>NW_026067944.1:22449324-22554596 GCF_014885135.2 Alexandromys fortis | reverse complement strand
ATGTGGGTCTCTGTCTCTGTCTCCTTTCATTGCCTGATGAAGGTTAATATTCAGGAGGATGCCTATATGTTTTTCTTTGGGTTCTCCTTATTTAGCTTCTCTAGGATCACTAATTATAGGCTCAATGTCCTTTGTTTATGGCTAGAAACCAAATATGAGTGAGTACATCCCATGTTCCTCTTTTTGGGTCTGGCTAAAAACTAGTCAATGGCAAAAGACTGTGACCCTAGCCAGTGTGGGGAAAGACTCAGCCCCGACCTGCCTTACCAAGAGCACCCATAGTCTCGGAGCTTGCCATCTGGGTTGGGTCTTGATGCACTTTTTGAAAAAACAATTGCTTGGCTGAGCTGCTTTCACTTTGTGTACTACTTTGTACAACAGTGAGGTTCTCAATCCTACCAGGGAGCTACAGGCTCCCATGACTTGTCTTCCATTTATTCTTTCCAATTACTACTTTCTGATCTGTGCCCAGTTTTTCAGTCACATTACCCTCCTTTGTTACCTCAGGGCCTTACAGTTCTGCCTGGAAGGATCTCCCTTCTTAGCTTTTATATAACATTAGTCTAATAAACCTTCCTTCCTTGGAAAGGTCCCAGGCAACTGAAGCGCTCATGTCCCTTCCTTGACTTTCTCTTTTATCATGGCACTATCACTGATTATCTGATTACTGCTTACTTGTTATTTTTTGAGACAGTCTCTGGTAGCCCCGTTTGGTCTTGAACTGGCTATGGTGCTGAGGATGGTCTTGAACTTCTGATCCTTCTCCTGAATGCTGGGATTAGAGTATACAACCACACCCAGTATATGTGTCATTCAAGGTTTACCCTAAGGCTTCTTGCTTGTTAAACAAGCACTCTACCAACTGAGCTACAGTTCATTCCTTTTACAGATTTCAAATTCTAAAATGGCAAGGATAGATACTGTCTACTTAAAACATATTTTTACTATTCAGGACAGTGTCTAAACACAATAAATAACTATTGAATAGATGATGAATATAACTGCAAATAATAAAGTTAGAAGACAAAGAACATCTTTTTATTGTTTTGACTACCATGAATACTATTATACTACTGTTAACCTTCATTTCTATGAGAGTTTGTTCTTGGATCATTTTAACTAGGACCACCCTGACTGACTTGTGACGCTCAGAGAATGGAGACCTAATGCATGGCTACAATTAGAGCATTTCAAAAGGACTGATTCAAAAGACCAGGTTTGGCATACAATACTTCTGAATGGAGATGGGGCAGTGCTTTTTTACTCAAAGACGTTTGTGGTTGAAGGCAAAGTTGCTATTATGTGTGTGGCTTGGTGTTCCTTAACTTGGAGAAAATTATAAAGAACTTTAGAGTCCAGCACCAGAATACCAAGAATAGGGAGCACAATGGACTCCCGAGTCTTGGTCGCTCTATGGAAACACCCTTGTTCTGTCATTTGGCTCTGCCTTGGGTTGCCATCTCGTGCAACTGCCTGTAAGCTCTGTGGTACCCTGATATCAGGTCTTCCTCGCAATCCTGCCCAGTGGCTAAAACACAAGATTCTGGTTTGGGTCCAGTGAAACCAAACCTGGCAGGTTACCAGGAACCCAGCCACGAGGTCTAGAATCATTTAGGTGTTCACTGGAGGGTCTCTAGAGTGAGCCACGAGGACTTGTGTTGATGAAAAGCAGCTTTTCTCCAGTAACCTGCTGATGTGCTCAGTCCTTAGCACGAGATGCTCTCCTTGATTACCTCAGTGTATGTAATTTCAGTGGCTGCTTGGAATCAGGCCACAGTTCAGACTACCTGGAGTAAAGCTATTATCATTCCCAGCCCAGAGTCCCCTCATGGTGTTGAAATATCCCACTATGGAATGTCACTGGTCTTCCTGCTTGGGACAGTCTCACCCACTCCTTGCTTCGTCAGGGGTTTGGCCTCTAAGCCTTCAGTACCCTTCAGTAACTACAGATTCCTAATTGGGTTGCTGTGAAGAGGCTCTTACACAAGTGTCTGCTTAGGGCCTGCCACCAAACACAAGACCCTAGTGGTAATAGAGATGGTTATACAGTTTTTATGAGGAAAACAAAAGGAGCGAATTAGATGAAGTACAAGTGTCTTTTCAGGGGAAACAATCCAGAGTCCCAGAAAGTTCTTGAGGTTTCAATCTTATGCTTCCTGCCTCCCCCAGTTCCCTGACTGACTTCCTGCAAAAATGCCTCTGGTGGCTCTCTACTGTGTACACAATATAGGAGACTTCAGGCATCTAAAAGAGCCTTAGTCATCCAAGCCCAGACAAAGATTCTACTTTACCCTTGCTCTTGCTGAAACCACCCAGTCCATGAAGCCTCGCAGACCTCCACCTCCAAAAGGTGCATTCTTCAGCTCCAACACTGAAAGGCACAGCCCCATGGAAACCTGGAATTTGCATGACTGCCCCGGCATTAGATGGAGTTCACAACGGAAGGACAAATTTTTGTCTTTATAGTGCCAATAACCAGCACAATTTCTGACACTGTGTTATTGGAAGTCAGTAAGTCTCTGTTAAGTGAATTAAACAGATGGTTATTGATATGCTTACCTGTCTTTTTGGTCATTAGAATCAATGGGAGTTAAGGGAAGTGTCTTAAGAGTTTCTACTGCTGTGAAGGGACACCATGACCACAACAACTATTATCTTTATAAGAGTTGAAAGATATTTAATTGGGTGGCTTACATTATCATCATGGTATGACATGTTGTGTATACAGCAGACATGATGTCGGAGAAGGAGCTGAGAGTCCTACATTTTACAGTCAACAGGAAGTGGTCTGATGGTTACACTGAGCAAAGCTTGAGCATTTGAGACCTCAAAGCCCACACCCACAGTGACATACTTTCTCCAATAAGACCACACCTATTCTAACAAGGCCATAGCTCCTAATAGTGCCCCTTCCTATAGCTTATGGAGGCCAATTCCATTCAAACTACTAAAGCAACGTTTGGTCTGAAAATCTGAAAAATTTCAGCTGGCTCAACTCTTTAAATATGTGTAATTAAGAAGAAAAATAAGATTAGCAAGAGGTAACATTTTAAAAGGCCAAGAGAAAAGAAAGACAACTCATGTACTTTTGTATTCAGGTGCTGGTTCACTCTGAACAGCTTCTGGAATTGTCTCTTCCCACCCCTTTCCCCCCTAGTTTTCAAAGAGCCAAGGCCCATTGGAAGGCCATGGAGGGATGACAGCTATGTCAAGAGAAAAGCATTGCATAATGATACCAAAATAGGCCACTTGAGGAATGTCTCAGAGCTGAAGCAGCGGCCACCTGGCATCTTGGCATTCTAGAAGTAAATGATGAAATTGCCCCTGGAAACCTGAGAGTGCAGGTTATTGGCAACAACAGTTTTCAGAGGTCAAGTACACCTCTTGCTCTGATAACAAACAAAAACAAAAAACAATCCCCCAAACCTAAACAAAAACTAGCCAAACAAACAGAACATAGAAAACAAGAACTTAGCCTGCTTCTATCATTTTCCACACTAGAAAGATACAAAGCCTAAGATAGTTATCATTTTAAAGCACTATCTCACGTACATCCCGAAGGACCAGAGACTCGCTTTTTTGGTGATACTCTGATACTGTGTGGCTTAGCCACACCTTCGCGTTCACATCTGTCTTTGATCCTACTCTTACAGAACAATAAGAAGAGGGTCATAAATGAAATTTAAATCTGCAACTTGCTGGTAATAAATTGTCTGCTAGAAAAGTTTAAAATAATATAGTCTTCTTATTCCCAATTTCTTAGGTCACTGAGATGCTATTCAATCATCTTTTATCAGTGCTAGGGATAGAACCCAGACCCTGGCACATAGTGAACAAATGCTATGCCCCTGGGTCACATGCCCTGTCCTGAGAAGGACCCAAAGCTTTCTACTCTGGAGCTGGTACCCCATCATCTGTTTACCCACTGAAGCACTCTGTGATGCTCCATCATTCATTCCTTTGCACTGACTGCTGGGGGCGGGGAAGGAGCAGCATGTTCTCCAGAACCCCTCCTCTCAGTTTGGTAAAGACAACAATGCTGGTGATTGCATTACCTTGGAACTGAGGGAAAGATGAGTAAGGCTTTGGGGGAACAAATAATTACCCTGGAATGAAGAGGGAACTATGGGAAAGATGAGATCTAGGATATGAATTGAGATAAATTAGGCATTAGGGTACAGAAACTGTTTCCAGTGTACTGTGATCTAAGTCTACCAAGAACTCATTTCCCACAAATTCACAGAAAGGAAAAAAAAATGGATGAAATACTAATTTAAAACTCACTGTACCAGAACCAGCTACAGACCTTTGTAGTAAAGATCACTTGTACAAGTCTAGCAAAAGAAGCAGAGGGGGGTTTTCATGAGTCATTTTAAATCACCGATTCACAGACTTGAAAAGTATCAGCGCTAAATGGAACTAAGATATCATCATTTTCAGAGCAAAACTACCGCAGAAAAGGGGACGAGCACAGAGAATTAACGAAGAAGTCTCCTTAAGACTAGAGATACTTTTTCCTTGACTCTCGCTTCCAGGGGTTGACTGGTCACTAAGAGTAGGTGGAAGCACACCTTCTGTTCTGCTGTGTACATGTGAGTGCCCCATCTCTTCAGACAGTGGTGAATTAGCCCCGTGCAAATGCTCATTTTCAGCAGGGTAGGGCTTGGAGTACCTGTCCTTAGTCTCAAGTTTTGAAATGGAATAATTAATGGACACACACCAGTTCCACGTTTAAATCTGAGATGAGGATTAGGATTCATTACCACATTTGAGGAGGTAGAGGAAGAGGCTCAGCTGGCACTGCACAGGTGGAAGGAGGAACAAAGACCCATGATCAGTGACTGGTAACACAGGCGGCTCACATGTGCGGCATCTTTCTGAAGCTCTCTACAAGGAGACTCACCGCTGAGCCTGTTCTGCAGCACGAGCGTGTGGGAGCATCATCACTATGCGTCTCCAGGACTCTGATCATCTGGAATAGACTCTGCTCTCAGGAAACACCACTCCCCACTTCTTGCTTTAGTCACGCCATTTTACTTTCTGTTTCTGTGTGTCTGACAATTCTAGATAACTCACAGAAGGACCACCCTAACAGCATGTGTGGATTGGGACCTAGCTTACTTCACTGCAAATAAGGCTGTAGCCTGGGCTGGACTCTCCTTTAGTAAGCCGGAGTAATTCTGCATTGTATGTGTCTATGACATTTTACTTACCTAGCCACCTAGGGACCCCTTGGATTCTATCTGCCTTTTGGATTAAAAAAGTTACTCTATTTAATCTAATATGTCAAAGTTTTATAACTTCAACATTCAAATATAAAACTTATTGAGATATTTTATATTTTCGGCTAATTTGTTGAAATTCACTAGACATTTCACAATTATAGTCATTTCAATTTGAATTAGACATAATTAAATGCATCCCATAACAATCATAGGCCAAAAAAAAAAAAACCGTAAAGTCCATCATTATGGTTTTTGTGACGACTTGAGTGGGATTAATGGATTAGAAAGAAATCAATGCTAATTTATTGATTTTGGTCATTATACTGTGATTATATAAAAGTGTATACTTGTCTTTCAAGTTAATCACACTGAGGAATAGAAATCAATTCAGAAAACAATATATATCTATGTATATTTATGCAAAACAGAGGTGGCGATGGAATATGCAAATGTAAAAATTAAAGAATTAGTATATATATGCTATATATACTTTCTGTAAGTCTGAATTTATTTCAGTGCTATTAATTAAAAATAAAGAGAACAGGGTTGGTGACATGGCTCAGGGAGTAACGGCATTGAATTTGATCCTTCAAACCTACATGGCAGGAGAAATGGTTTCTCACAAGCTGTTCTCTGACCTGCACACACACACACACACACACACACACACACACACACACACACACCATACATCCCCACCTCCCTCCCACACCACCTCCACATACCATATATACATACTCTCATACATACGTACACACATACTCTCACATACCACAATACAACACACACACCCAAAAAAACCCCAAAGAATATGGTTTTCTAGAGAGACTCAACATCCAATTTTGAATTCCCAGGGTAGTATCTATCATCTGTAAGACACAGGCAGTTACTTAATGATTGTTGTCTTTAACTTTCTCATTTGAGCATTAGAAATAAGGCTCATTTAAAATGATGCCATGAGGATTAAATAAGATCACGCACGAGCTGGATTTCAGGCAGCTAGCAGGCATGTGAAGTAGCGGATCTGATATCTAATTGGTACTGTAGTGAGTATTTGTCAAATAAATGAACATGCCCTTCTCCCTAGTCCCCCGAAAAAGTGATACCACCTGGAGAAAATTAAATTGAGCCTTTTAATTTTAGAACTCTAAAAATAAAGTTCCAGTAACATCTGAATAATATATAACAATAAAAATCTATTATACTTTTGTGTGTTGGGTGTTGCTGCTGAGTTTCCTTAGCAATTTGTCCGCCTGTCTTCTATAACACTAAACGGAATGAGCAGGCATTCAAATTAAAGAACAACACAGCATTAATAATAGTGAGTGGCTGCATACAGTGCCTGGGGACATGGCTGTCAAATAAGGCTTGGTCGTAGTGTTATTACTCAAATATCAAACAAAGCTGCAGGATACAAAATGAGGGGCAACCCAACGTCTGTCTGGGTGTCTGCTGCTAGTATGCCTGCACTGCTGCTGACGGCTCAGAGTGGATTGAGGTAGCAACATGGCAGACGAGAGGACAAGCTGTGGCTAGCAGTTTCTCCCCTCACCTAGGATGTGCACACGAATCTGCAAGGACCCAGGAGGAGGTTTCAGAGAGGCCTGCCAACGAGCGGTGTCCTCTAATCTGGAGAGCAGCTGCTGGGCACAGGCATGCAAATACACAAACAGCGGAACACGCAGACAAGCTTAGAGAGCCTGTACCTGCCTCTGCTTGTCCTCTGTGAGCAGAGGGTCGCCTAAGCTTGCAGATCAGTTTGGCTAGACCCTTTCTTCAGCGGAGGCTGGCAAAGCTGTGGAGTAAATATTTCGGCAAGGTCGCCTGTCTTCAGAGTATGAAGGACATTGCCCAGCAAGGAAAGAGAATTATATTTAGTGTTTGGGCCCAGTCGGTGCTGGGCTCTCTGCTGCACCCCTTTTGCAGAACTGTACCTGGTCCCTCGTTGCAAATTCTCAGTGACTTTGAAGCTCATAAAACAAAAACTAAGAGGGTGCCCAAAAAGAAAAGAAAACGTTGCTGGGTGCTCGGGTTCCACTACTGGATTTTGACAGGGATCGGAAGAGACATCCGCCAGGCCTGACCAAGCACAGGCACCTGCACGGTAAGCGAAGTGTCCTTGTCCTCATTTCTCAACCAGGGGGTTGGGATGTTTCTGCGTTATCCACCCTGGAACCCTCAAATGCTCTCCAGAAGTAAGATCCTTGAGAAATTATGCAAGGGGAGGGAGGAAGTCTCAGGCATGATTCAGATTTTATGGAGGATGTCTCTCAGTCTAAAATAGGTAAGGCCTATTGCAAAATAGAGGTCCTATTATGACAGGGTTTTGTTACACTGTAGGCAATGAAAGAAAATTAAAAGGAAATGTGAAATTATTGTCCTCTTGAGAGTAAGACAGGTGGTCGAAAGTAAAAAGAGAGGTTTGAGTGCATGGCTTTTCTTGTTAGTAGTCAGATTTTGTAAATACCAATGACCGACATACGGTTTCAGGATCACTGTGTGATGAAAACGGAGGAGCATCCTTGAGATTTTAGGTCAGAGGGAATGACAGAAGAGATGATGACTAGAGATGGCATCTCCACACGATGACGAGGATTCTTGTTCTTGTTATTGTATTCACATTTATTCCTGCGATGTCAGGACTTGACTGGGGGCCAGAGAACAGAGTGGGTTTTGGAAGTTTTCAGAGATCTCAAGTAATACTTATTATGACCTTGTACTGCAGCTCACTACACCGAGCCTGATTGGGTATCCACAGGCACACTGCACGTCAGTGTAAAGAAGTGACTCCAGACTGCTGCAGAGAACACGGTGGCAGCTATGTTCAGTGTGCTCAATGGGAGCATTATGTAAGGTGTTGGACAGCTAGGAAATTTCGTATATAGACTAGAAGCTCATTTAACAGAGGCCCATGCTCATTTTAAGACGCTTGAGTGTTATTTATGCATTCTCTTTCCATAGTAACCAAATGATCACATCTTCTAAAAAAGTGTCAGGAAACATCAGAACAGGTACAATGGAAATACTGCCAAGCTACACCACATGTTCCATGGTATATGAGATCTGCACAGGGGAGAATATGGTGTAGTGTACTTAAGGCAATGCTCCTATTGCTGCAGATAAACTGCCTTTCTTATGATGACAGAGTCCTATCTGTCAACCCCTTAGAAACAAATATTCCAAGTAACGAGTTCTTTTTGTAGTTATCAGTTGTCACTTATGAGACATTCCTCATGCTTAGTTTTAAAACTCAGATCCAGCAACATGATAGTTTTTGTTACTGACATATTCCAGAAGCATCAATAATTTTAACATGCTATTTCCATTTTCTCAAAAACAAATAATAAAACAAGTATGTAGTGTAATTAACACAGATCTCCTCTGAGGAGACTTTCCTGTGCAATTCCCCAAAATGATGCGAGGTTTGGGTTCTGATTATAGCCAAAGCAAAACCACTGAAAAAAAAAATGCTGGGGCAAAGAGAAGCACTGGTTAGGGAGAAAAAGACAGTTATTTATTCTTAGGCTTAGCATCTACCAAAGTTCATGTGTAATTGTCTCTTTCTAAACTCACTCAACTACAATTTCAGTCAAGTACTAGCCTCAGGCAGAAGCACTGTAACTAGATATATTTTATCGTGGCTTCAAAATGACAATGTACTTGGAGAGACTGAGAGTGCAACTTGCCAAGAGTTGGGCAGGTCCAAGGATGGGAAAATCCCCAAATAAATGAGCCTTTTATTCTTTCCTTCAGAACAGAGTTCATATTATAATTTATCTTAGTCTAAAACAAACTTTCATTACCAAGGATGCTTTGCATAGCAAGATGCACTAAAATGTTTTAAAATGTTTATTTTTTGTAGTCTAGAATTAGTGATTATAAGCATTTAGTAACTGTTCACACTGAACAAAGAATAATGCTGTTTTATTAATGTCAGGGATAACATTTTCATAGTAAAGAGTTTGTAGCCTCAGTTGTCCATCCATCCATCCATCCATCCATCCATCCATCCATCCATCCACTATTTGGAATGCTTTTGTCCTAGGCCCCATGAGGATTATTAAGGCTTCAATAGTCAATGAAACAGATGCTGTGACCACCTTTGTAGAAAGAATTCACTAGAGATTTAAATACTAGTATACTGTGCATATTGTTTACCACGATTAAGTATTTTTGACTTCATTTCTGATTAAAAGAACCAGAAATGTTTACCTTTTCTGAAAATGTTATTCAGTATCTGTAAGATAAGGAAACGATTCCAGAAACCATCCCGACATCAAATAATCAAGCTGGAATACACATTTTGCACGAATACTAGAAGATCATGAACACAACAGATGCTAGACAGAAGGCTCATTTACTGATAATGTCTGCTTTCTCAGAACTGGGTCAGACAGGATGTGCTTAAGGAACACTTTAGAGCCAAATTTGTACTATAACTTCGTAGACTACAGGGTTTCCTAGTGAAGATGCTCAAGATGTTTATGCCGCTGTGAGAGTCGATTGTTGTGCCCACACTGCACTACTGTGCTGCCCCCCCCAGTCATGGAAACGTTATGGCATCACACTTACAGAATGTTTGATTTTGTTCATAGAACTCACATATGAGCGATTTGATCCTATGCAATATAGGAGGTAGATATTATCATTTCTTGCTCAGCACATCACAGACTTGGATTTAGATATTCAAGGGGCTAGTCCCATCAATTTTTGTCTGATATAGACCTTCAAAGTAAGTTTTTAAGTGGAAGATTAATAGAAAACTCTAAACTTTCCACATGAGCATCATATCCTGCAGGTACCTGCTGGCTGAGGATGGCATTGGTACACTGGAAACCAAAGCAACAGGGAGATATTCGGCACCTCTTACACCATGGCCTTTCGTGTCCCCATCTTCCTGAGACCAGAATTTCCCCTGGCTCTTTAGAGTTCTGCTTCCTTCCTAAAGAGGGTACTGCTTTTGTGTGTGTGTGTGTGTGTGTGTGTGTAGACGCTGGGTAACTAGGGTGGCTAATTCTCACCTTACCTCTTCTACTACCGTATAGAATAAAATGTATTTTGGTAAGAGTTAAGAAATGCTATCGTATCTTTCAGAATTGGAAAAAAAAAAAAAAACAAAAAAACCCTGTCACTGATTGGGACAATGATAACAGAGAACGTTAGTTTCAGTTACATGGAAAAGCAAATAGAATTTAAAGTGGTGGTTACTACCTCCAGTCTAGCAATATAAAACCCTGACACAGTAGATCAGACCCCCTTATTCTAGATCCTGCTTCTGGGAAAGACAGATGGGTCCTTGTGGAGAACCAACAAATCCTGTCCGTGAGACGGTGCTAAGTGCGTAGACTACACTGCAGCGTGTACAGCTGCACAAAGCAGTCGGGAGTGAATGTGGGTCTCTCCGGTGACATTACAGAGTGGGCTGACCTGCTGCTCCTGATGCTCTGTTAGTTACTTTTCTGATTGTCACAAAATACCCAACAGAAGAAGTCTAAGGGAAGGGATTTATTTCCCTTAGTTTAAGAAGGAATCAGTCCATTGTGGTGAGAAGGCACGGGGATGGGAGGTGGCTGGTCACACTGACCCTGAGGTCAGGCAGCAGAGATGTCCGCTCCTGCTCACCTGGGTACCTCCTTTATTTTATGTTCCGTCTTGGATTGGAGTTCAGGAGATGGTGTGCTGTCTACATTCAGGGCTGATCTGCCTTCCATAGTGAAACCTCTCTGCCGCAGAAGGAAACACCTTCAGACACACGACCACAGCTGCTGACACACACAGATGAGGAGTGCACGGCACCACAATGAGCCAGCGCTACCTGTTAGCTGTGACCAAGTAAAACCACAAGACCTCACTCTCGGGTTTCTTTTCTTCTCTTTCTTTTTTTTTTTTTTTTGTACTCTTATTTAAAGTTTTCTATAATTTTGGAGATGTTTTGATGAATTTCTCTCCAGTTTATGGGTTGGAATGGAATCTTAGATCATCAAGATGGTTTTAGGGGTGTCATGGCTATAAGACTGGAATCAGGAGAGCATAGCAAATGGATAAAGTGAAGCTGCTTCTGGGCTTCTCCTCCAAGCTGCTGCAGCTGGCCCAGAAAGGGCAAGAAACAGAGCAGAGCCTGGCGGCAGTATGAGACTGCCAGGTTGAGCCCGGGGACACCAGTGACACCAGCTGTTCCTCATATCACTATCCACACGCAGCTATTTTAAGAAACTTTGCATTTGATCAGGGAGCATGTGGGGTTAAGCCTTATGTTTTCTACTTTGTGTTTAGATCCTAAGCAGGTGCAGTTAATAGTTCAAAATGTAAAAAAAAAAAATCCTATTTTCTTACAACTAAGGCATAAATAACTAATGTTGTGTGAGAAGCGTGCAATAAAGATGGGACTCCTGGAGGCTTGGGGGGTCATGAGTTCCAAGCCATCCTAAGTAATGTAGTGAGATTAACTCAAATTAAACAAACAGAAGATCAAAACACTTCTTTAAATCTAATTAAGATTATTTAGGATTTGCTTTAAAGTATCGGTCATTTATATGATAATTTTTGCTTGAATGGGTTTTAGTTATATTATAGAATAGATAAAATTCTATAAAGTTTTTATAAAAATATATAATATATATAATTTATGTAAACATTCTACACATTCTATAAACTTTGACTTGAATTAGTATAGTGTATAAATATTTGTGCTACTGCCCATTAATATAGCCTACATTCTATTTCTCATGCATGGCATATGACTATTGAGGATGCCATAAGGACAAATAAGGCTGTGTGACAATACTGAACTGTGATTCAGTATTTGAACTTTTACAGATGGAGACAGTTTATCCTCTGTGAATCACACCACTCCCTTTAGGTACAGAGCGCAAAGAAAAGAGGCAAAGCAAGGCAAGGGAAGGGAAGGCAAGGCAAGCCATAGCAAGGCAAAGCAAAACCTTTCAAAAATGTCTTAAGCCCAGTTCTGCAAATTCTTCTAAAATTCAGGTTTCCCTGTCCATGTCCCATACAAGTGTCCTGTATGGGCCTGCACCCAAGTCAGAGTGTCTGTTCCATCAGTTCAAAGACACATTTGTGTTACTTAGGAGACTGAACAAAAAGGTGTGCTGGAACCTGGTGCTTGGGTCCAACTTGAGAAAAGAAAGGAGGTAGGGTGATCAATGGGGGAGGCACATCCAGGATCGAAGAGTTTCCTAGGAGGTGGGCCTGTGTCGGGAGATCCCAGAGTGAGACACTCTGAAAGAAGAGCGATAATACGACATGACGAAGGCGCAGGTTATTTTTGTAAGGGACTCCTTCCTGAGAAAACGGGGCGTGCTGTAACACCGAATACAAGCAGTCTTCTAGTTCAGGGGGACAGGTGGGTGGAATTTGGTAAACCGTCTATTTACTGAGCTTCCCTGTTCCTCGCACTGGAGGTCTAGGAGCTGCTAATGAAACTTGGTAAGCGGTATGATGGCAGGCCCCGCTTCTCACTGACAATAACCCAAACCAGGGCTCCATGTATGTAGAGACGTTCTCTTGCTGCCTTTCACGTAAATGTTTACTAAAGCCAGACATATGCTTAAAGCAACTACAGGAAGACAATGCTTATGTCAAGTGTTCAAGTCCGTCCTCTGGTTTCCACTGCTCAAATTTCTTGGCAGATGAGGGGTGTAGGTATCACTCATCAGTATGTTTCAAATGCAGAATCTCAGGCTCCATCCTAGAACCAAGTCTACATTGTGAGACAACTTCTTTGTAAATTAGCATTTGAAAAGAACATTATACCTGTGCTTTCCACCCACCTGTGGCATAGAGCAAAAATTTTGTTGTAGTCAATGCATTACTGACTGGAACAAAAAAAAATATTCAAAATCAGGACCACAAGTTAAGATCCTGTAGTAATGTCAAACTGCTGTAAAAGCTCCTAAATGCTTACACCAGTTTCTGGTCTATGTCTTGGCAGATGAGCAAGTTTCCAGACCAGCATAGGTTGATGTACATCACTCTGAGCATCACTAAATGATATAAATTTTACTAAGTGATGCTCTCAGCCTGACATCAATTACATTGAATATTAATGGTCTGAATGATGATAATGATTGCACTAAACGATATTAGCGGCCTGAACGATACACTGTGATAGCATATTAAGATATGTTAACAGCCTCACAACTATTGGAGAAGAAAACCAAAGAGCCAATGGATAGTCTGCATATTTGGCCAAAACGATCTGTGTGGACAGCAGAGTCAGCCTCTTTAAGATGAGCCACATTTAGGCGTGAGTCCAAAGAAAATCCACACTTTGTAGTCAGTGTTTCTCCCTAACTATGCTTTTATAATAGCAAAATTTCCCTATTGCTAAAAGGCATTTTCTTCGGTGAGAGGTAAGGACATAAAATTGTATATGGATTCCAAAAGTGAGGGAGGGCAAACGCTGTTGGTACGGACCACTTGGAGTTGTTTATTTATTTGAAGGGGAATAGGTGTGTGCCTGTTTTTAAGATAGTAAATTGATCAGCCTTTACAATCCCTGGACATTCATCTTTAAACATCTTTTGTGTAATACTGACTGTTAAGACAGCACTGTCCAATGAAAAAGGCACAGGGCAATTAGCTATGCAAAGATTTTTCTTCACAAAGCTGCTTTCCTGTAGAGAGATTGGCCAAAGCCGCTGGCTTCCAAACAACAGTTACAAAGGAATTAGATCTGATTTTACTCGTTAGACACTCACTACTGCATGTCTAATCTTTAAAGATCAAAAGCCACCAATGTTGCTGCCACTAATGCCACACATTGTACCCAGTGTAGGGATATCACAAAAGCAGGCCATGCCAAGCCTGCAAAGGGCATATGCTTGTTCCTTTGCCTCCTACATGTATTGCAAACAAATGATGTGCCAAACAGTATTCTGGACCCTACAATCTGATGTTGATGTTGGAATTGTAACATACTAGCATGTAGATATGGAACCATGCCCAACCATTAGAACAGAGAAAGGACTGTTTGAGTTGAATACATGAATCTCACATAAAATCAAAGTCAGAATGAACTTAATCGGATGAGTTCATCAGCACACTGCATCATGCCCAGAGCATGGGTTCTCCCAGACGCACTCTGGATTCTCATTTCAGTTCCATTCGGTCTTTAGCACCCACTTAACCTCAAAGTCTTAAGTTTTCTGAACTATAAAATGGGGATAATGACTAAACCTGCCTTTGTTGAGGGCAATAAAGGGGAACTAAGAAGTAGTGAGCACATGTAATGACTTAAAAGTCCTCAATGACCAGGTGCTGTCATCACCACCGTTGCTAAGCACAGGAAACTATCATCATGCTATAGGCTGGGTCTAAGTAATCCAGTCTTGAAAATGTGGTATATGAGGCCCTTCTGAGAAGTTGATAAATATTATAAACCATAAAACATATGCACACACAAAAATTTCGACTTCCTGAAGCAACTGGAGAAGCCCTGGGTGGTAAGTGAAGTACATGCGAATGGTGCTTTCTTTGGACCGTAACGTATGAACCATGGCTCCAGACTCTACGCACCTGCCAAGAGGGATGAGTTTAGGAAGCCAAACTTCATGTATTGGCCACTAAAAAAATCCCCAGGAAGTCAGCTATTAAAAACCAGCAATTTCCTTGACTGATGTTAAAGAGCAGAAATACCATTTTCTTTCCTTTGATAATCTCTGGCCTCATGCACATAATTTTCTTTCTCAATATCATTCTCTTACTTCTGTCCTAAAATGTAAATTGTATAATGGATGCTCCAATACTAAAAAAAAAAAAAAAAAAAAAAAAGATAATTTACAGCCTCACAGCCCAGAGGATTCTGAGCAGACAATAAAACTTTCAAATGTGTTCAAATCATTTGAGACTGTGAAAGGACTTCGTCCAGCAGTGGTTATTTATGTAATCTACCTCAGAAAAATGTCAGCAGTGGGGCATTGAATTACGCCCTTTAGAACAAGGCACCTCCACAGGGTTTATTTAGTTCTTTTCTAATTTGGAAAGACAGCATTTGTACACACAAGGTAGCAAGCTTTACTACCCCGTCTCTAATGAGCGGATCGGGTTTCAGAACGGCTGTACAGATGCATTAAGTACCTGCCAAACACGAGGACAAAAAGCACCAGTTCAAATCATAGTGGAGCTGTTGCTCTCAAAGGAAGCGAAGTGACCAAGAAATTTTGCTACCAACACAGTGTCAAAAGAGGCCAGAGTGCCCACCGAAAGGAGAAGAACTTCAACTCAAATGCATATGTGCTCAGTCATTTCCATTTCCCCAGATGGAATCCTAAAGCTGCAATCATGAGCTAAATAATCTAATTATTTTGGCACATAATTTGGTTATGTCCCACCTATATCTGGATAGTTCATTTCCTCAAGGCAGTTTCAGTTGAGAAGTCCAACCAGGTTCATCCCAGTCGACTACATAGAAAACAAGATTTTAAAACTTTCTTTTTATTTAGTCTTTGTGTCTTTCACATCATGCATCTCCATCCCGTTCATTTCCCCATCCATTCATATCCACCCTTTACTCCCAAATAAAATTAAATAAAATTTAAGAGAAAAAAAGAAAATAAAAATAGAAAAATCATTCTCATCATGGAAGCTGTGGTGTGACACAGGGAGTTACGCAGTAAACCCTTTTACCCAGGTATCTTTACTTGCAAGTGATCATTGCAAGGAGTCATTGGTCTGGTTCGCATCCTCTGGTTTCTGCTACACTATCAATGCTGGTCCCTTACTGGAGCTCCTCTTGGCTACGCTGCTGTTGCCCTGTGTTGTGGAGTTCCCGCCACTTTGGGTCTGCAGGACTGTCTCCTTTACATGCTCCAGCAGACCTCAGATGGGGTGGATGATGGGATGGGCCAACTCATAGCCCTGCTTCTGGGTCTGGGTAGGTGCAGGGTTGGTCAGCCCTCCAGCTCTCCCTTGTCCTCACTACCAGGGTGAGCTCTCCTGCACTGCCCTGGCTAGTTCACCCCATGAGGCACTGAGCAAGGGGTGGGGCCAGTTCCCCCACTATCATGCCCTTGGGGTCTGTTCTCCCACACCTACCCCTTCAGGAACAGCACATCCACCAGTGCGGTTGGCTCTATGGTGTTGCCCAGGTCAGTCACAGGGCAGCTCTCCCACTCTTATGACCTCAGGGCCTCTCTCCCACCTGCCTCAGAAGTTGGTGGGGAGAGGGCATGTCTCCCCAGACTATGCCACCACATTACAGATGAGTAATGGGGACAATTCTCCCATACTCACAACTTCGGGGTTGGGTCTATTGAGCTGCCCAGGCGAGGTTCAGGGTCTGCTCTTCCAAAGAGTTGTAGCTGGTGGTGGGAATGAGGATTTTTTAATAGCAGGGAGGCATGTGAAGAACTTCACCTGCCCTTGCAGTGCTAAAATAGTAGCACCACCCATTTGAACAGGTAGCTAAACATCTCTATCTCTGGCAGTCTCCAAATCTGTAAGGAAGAAAGCTTTCAGAGTTAGATCAGGGATGTTAGTGGCAAGAAGCCAGCCTCCATTTGTGTGTGTGTATGTGTGTGCATATATGTTAAGTCAGAAGAGGGTGTCAGATCCCTTGGAACTGGAGTTATAGGTGGCTGTGAGCCTGCATGTGGGTGCTGGGTATTGAATTTGGATCTGCTGCTAGAGCAGTGAATGTTTAGTCTCTGATCCATCTTTCCCACCCTCCAGTCACTGTTTTAATGGAACTTCTGTATTTGTGCTTTTCACTTAACTGACCAGAAAACATCTTTTCTTAGCTTACCTTAGCATAGGTCTGCTGTCTTATTAGTCAGCAGAGTTATTATTTTTTTAAGCAGCAAAATAACTTTTGGTATCTTAATTGTTCCAAATATACGAAAGCATACTGCAAGGATCAGAGTCTTAGGTCAGAATTAGCAGAATAACTTAATGCACTGGATGGAGTTTAAGGCATTTTCTGGACTCACAGGGAAGCTGACATGCAAAGCGGGAAGGTAAGCAACATCTCTCCCAGATAAGGGAGCAAGCTTCTGGATCCTGAAAACCCTTACCAAGGTCGCACGCTTACACATGAGCCCATGCATGAAGGCAGGCGAACCCTTACCAAAGACGCACGATTAGACATGAGGCGCATGCACGAAGGCAGGTGAACCCTTACCAAGAACACACGCTTACATGTGAGGTGCATGTATGAAGGCAGGCAAACCCTTACCAAGGATGCATGATTACACATGAGGTACGTGCATGAAGGCAGATGAACCCTTACCAAGGGTGCATGCTTACGCTTATAGATAAGACACATTAATGAAGGCAGACCATTTTCCAACTAAGAGAAAAGTTGCAACTTTCAAATGTTCTAAAGACCCCAAGGAGTTTCTTGGTGAAGCCTTCGATATACACACACACACACACACACACACACACACACACACACACACACTTCCAGTTTCCATGCTTTTCTATTATCTGAGACTTTCTTGTTGGGAGGTAATACTATACCTTGCCTAATCCCGAGATGAACAAACCTGGCTGGTATACTTTAGTCAAGCCTAGGCTGGTCTGGAGAAAGACATGGAAATTGGCCTGCCATTCTTTATCTTCAATTATGTAATTCGCTGTTTGGAAGCTTGTAGTCTTTGCTTATAACAGCTCCTGACAGGACTGAGTAGTCACTGTATCCTTTGGACGGGCAAGCTCTTTTGGTTGATCAATGTGGTGTCTGTGTTTGCTCCCTCAACTCCACCCATGCATTTACATTCTAGATTTTCCTTGTATCTTATGCACAGCACACTTCACGCTTTAATATAATCCTGTTTGCCTTGGTTTCTGGACTCCCAAGCATAGCTCTATCCACCATGTTTATGATGGTAAAAGCTATATGTGAAGAGTAACTTATAAGATGATATAACATTGCTGAGTTCTCAGCGGGATGAAGTAGTTTATTGATTAAAAAGTTCTGTCTGATGAAAACAAAGGTTACAAACTACTTACAAAACAGCGCTTGCATGCCAGGATGGCGAGACCATGGTAAGGATGGCTTCTGAAAGTAAGTAATCTCCTGAGACATCTCCTGGGATCCAGTGCCCTTGACCTACCAGTTGTTTCTCATTGCTACTTTCAGAACTACCTTTGTGCAGGGATTAATGGCCCTCCTTCAGTCCTTTAACTCAGACTGTCATTAATCTCCAGGAAATACCATGTCAGGGCTGCTTAAGGGTATAAGAGAACTGTTGTGCTTTAGGCTAAATCTCGGTAATCTCCCAGTCCTTTAACTCCCCCGGTACATGACTATTAAACCTGAATGTCCCTTTGCCCTAGAATTAGTCAACATTTTAGCCACAATCTTCCTTGAAAACTATGAAACTGTTAGATATGAAATCTATTTACTCCAAAAGAATGGATTTCTGGGAAGATAACTGACTTTTCCAAAATAATGTCAAAAAGCTCTTAGTTTAAATTCTTTACGTATTATTGTTTCGTATGACTGGGAACTAGATGCGTCACTGTGTAGATGATTTCAACCACACTCCCTGGTGAGAACCATACTGTCTACTAAACAATGTTTGCCAACAGTCTAGAAAATTGATGAGGGTATAAATCTCTAAATCTTTTACAGGAATGTTTATGGAACTTTTTCTAAGTCATTGAGAAGAGAATACTCCAACTAACAACTGTAAAGAAAACAACTTGCAAATGGAGAACCCTCTAAACATAAATGGAGTTGTGGGGAGAAAGAAAAACAAAGGCCGGCTAACATGTTAGCAGAAAGGCTAGAATGAAGCATTGGTGAGGTTTGGCTGTGGAAGAGAGAAGAAACAACAGAGGTAGAAACATTGGTGTGAATCATGAGAGCAACAGGGCCAAATCCACCAACTCCTGCAAAATGGGAAGAGGCTGTCACACTGACACTGAGTTCCTGGCCATGCAAAGCGAGCTTTGGCTGCTGGCTCTGCACAGGATCCTCCTCTGCCTTGCTCACGGTCTTCCGGGTCTTGGAGACAGGTCTGTGCTCCAAGCTCTTGTTCTTTAAACAAAGTTGTGAGCTGCTAATGGTTTCATTTAAAAGTTTATAAAATGGTAACCGCATTGCTACATCTCTCTGGAGTATCTCAAACAAAATGTGGTTCAAATTTCTTGTTAAAAAAGGCAGCTCAGAGTTCTTGAATAAACAAATAAAGACAACTGATGCAGTTAACAGGCTGAATGTGACCAAAGCTGTGCCATCTTGGCTCTGTTTCTTGCTTCAGGCAGAGGTCAGTGACAGCTGTCCAGCAAAGGAACCTCCAGCCAGGCATCCCAGTGCTTTGCCTGAGGGAAATGTTCCATGGCCCTCAGCTGCACCATGACTGTGGCAGGAACCCCTGCTTTAGTGCAGGGAAGTGAGAAGCTACCCAGTTTGGTGATGTGGCCTCTGGTCCCATAGGGAAATTAGGGGTATAAATAGATGCTTCAACTAAATTGAAAACCTCTTGGCTTGCAGGGGCGGGGGATTAAATAAGCTGTTGGGCAGTGTGGCAGAAGCAGGCTTGTGGTTCTCATTAGTAATAAGGGCTGCCTCGTGAAGATCAGCTGGTTCATGGTTAATGCTGCCAACACTGTAGAGGGTATAGACTTTTCTGTGGGATCATCTTAATGCAACAAGAATGCTTATTGCAAGAGGCTAGTTATGCTAAACCCAAGTGTGTTCCTGTCTGAACTCCCCCAGGGGTGGTTTATAACAGGCCCTGAAGTCACCATTCTAGGGTTTCCTACCTAGACATGCATATGTCCATTTACCCATTCCAACTTAGGTCCTATCCTGCCCATTCCTTCTTACTCAAAGCTAAGAATGGTTGGTGTTATCTATGAAATTGGCAAATCTGATAGGAGAACAAATCAGATTATCCCACAAATACCACACACACACACACACACACACACACACACGCACGCACGCACGCACGCACGCACGCACGCACACACACACACACACACGCACACACACGAGGAATAAACCTCTCAAGAATGTAAATCGTCAGTCATCCATTCAGTTTCACATTTAACACCAGACCAGCTGAGACTAGTTTGTGTGTGGCACTCTTCAGAGGAGCAACAAAAGTCTTTAGAACGGACTGGCTTTGTTCAGCAAACTGCTCTGCCTCAATCTTAGGGATCTAAATTCTGGCCATTTCAACTGTTCCCTAGGTCTGTTACCCTCCCCTTGGTCAAATGAGCCCCCCCCCCCCCAGAAGGGCCCAATGACTCTGTTTATGTGTTGAGACTTCAGGTCATCAGCTTCCCTTTAAGCACACCTGGCCTGGGTAACAGAGTGCACAGAATCTATAAAATCTGAGGAGGGTGGTTCCAGAAGTCTACACCATGGCAGTTGGTCCACGCCTTTTCTTTATGGCGGCCAGCACCGCAAGCCTTCACCACACACGTTTTCTTCCCCCACTAGCACCTGCAGGCTGCGGAACAGAGAGGGTAGGACATTGCTTTTTCCTTTGAACTGCTCTTGCCAACAGGCTCCGCCCTGGCAGAGCTTGGCCGGAAACAGAAAGACCATTTTTTTTTTAATAGGAAGACTTAGGGACATTCCTAAATAGAAGAATCTCCCCACGCCCTTCCTTACACACTTGAAATATTACAAAGCACTTTAAACAATATATACCCTAGGGGCCAAGTAAATGGCTGGGGTAAAGGTTCTTGTCTCCAGACCTGATTACTTACTTGAGTCTGATCTCTGGGACACACATGGTGGAAGGAGAGAACCAATTCCCAAGAGTTGCCCTCTGCCCTCCACAGGCTACTGTGATGTGCACCCCTGCCTCTTGTCTCACAGAAGTGTAGTAAAATACAAATATCTGCTTCCTGGACCTGGCCAAGCAGGGGGCGCCAACATGGGTGCTGACATTCGCCACAAAGGGACCGAACAGTTCGGCACAAGGAGCCCAAGAGCCAGAAAACCCACCTGTGGCTGCTTGTCAAGCTGTACAGGTTTCTGGCCAGGCGAACCAACTCCACATTCAATCAGGTTGTGCTGAAAAGGTTATTTATAAGTCATACTAAGCGGCCACCTCTGTCCCTGTCCTGGATGATCCAAAGATGAAGCTTCCTGGCCGAGAAAACAAGACAGCTGTGGTTGTGGGGACAGTCACAGATGATGTGAGGATTCCCGAAGTGCTCAAGCTCAAGGCATGTGCACTGCGGGTAAGCAGCTGGGCCTGAAGTTGCGTCTTCAAGGCTGTGGGCAAGATCCTCACCTTTGACCAACTGGCCTTGGAGCCGTGGCACTATGCTTCTGTCTGGACCTCACAAGGGCTGAGAGGTTGTACTGGCATTTTGACAAGGCTCCAGGAACCCCACACAGCCATATCAAACCCTATGTCCGCTCCACGGACCAGAAGGCTGAACATGCCAGAGGCAGAAGGGCCAGCCCCAGCTACAAAAACTAACTTTGTATCTTACTGTTATTAAAAAAAAGCTTTGGATGTTGAAAAAATACAAATGTACTTAAAAAACAATAGTATGTGACAGTCGCCAAAGGAAAAAACTGGATTTGCAAACTGCATCTTCAGCAGCTGGGAAGAAAGCTTAAGAACTGAGGAGAATTAGTGTCCATGGGTTCATTGTTCATGCAAGCATTGAGAAGTGACTGACGCAAACCAAGACGGGAATTTTTCTAATTAAAATGATAAAATAATATAGAATATTAATTAGATCACAGGAGAGGTATAGAAAAATTCTGGCTTGATTCAAGGGAAGCAGGAGCAGGGACTGGAAGTACATCCCTGCACTCGTAGCCACTTCTGGAGGCAGAGGCAGAGGACAGACAGTCTGAGTCCTGTCTGGGTAACAGGTAGTGAGACCTTGTCTCAAAATATAAAGGGGCTGAGGGTAGAGCTAAGTGGTAGAATGTTAGCATAATATATGGAAGACCCTGGGTTCAATATCCAGTACCATCATACACACATACACTCACACACACACTCACTCAGGCTTCTTCTGTGAGCATGTTATGCAAATGGGAGATTTGCTCACTCTTTCCTTCCTCCCTCCCTCCCTTCCTTTAAGGTAAGGCCTCAAGAATGTAGCTTTGAATTCACTGGTCTCCTGGCCCAGTTTCATGAATGTTGGGACTACAGGCATGACACCACACCCAGCTGCAAATGAAGGCTTTTAAAACTTCTTCCACTTTTCTCTGCTTATTACGCTGCTGCTGAGAGCATTTGTTTACCCGCCCACCACTCTGGGCCTGTGAGGGAATGGGTCAGACTGCATGCATGTTATTCCAAAGGATGTGTTTATTTCCTCCACAATCACGAATCCCGGTGGGCGTACTCAGTGAGACGGAGGCTGTGAAATGAACTTCTCTTTAGCTGGTCACCTGCTGCTGCTTCTGACCTGAGGCCACTTTTACCTTGCTGTATAGTGGAACATCTACTCTTGTCAAATAACAATGTTTCCTTCCAGAGCTCTGGTCCTGGCCTGTGCCCTTAGTGGGCTTCCTGCTGCTGGGCAGTGGGGGCTGCTTCTTCATACGCAGCACTGAAAATGCCCGCCTTTGGGAAAGGAAGCAGGGCACTGGGTTGGCTGGTAAGGAGGTAGGAGACAGACTGGAACCCATGACCAGGAAATGCTGATCCATGGTGTACTTTTCATCCAGCTCGCAAGGTCTCCTAGGGCCCTGCCTAGTCTGACGTGCTCTCAACCCTACGCTCAGGTTGGAGGCCAGCACCATCCATATTTCCTTCTCTTCTCTACATGTTTTGGAGCTAACAGGCACCGATGTGAATGAGCCTCAGCTGATCACTGCCAGGAATGAAGAGTCAAGGAAAGCTGATCTCTTTGCTAACGGGGAGAATTGTCTCAGACTGGTATCAGAATGCCCTCTCCACAGAGGTTACACCCGAGCCTACAACAAAGCACTTATTAACGTTGACAGGCTTTGGCCTCCACCACAGGTCAAAAATCTTGGTTTTTATAGCCTGGACATTCTCAACCACGCTTATGCGAGTAGTTCCCCCATCTCCTATGCTCTCCTCCTAACTGCATTTGTCCCTGTTGTCTCATACTTCCCTCAGGTGCTCTCCGGATCTCTCTGGAAGCATACAGAACACTGAAAAACACAGCTCTGCAGCTAGGCTGCTCTGGGATCAATGATTTAATATGAACTTCCTGTGTGACCTGAAATAATGAGCAGTCTCATTATGTATTATGTATCATAAGTACATATTATGGCTTTACAGCCTGTACAGTTCAGACGACTGATAACTCCACATAGTCTTTTGATAAGATATCTAAAATGACCTATATTGTTATTATCGAATCCTCACTCTGCCCTTCTTAGAAGCCTCGCAACTCCTGTTCCATTTCCTGGCCAACCATCCCCAAAGACATACAAACTTTCAGCCTCTTAAACAGGCTTGCCCCAGGGTCATGGAGTCCATGTTCAATCCTGAGCTGATAGAATTCTTCCAGTCCACTGTGTTGCCTCCTTTACATGAACATGTCAACTATCCTATTAACTCCTATTCATGACTTCAGAAGGACTTCGGCAACACGGCCCCATCGTTCCCTCCCTAGTTCCCTCCTGTTGGGAGGAGGCTCAACCGGAACATGGATGGTATTCATAACACCACAGTATCTGAATTTTTTGAATCCAGTTCTTTTGTTCACTCTGTGTCAACAACCCAGTCATACAGCTAGCCATACTGGGAAGGTTCTACCTTTGTGCTCTTAATATATCTCATTGCATTTAAGTAGTTCACATGTCTGTCTCCTCTTGGTAAACTATGTGTCCACAGCTAGAAACAATCTTATCTGACTTTATCCTTATTGTCAGGGCAGCATCTGATAAAATGTGGACATTTATATAAAGACTTACGGAGTGAACAATATGGCAAGTGTTCTGAGCTCAAATGCTCCTCCCTGCTCATTATTTTACTTGACTATCACCTTAGGCAGGTAGAAACATCATTACATTTTTTTTCTGTGTAATATGAAAACAAGGCTTAGAAAAACTGAGTGACTTCCTGAAGGTGGCAGTTGGATCACCTTAGAGGTCTTTTCATTAGAGAGGCTCACAGGGATGTTCCTGCCATTCTAGGAGAGAACTGACTCCTGTGGGTTGTCTACAGACGTCTACACATGTGCAGTAGCATGTATGTTCCCTCTCTCAAAGAAATACCTGAAAAACTCAGAAACCAAATCTTAGTTCTTCAAATAGTAAGCCTTGAACAGATAAAGTGCCAGACACGTTGAAAACTTCTTTAACTTGTGAAGGTAAATGGCCTGTCCTGAATGACTGACTCTTACATCCTCTTTGAGAGGAATCCAGCATAGCTCTCCGTGGAATTTGAGTTAGATCTTAAACTACCTAATTGCAGGCAGTTTATAGTCTTTCTTATCATCTGTGAGCTTTACAATGTTTTCCCAGTTTAAGGAAGTAATTTCTAAAAGAGACTATAGTCCTCGGTTTTCAACCTTTCAATGCTGTGACCCTTTAACACCTCATGCTGTGGTGATCCCCAACTAGAAAAGTATTTTCATTGCTACATCATAGTTATAATTTTGCTACTGTTATAAACTATAATGTAAATATCTGTGTTTTCCAATGGTCTTAGGCGACCCCTGTGAAAGGGTCATTCTGACCCACAGGTTGACACCTGCTGCTCTAGCCAATGAATGGTTGGTTTTCATGGTAAGATTCCAATATTATATGTGATAATGACTTGTAGGGAATTCTGATTTTTTTCAATCACTTTTTAAAAATGCTCTTGCTATTTCAACCGCATAGAGTTGAACTCACTTATCTGACAAAGCAAGACAAAACAAAACAAACAAACAAAAGCAAAGATAAAACTCCGTTAACTGTTAGGACTGACTCCTTCCACCTACATTTGTGTTCCCTGCTGCCTCGTTCCCTGGCTCCTTCCTTCTAAATGCTGTATTGCACGCACGTGCACAGCTATGTGCATGTACATAGACGAGAGTCTGTATATGATGCAGAACGTGTCATTTTCCTTTCTGAGGCTGTGCTACCTCTATATCATTATACTTTCCAAATTCATCTACTTTCCCACCCTTCATCTTCTTTAAGGCTGAGTGGCATTCTGCTTTGTATATGTACCACATTTTCATCACTAACCCATCTGTTGATAGGCATCTCTTTTGGTCCTAGTACCTTTCTGTCGTAAGTGCAAGAGCAATAAACATGAACGTGCAAAGAGGAGGAAAGTCTCAGCAGTTATATCTGAACTTATTCAGTCCAATGATGAGACCACGCCAAAATATTCTCCTGATCTTTCACTGATTCTAAAGGACAGCAAATGCAGAGAGATAGTAAAGACAAGAAAGAACTAGAAATGATAAGCATAATTACTTATGAATTGCAAAGCTATAATAATAACAGGTTGCTTTTTGCTCAAAGCTTTCTGTATCTTTGGCCCTGTCCTAAAGAATTAACATGTTTCGACACATAATTTCCTTGCTATGACCTTTAAACCAGGATGTGCATATCAGCACGCCGATGTTTTTTAAGATGAGCACATAACGGATGTTGTGAAGTCATTCTTCAGACTTCAACTTCTATTTTAACTGCCCAAGAATCTACCTACATTCACACTATTTTTCCACCTATTATTTTATCTATTAAATATTAATAGCTTATCTATTAAATATTAAATTATTTTATGAAACAAATACTAAAATATATATCTTAATATGTCTTTTACATCACTGTCTTAGGGTATGTAGATTTTGTGGAATTCAAAACACGTTTCAGGTAGAAGCGCTACTGGCTTCAGGGTGTCCGGAGATGCTGCCCAAGATTTTTAAGCAATCAAGGGCTAGTGCGTGAAGTGCTTTTACAGCAAGCAAGCTGTCTTTCCTTCTTAACCTTCATGCTTCTCTTTTTCCATGCTGTGTTAATCAGGACATCTTTGGGCAGAATAGGAGTTATTTCAGCCACAAGCAATTTTTACATAGACATGTTATAGAACACTTACTGTGTTCTACTTCCTAATAATGAAAATACATTTTAAAATAGGAGATGGAAAGCTTTAATCTAACTTTAAAGTTTCCTGAAATTGGTCAGTTTTTCCATGTGCTTTTGGGAGTAAAGTTTTTTTTGAAAAGCACTTATTCATTATCATCATGAGAAAGATGTTACTATCTTCATATTCATTTTTCAGATGTGGAAACAATGATAAGGTCCAGAAAGGTCTAGAACACAGAGTTGAAAACAATCATGATTCTAAGGGGGGGACTTGGCCCCACAACCTCGCTCTTCACCCCATGCATGTTTGCGCTCAAGTCTAACCTGGGATCAGAGCAAAAGAACCCCCATCACCCAACTAAAGGATTCTCTCCTAAGGAAAATGCCTAGAAAAACAAGTTACTTATGCCTAGTGGTTCTAGTAGGAAATTATTAGTTTCCATTATTGTTTTTGTTTCCTTCCAGAAATGGCAGAAACAGGAATTTCAGATGCTATCTTAAGTTCGAATGCAAGTTCCTGGAAAACCAAGGAGCTCGGATGTTTTTAATGTATGTCGGGCATTTCTGTTAGACCATGGGTGTATTCCCAGAGGCAGAGTAACTCCCAATGCTTACTGTTTGAAAGGTAAACAATATCTTTAAAGCTGTGTAGTCTTCCTTTGCTACACTGTTCTCACGCTGCTTTTCCCTTTACAGAACAAGAGAACCTACAGGCTCTCCAAAGAGATCTTTCATTAAAGCACTTGGCTTTGGAGGGTGTGATGGTTCATCTTCCTGGTCTATCTGGTGGGATTTAGAATCACTATGAAGAGAGATATTCCTGAGTACGATAATTGAGACCCACCTTAAATGTGGGTGGTACCTTTAGCTGGGGTTTGGACTGTATAAAAAGAAAAGGCTAGCTCAGCACAAACATTCACAGCACTCTGCTTCCTGATTGATGGTGCTGCCTCTAGTTCCTGGTTCCACAACTTCCCTAAGACTGGCTGTGTCTTCAGCTCCGAACCAAAATAAGCCTGTGTCTATCAGTTACTTTTGTCAAGCAGCTTGTCAGAGTAACAAGACAAGTACTACTACATGGGAGGAAGTAGACACATACATACCCACTCATATGCTCCTTAAAGATAGAGTTCTAATATTAATATTTCCCAAATGATCTTGAGTTAAAATCATTTGTAAGCACAAGTCACTTTACACATGCTTAACCTCTGCGCTGAGTTCAAGTTCTCCTAAAATATATCAGAGCTCATGTGGAATGAAGGAAGCAAGGGAGCTCTGCTTGATTTGGAGACAAATGGCCCTGGGGGCACCTGTCACCACTGGCACACCTATAAAGACCTCCAGGAAAGTAGCAGAGTGCGAACTCTTGCAGCTTCACTGAACAGGCTCCCTTAGTGTTTGAATAGGCTCCTTATACAGTATATTCTTCCCTTCTGACACAGCTCCTGTTCAGACGTGCCCTGAGGTCAAAGGGAAATAACTGAGAGAACGTGTAACAAGATGGTCTGTGTGGCCTTGGAGAGCCAGAGACTGGTACAGCAGAGAAAGAGCTCATGTGTGTTTGTGGTATGTGTGTGTGTGTGTGTGTGTGTGTGTGTGTGTGTGTGTGTGTGTATGTGTTTGTGTCTGCATCTGTGTGTGTTAAGGATAGAGGCTGGGGGTGGGGAAACCAATCTACCATCAGGAGGTCTTAGGCAAGCCACACTTGTCCACAGCCCTGTCATGCTTCCAACCCTATGCCTCCAGAACTGCTTTGTGTAAATTTACTGTAAAATGTTACAAGGTAGATGAATAACTTCTTCGCTAGAAACCCCTGATCAGCCTGACTGAATTCGTGTCTCGCATCCCCAGCTGCCCTCTTCTGCAAGGTGTTTTCAATTATTTCAGTGAGCTAATGTTCCCTGGACTATCTTAAAGACTTCGAAGAGCAGGACAATTAAATTTGGTTCTTGGGGGAGAACCAATAGCAAACAGCTGCATGTGGGTCCATGTGGACAGAGAGACCTGGGGTCTTGCTGGAAGTGGCACTCATGGAGTATTTCCAGGGAGCAACTGCCTTGGAGCAAGCATTGTACAGAAAGACGAGGCTCAGACAGGCAGCCACGAAGAATGGGTAGCGAACACCGAGAACCTATAAGAGTAACTGGCTGTATGCAGCCAGACCAAGAGAGGAGCTGGCTGGAGTACCAAAGAATAACTTGTATTCCCCTCCAAGTTTGTTCAGAGCTGGAAGGCATTTGGAAGATTACTTAAATATAATTCCTATACTCCATAGTCCAGGTACTGCGGGACAATAGTCTTGTACCCTGTAAAAATTAGTCGCTTGTATTAGTTTAATAAATGCTGATTGGCCAGTAGCCAGGTAGGAAATATAGGTGGAGTGACCAGAATAGGAGAATGCTGGGAAGAAAAAAGGCTCAGTCTGTAGTCATCACCCAGTCCCAGAGGAGCAAGATGAGAATGCCTCACTGATAAAGGTACCAAGCCACTTGGCTAACACAGACAAGAATTATGGGTTAACTTAAGATGTAAGAGTTAATAAGAAGCCTGAGCTAATAGGCCAACCAGCTTATAATTACTGTAGATCTCTGTGTGTTTCTTTGGGACTGAATGGCTGGGGGACTGGGCAGAATAGAAACCTCTGTCAACATCCTTGGAATAAAGTGAAGGATGAGGTGACTTGTTTTTCACGGTCTGCTAACGCTAAATGCCAAAGTGAAGACTAGAACCCAGTTGTTTCTGCTACAACATGGCACTTCAAAAGTTTGTCCTTGGACCTGAGGTTGTCTTTAGTGTAGTAGAGTAGTGGATGGTTGCCCAGAAGGTGCAGGGTCCTAGGTTCCATCCCCAGCACTTGTGAAACCAGTGGTCTAAATCTTGCTGAGTCACAGGATATCTTCTCTTCCAGATCATTTTGGAACAATGAATTCAAACACTACACATATTTAAAAGAATTCATGCATACTACTTCCATAGACTGGCACCTTCCCCTCAAGCACTATGCATCAGTAGCATTATACAGATACCAAATACTAAAGAAAGCTATAGCCAGAAATGGCTAATTCCACAGCTTTAAACATAAGCAATAGAGATTATTTTAGAAATGTTTCTCCTACCTATCCTTTTTGCTTGACTTCACATGAAGTAAACAAAGTAAGAGCGTCCTGTCTTCATCTCCATGAATTCTTTTAAGGCTTATAATTAAGTCAATCATCTCTTCTACAAAGTTAGTGAAAAGAAAATATTAGCAAGTATTATTAAGTGAGAAAGAATGGAAAACTCCTTTGTTTGATATCATAGCTAATGTTTTGTATGCTACCTAAAAACTGGAAAAAGCAACCAAATCTCCTTGGGTTCTTTAGTTTGTGAATATGTAAGCTGTAGTATTGAGAAAATGCAACTGAACCATACTTAATAAAATCAGTCCTGTAGGGTAAACAAAGTCTGTTAACCATTAAGCAATCAGTAAGTAATTCTTTAAGACAAAGGAAACAAAGACCATTAGAATACACTGAGAAGTATCTATATCAGGACACCTCATATTAGCTCTAACAGTGCTTTATCAGGGACGCTTTATCCCCAAGGACAGATACATAGAGGATCTCCAGTGATGCTGCTGATTGGTGCTGTATGAAAAAGAAACAACATCTTTATCTCATTAAAGGCTACTTTCTTGGAGGGTATTCAAATCATGATTGATTAATGCATGATAACACGGTCTTGGTCTAAATCAGAAGGCCTCAAAAGTTAATATTTATATTAGCAAAGGAAAACAAAATATCTCACTTAACAAATATAGCCTAGAAGAACGAAATCCATCCCCATATTGTAGTGCGCTAAAGTAAAAAATAGGGGCAGGCAGATGGAAGAAGAGAGAAAAATTCCAGGGTAAAAAGACCTAAAGACTTTTTAGGTCAGGAGAAAGAAAGTGTGATTAATGAGAGTGGCAGGCAGGGAAATGAGGGGGATTTCAGAACACAAAAGAGAGCAAGCATAAGAGGCTGAGATGTAAAACACCAAGTACACTGGTTGTGTCTCCAGTTCTGAAATCACTGCACACACTATCTTCCACAAACGTGGATCCCTATAAGGGAATGATTTGTGTTTAGAAATGTATTTTACAACCAGAAACTTGAGGATAAAAAGATGTCTCAGCAGTTAAGAGCACTGGCTGCTCTTCCAGAGGACTGGGGTTCTATCCTTAGTACCTGCATGGATGGTCACAACCATCTGCAACTACAGTTCCAGGGGAATTGGTGTCCTCTCATCTGGGCGTGAGATGACACCTGCATGGTGTACAGATGTACATGGAGGCAAACACCCACACACCTAAAATAAAATCTTCAAAAAGCCTGTCTGCATATGAATTAACTATGCTTTTCACATGCAGTTTTGGAAATAAGACACTGTTACATTGAATGATTTTTAATTTGGGGAGGATGAAGCTATTCTTATTCAATAATGTCCAAAATTAACTCACATTAATTTCACTTATAAAACTACCTTTGGATATCACATCAAGCTTTGAACACATATATCCAATACAGCCGTTCGCTTAAGATGATCAGGGAACACCACATCCAACACAGCCGTTCGCTTAAGCAATGACTAGGAAACACCACATAATGAGAACCTCTCCTTTTTGTTGCCTCTTCCATCAACAAGCTACCAAATTTCACTTAAAATCGTACACCAGTACTAACGTCAGAACTTTCTAGTTGAAAACCCAGGAGAAAAGCATGGTGACCTTGGAGGGTTGGCAACAATTGCATAGTGATGCCAGAGCACAAGCCATACAATCTTTAAAAAATAAACCAGACTTCACCAAAATAAAAATTCCTACTAAAGCCATGAGATACTAGTACTAAAAAGGATAAGGAACAAGTCACAAATGAGCCAATCAACGGCACAAATAAGCCACCCTTCTCCCCAGTCAAATACCCTAGACAGTGCTAGCTGCTGGTGAGGGCAAGAGGAACGGGAATTCTTATTCTGTTGTCAGGAAAGCAGCACAGTGCAAAGCAGAAAACAGAGAGTGCCTCACAAAATGTTAGACAGCCATTTCCAATAAAGCTCACTGATTCCACCCTCAGAGGAGCACTCAGAAAATTATGTTCTCTTAAAATCTGTACTCGAACAGCCAAAGTGTCTTGATTGCTAATGCCCTAAAATAGGTAGCACCTAAGCATTGACCAGCTGGTAAGCAGAGAAGCAAAATATGGTACGTGTATGTGATGGAATATTATGCAGTCTCCTTAAGGAATTAATTATATTGGTGGGCTCAGCTATTTGGAAGTGTCTCCAGTAAGACTAAACTGTTGATTCTCTTCATATTACAACCAGGAAAGGAGGCCCAAAGGAAGAGGAAGTAACTTAATGGTTGCTAGGGTTTGAAAATGGGAAGATACATTGACTAAAACAGTCAGTATGAAGGATCTTTGTGAGGCCAGGAAAACTTTCTGTATTTTGGTTATAGCAGTAGTTACATCAAAGTTCTACTGCTTCTAATGTTTTGAACGACAAGGAAATGGATCAGTTGTGGCTTCCAGCTCTCCAGATACATTTGCTAACATGTTAAGAGGCTCCTGACTAGATGGTTGCAATGATCCACAGAAGTAGGCTTCATATTCTGGACATTAGTCCACTGAGTCATCAATATCATTTGGCTATAAGTACTGTCTGTCTCAACTAGGAGTTGTGCCGCTTACAGTTCAGGTGCGAGGGGACCTGTTCCTGCAGTAGGCAGAACTAGAACGAGTGTACAGCGAGAGAAGCTGAGCCAAAGGTATGTCACGGTAGTAATGCTTGAAATAGTATAACAAAGACTGCTGACACCAGACAAACAGAGCTAGGTTCAGGACTCTTCTGTCCCGTTCGTTTGCGGCACTGATGATAAGGGAGTTGTTCTGCTAATCAGTAACAGTTGATAATTACCCAAGAATGATGAAAAGAGACGCAGTTTGTGGCAGGTCAAAAGTTTACTACCATTGCCAGGAATAAAATGTAACCGTGTGGTGTTCTTCATGCATGTTTTCTGCGGAGAGGCACACGTTTATTTCATTAAAAGCCATTTTATTACCTGGGGGGAAACATGTCAAGTTTGGCTTTCTAACATGAATCATATTTTATTCAAATGCAGATGTACTTTTGAACTATAGCAGCTATTTGGTTAACTCCCCTAGTGACCAAACTGGTGACCTGTTATATTAAAAACGGTGACCTTTGTGCCAAAGAATCTAACCTGGAGCTAACTTATCCATTAAAATCCAACTTGGGAATGCATCGCTCTTCATGATAACATAACTGCCTTCTTTCCTCTTGGGGAAGTCACCGGTGAAATGGTGGCGAATAGAACACATATGTAACTTCTTTGGTCACTAGGAAGGGGTCATCAGCACGCACAGCTGTTCTCAAGAGACATGCAGACACAGCAGAACGCTGAGGTGGCTGAGGGGCATTTCAGAAACACTGGCGGGAACATGCCCAGTTCCCTCATGGCAGCCGGAAAGCCTTTTTGAGGACACCTGCTCTCTTCTCAGGGCTGTGGTCGGAGGACACATGAGAGGGAGCCACTGCAGATCCCTGGTAACAAGTGAAGAAGGAAGGAGAACAATTTTGTTTCTGTTTCTCAAAAGAGAAAAAAAAAAAAAAAACCCTGAAGGTTCACATCCAGTTTTTGGAAAATTAATGTACATATAAAAAGCATATTCCTCAAATGGGTAACATGAATTACAAGACCACTATCATAACAAACCATTTCTCCCTAAATGAGAAAACAGTAAGAAATGAATTCCTCCAGGAGGTAAGATGCCCAGGCTATCAGCCATCCTGGTGTGACATATTTCCATTACTCCGTAATCAAGCTATGTAGTATAATAAGCTGTTCTAAACCAGTAATGCTTCTTCCAGGCAAACTTGAGGTAATCAGCTCTGGCCATGTGGGGAATCAACTTAAACACTTCCAAGACAATTCTATCCCAAGTGACTCTTTCAGCCGATGTGTGCTTCCTCTCTGTGAGACTATGTCATAGCTGGGGCTGAGGCTATGGGGTAGTTCAGGAACTTTACATATTTGAAAATGTGCCTCAATTCTAAACCTTGACAGACAATCTAAAGATAAAGAGACTGAAATGGAATACAGAGGCATTATGAAACAGTTCTTGGGTTTACTCTTTTAAAAGGGGCGGGAGAGAGGGCTTAGCAGTTAAGGGTGTGTACCACTCTTGCAGGGGCACAAGTTGGTTCCCAGCACCTACATTAGGTGGCTTACACTGTCTCTAACTCTAGTTGTGGAGGATCTGACTCCATCTTCTGGTCTCTATGGGCACTGCACTCATGTGCACAAAGTCCATACTGATACATTTATTTACATAATTAATAAAAATATTGGAAAAGGGGGGGTCTTCTAAATAGCAGTCATAATATACCTGGTAGTGTGTTAGTCAATTTCCTATCACTGAAAATGTCTATAGTGAATCACCTGTCACAACTGATAAGGCGGGAAGGTTATTTGCTCAGTTTCAGAGGCTTCAGTCTAGGTCAAGTGGACGCACCACCTTAAGTCCGTGACGAGGTAGGATGTTTCAGAGGGGAGTGTGAAGAAGTTGCTTGTTTCATGATATCAAGGAAGCAGGGAGGGAGAGGGAGAGGGAGGGAGGTAGAGAGAGACAAAGAGACAGAGAGAGAGAGNAGAGAGAGAGAGAGAGAGAGAGAGAGAGAGAGAGAGAGAGAGAGAGATTGACTCCTCGTTTCTTAACTTCCATCCACTATTCCCTACATCTCAGATATCCCTACCACTTCCCAATACCACCACAGGCTGGAGATCAGGCTTTTAACACATGGGCTTTGGGGGACATTCTAGACCAAAACTTTATGCTAGGCTGGGACAGATTTCAGGTAGGCATTCTCAGACAATACTATGAACCAGCTGAAAACCATGATTTATAAATATTATTTTCATCTGATAGTGGGGGAAAATCAAGGTCCATTTATATATATGTATATATCATCCATATGTGCTTGTGTTATAAATGGTAATTCTTCTAAGTTGTGATTTATGACCAAATAATACACAGACACACACACAGACACACACACAGACACACACGCACACAGACACACACACACACACTCCCCTGAAGAGACAAGGCCACCATAAGGTTCTTCTCATAATGTCTTTCATTTTAGGGATTGCTCCTTTCAAGCAAGTCTTTAAAAGGTTTTATTCATTCACTGCAATTGAACAAGGAGCCCTGATAAGAATTCATATTTAGGCCCAGATTAACTATGATGGCTGACCTCAGATTATGAACACCTATGTTCTCTTAAAGGTATTATAAGAAAAAACAAAGGAACACTATATCCTATAGGTAAGTTCTGAAATGACTCGTTCAGAAGGCTGGGGTTGAAACTAATCCATGTACGTGAAACAGTAACATGGTGTTTCTAGTCAACCAGTGTGGAGTGCAGACTGTAGAAGCCGGTCCACGTAGCAGACAAGGTGAATGTCATGGGCCAGCACTTCCTTTTAGAACAGAGCTCTTTTCATTGGCCTGAGACAAGCAGTCAGCCCGCAGTTCTGATACATGCATTGCATTGTTGTATGAAAGGAAGAAGTCACCCAAGGAGCTCAGCCTCAGCGAAGTCTCTGTATTTCAGTTCCAACTCAGCTAAGACTGCCTACTCCAGCATTTTAAAAAAATATGTCAGAAAATGTAGACTCCTTATCGTGTGTGCCTGTGGTATGTGCTCATGTATGTGCATACTTCAATACACATGCATGTGGAAGCTAGAAGTCCACATTTGGTGTCTTCCTGATGTCTCTACAACTGACTGCTGAATACAGAATCTCTTAATGAACTCGAGGATCGTCCATTTGCTCAGAGTGGCTAGCTAGTGAGGTACAGGGATCCTCTATCCCACTACTCTCTCCAGAGCCGGAAGTACAGGCGTGTGTTACTGAGGTTGGCTTTGGAGAGGGATGCTGGGAATATGAACTCAGGTCCTTACGCTTGTGTGGCAGGCACTTTAGCTACTGACTCATCTCCCCAACCCCAAGATCTCTTATTTCAAGAGATAAAGTATGATTTTAACCAAACAATCTTTACTTCTTAGAAAAAAACAGGTCCTTCCAATAGAATTAGGGTTAATAGGAAGTTATGACGACTTAAACAAATGTCTCTCAAATCTTAGTGTGCATGGAATAAACCTGGTGAGTTTATTCAAGCAAAAACCGCTGTGTTTGTTTGCCTACCCTTCATTCATGGTTGGAACTGAACCTGGAACCTTGCACATGTTTGGCAAGCATTTTAATACTGAGCCCTTCCCTATACCATAGCAGCAGTGGTTCAGTAGACCTGGGGTTGAGGCCTGGAATTATTTTTAACAAGCTCCCAGGAGGTGCTGAAGCTCTTTTCCAGGCAATATACTTTAAGAAAATATAAAGTAAGAACTGCTTATTTAAACTAGTTGGTCAAGGTTTAAGGGAGAAAAAGGTAGCTACAGATTCAATCATTTAAGCACGGCTGAGATAAAGAAAAACTACTTGGTTAATTCTTATGTCAACTATTCTGGGGAGTCTTATGTTAAATATCCTGAGGGGTTGTATAAAAATTCTTTCGTTGACACTGTCAGGTACTGACTGCCAACATGCCTGACCCTGAACAATAAAACCCACACATAATTTTTTAGAGTTTGAAATTGCTGCTAAAGAATTATAATTTCATAAATATAGCCAGTCAGTCAAATGTATACATTCTAAATTACCAGATTAAACTTGAACTTTTCCAAACATTAAATAAAACCACAAAAGCAGGAGTTCTCAATTTATTCTTTCAAAACCACAGGCAAGCTAATGCTACAGATTGTGGAATGTACAATAGGTCATTCTCACAAAATAAAGCCGGAGGGGTGAATTATATCTCTTCAACCATGGCGGTTCCTTAAGTCAACAAGGGTAAGACTGACTACCATGCTGACAAGCAGATTTCGTGACATTTATGGACCTCACAGAAACAGAAACTTGTAACAATAAATTTAAGCCAGGGTATAAAAATGGGTAGGTTTGTGGGGTGACTATAAAGGTTCCTGAAAGAAAATTGATTGGACCTTGAATCTGAGCCAAATCTGGCTGCCCTGTGCATATCTTTCTGGGAGTAGCAGTCTTCTGACCAGAATTAGGAATGCCAGGCTGCTATTTATGGCCTGAAAGCTGGCTGGCTCATATGCCAATGCCAGGGGCCATCATCTCTATGAGAGTCCTGGAAATGCATTGCTTCTCACTGATGGATGGAAAAGCCATCTCCTAACCAGCAACCTGAAACGCACGGTGGAAGGAGAAGGAGTGTCCTCATCCATAATAACAAAGCTTTGTCCCCTCCTGCTGCAGAGAGGAGTTTGTGTAACTTTTTGCTATACCCTATTTGTAAATACTTGCCTCTGAGTTATGAGTATTTATCATTTCCTTTTTAATATGCATATTTTGGGTCCACATGTTAAAGAGCAGATCCCAGCCTGTGACTCCTGCACAGCATACTTTATGTGCTTGCTTATCTTTGCAATTCCAGGTCCGAGAGATTCCACACTCCGAAGAGTGTCTACCAGTACTTCAGAACCTTAGACACACCGTCTAGACGGTGGGGAGGACCTGTCCTAGAAAACTGGTGTAGTCAGGCAGCCTGATGTTTAAGTATGCTATTCCTCACTCTTCCAAACAAGTGTTTCTCAGCAAGGGGTGACACTGTTTCAGGCAACTCTGTATGGGGTAGTGTCTGGAGACACTTAGTGCCAGCAAAATGACATTTACCAGAAGCTGGTATCTTGCTAAACATGCTACAACACAGGGCAGTCCTGTAACTAAGCCTCGTTCAGCACAAATGTCAATAGTAGAAAAACTCTGTACTAAAATAACTAAGAAAAGATTTAATTATAAAAATAATAGACACACTGTAATATAGTAAGACACCTTAACTCTCCCTGTGATCATTATTATTTACTTGTTTAATGTATGTAAAAGACTCACTTCCTGGAAAACTTTCGTTTGTCAGTCTAATAAAAACAAAGCACTCAGGCTTTAAGGAAGCTAGCCACAAGACCTCAGATACAAACAGAGAAGGCTGTAACCCCCAAGCTACCTGGTTCCGCTACAAGCCTACTGTTGAGAATGTAACATTACTCAAACCTTCCCAAGACTGTGCTGTTTCAAAGAATGTGGTTAGGTTTTCAAGGATATAAACTGAACACAAGGTGCTCTGTAGAAGAGCAGTAAATATGACGTAGAGAACTCATTTGACTTTAAAGCAATTAATTAAATCATTCAAGTGTATGTGATTTCTTGGCCACTAAGAGGGTTACAGTGAGTTTGTGTTGGGCAAGCTGGCTGCCACTCTTTCACCTAGCTGCTATTGTCCTTATCTGGGTGATAGCTGGCTGGTCAAACATTCCAGATTGGAACAAGCCTTCCAGTTCCAGTGCAAGAACAACAACAACAACAACAAAACACCACAGCCCTCTTACTGGCCAAGAAATTATATAACTTTGAATTTTTTAATTAACTTATATACTCTTTCCTGCCACCTCAACTTCCCTTTGCTAATGGGAGGAGAGGAAAAGACACCAACTCTATAATTTTCCTCACTATCAGCCTTTCTGGGACTGTTTGGAGACTGAAGCTAGAGCCCTCAGAATGTGGACCACAAATCACTTATGTCTCCATCATCCCGGGGATTAAATTCGGATTTTGGGCTTCACCTCTGTGTTAGTCACTTTGTTGCTGTGACAAGATACTTGAGGAACAACAACAACGACAACAAAACAATTACAGGCAGAAAGACTTTTGGTATAATGTTCCAGAGGTTTCAATTCATTCCTGTGTCCCGAGTGAGGCAGAGCATTATGTCTCAAGAGCACAGTGGATCTGGTTATTGAGGGACAGCGGGAAGTAGAGAGAGAGGGGGAGAGGGCAAAACTCCACTCTTCCAAGGAATGCCCCATAAGGACTCACTTTCTCAAATGAGGCCCTACCTACTCATTTCTACCACTCATGGTAATGCCATCGAATTATGATGCCATCTATAAACTAATTGATTGAGGTCAGCACTCATGATCCAATCACTTTTCAAAAGCTAGGCGGCTGGCAACCTAGTCTTTGACCCATGGGTCTTCAGGGTCCATTTCAGATCCAAACCATAAAAATTTCGCACCATGTAACTGGAAATGCCCATCATGACTCTAAGGCATCACCACCTGGACATTCCTTGGGTGATTTTCATGGTCAGTAAAGTTTGAGAAACCCTCTATAAAAGGACCCAGGGAAAGTCAGAGCAACACTTTCCCAACACTCCTTTCCCCTAAGTCAGCATGCGTGAGCTTAAAGAACAACAGCCAGCCTACTTCAGCAGGGATAAAAGTTAAAGGGGCCCATAAAGACTCAGCGTTGGGACAGCTACTTTTGTGGTGAGCTTAATTTCCCACATTGTAAATTCTTGATCTAGCTTCCCCAAGCCCCTCTTCTCGGAGGGAACCTTTGACATAGATTGTTTTGTCCATACGCCATGGCTTTAGTGCATGCATTGGAATCCTAATTCCTCATTGTCAGAGTGGGAATGAGGGGAGGGTATCTGGATTATGGGGGAAAGCCTTTATAAATGGATTAAGGTCTTTCCTCGTGGGAGTGGATTAAGAACTCTAAGAATCTTGCACTGTTCTCATTTTCTGAATTTTCTCTTTCTTGCTTTCCTGCATGACTGTAAAGACTGGGTATTCCAAGGCTGTGCAGCCAGGTTGGATGAGGACCTCATACTGCTTCAACTTCTTCCCGTAATCCAGATACTCACACTTCAATAAGACTCATTATTTTCTGATATATTTGTAAACTGAGAAGTAATTTACTTTCTTTTTTTTTTTCAATTGGGGAGTGAGACTAAGTATTTACATCCCCAATATCATGCTTGTATCTAGTTTTTTTTTTTTGTTTTTATTTTCGAGACAGGGTTTCTCCGTAGCTTTTTTGGTTCCTGTCCTGGAACTAGCTCTTCTAGACCAGGCTGGCCTCGAACTCACAGAGATACGCCTGCCTCTGCCTCCCGAGTGCTGGGATTAAAGGCGTGCGCCACCACCGCCCGGCATCTTTTTTCTTTTTTTTTGGCTTGTATCTAATATACAGAGATAGGATGGTTATTAAATCAGCATATAAAACATGGCTCTTAAAAAAATCTCAATTCCGTATTAGACAGAATAACTTAATACTGTTGGCTAAAGGAATACCCTTCTGGTAGGCCATCACACTAGTGGCATTCTATTTTAGAGTCTAAATAAAGACTCTACTACTGAGGTTTAGGAATTGGGTTTTCCCAATTCATGAATTCATCTTACTGTGTTATTCACATTCTAAGGAATTGCCTTAGAAATGAAGCCAGCCTTGCAATTTGTCTACCTTTCATGTTATTTTTCTTCATTTGTGTGAATTCCCTATAGCTCAAAACTTATTTCCTTGAACTAGCTCTATAAGCTCCTGGACGGTTGCACCCAGCTATGTACCATTAAACACCTTAAAAAAACAAAACCCAAAACACCTTGTTGACATCTTCTGTTTTTGCATTTGGCTGTTGTCCTAAGAGATTCAAGTGAGGCGTCAGTATTTCTGTTTCACAGATTACAAAGATAAACTACCATGCATTACGGCTTGGGAACTTACTTAGAGTGTGTGCTATGAACTCAAAAGTACCAACACATGGGAATTTCTTATTTTCCTAAGGTCTTGCTGCCAAGAAAGAGCTATCCAAGCACCTATTCTTTCAAAGGACACAGATTCAAAACACAGCTGTCTGTGACCTTGGGAAACCTAACGCGAGTCTGCAAACAAGCTTATGTAAGTGTACCCTGACCAGCCTTGTACGCAAAGGCCAACTAAATGAATTTTTATTTCTCAGGTGGAACATTAAAGTATCTTCTGGGAAGAGGCATTTTCTATGTAAATTATAACTTGAAAAGTAACCTTTGTTGCATCCTTCACCATACTGGGTATAGTGATGAGCAAGGATCTATAATAAAGCCATGAAACACCGAGTAGCCTAGCTATGCCCAGCATACGTTGAAAGGGCTCAGTAAACGGCATGAACACGCGAGTGAACATTCTATTAACAAGTACCTCAGACGACACTAAATGGGCAGCTGGTAGGAGAGAAAGACGTGAAGCCAAACAGTATTAGTGGGTCCATGGAGATCATAAAAATGGATAGTAAAGTACACGGAGTTCAGTTTGGCAAAAAATGATAAAGTACAAGTGTCTAGGAAAATATAACTCATTAGACTGACAGCCAGTGGGTGGAAGAAACCTCGAAAGCATGTCAAAAGCAAGCGGAGGACTACTGCAACCTCATAAATTAGACAATATTTTGTAATGGAAGAGAAATACGGCAAAGCCCAAAACTGACATGGGTTGCTCCTCAGAAGTCCTCAGAGGACGCTAATGTTGGTGTCTGTGTATTAAAAAGAGGAGGGGACCTCTGAGTTTCTGCTTTGGCAGAATAGCTTCTTTCAGAAAGATGCAAAGCACTTGAGAAATCGGAAGAGGGAAATCAGAGGTACAGAGGAAGAGAAGCACAGTGAGTTAAAACAAACAGCTCAGATAAACCTGGTATTTATCTCTGATCGAAATGACTGGTTACAGTTTCAGGGTTGTCCAGGCAGGATGACTAACAGATATCCTCCCTAGTCATTCATATGGCAGAAATGTGCCCTTCCAGGAAGCACTGGCTCTGCACAAGCCATGTGGTAGAAAGAGGCCTAGGATCACAGAGTTTTCCACAGGAGGGATCTAAGAGACAGCACAGCACTCTGCCTTCACAGTGAGGTCGGAAGGCCTCCATCCCTGAACAGCCTGGAGAGCTGAGTAGAAATGAAGATTTCCGAGAGGCTGACAATTCAGATACCCCTCTTTACAGCGTGCAAGGCTGATCAGCCCAAGGTCAGACACTAACAGGGACACGACTCTGTCCCCAATAGTTTGCAATTCTCTAAGTCTATAAATTACCTTCATAGAAGAGTTACTATCATTATGAGATTGCTTCCTAATAACTTATTTCATATTCTAGACACCGCTTCACTCAATTCATGCATAGTAAGGAGGTAAGAAATTAGAGAAGAAACGCAGGAGTAGGAAGTCAAAGGAAAAACTCAGATCAGCCAGGAGCAGGAGCACAGAATGAGTAAGTAGCCCCTGGACAGAATGATGTAATAGCCACGCACACTGAAAGGCCATTCAGGGCACTCCACTCTCCCTGCCAAACACATATACTGAGAAGAAGAAAGGAAAAAAAATGACTCTAAAAGTACCTGGCCCTACAAGTAAGCTCAGACTAATGAACAAGATTGGCTTCATCCTATGGGCCTTGCGACAGAGGAAAGACTATGCTTTACTTAGGAATAAGTTGGAGTTGGCCATCTTGATGGCGGTGATCAGGAGACAGGTAGATGGAAATCTCTGGAATATCATACAAGGATAGCAGGAAATGGACTCCTCCAAATGTCAAATCTCTCAATATCTCTCTCTCTCTCTCTCTCTCTCTCTCTCTCTCTCTCTCTCTCTCTCTCTGTGTGTGTGTGTATAACATATGTGTACGTGTGAGGTGTATGCACACCACAGCACATGTGTGGAGGTCAGAGGACAATTCTTGGGAGAGGATTCACCCTGGCCAGATGATGAGTTCTGGAAATTGAATTCCGGTTCTCAGGCCGGTTTCCTAGTGCCTCTATTCTTAAGTGCCACTCACCTGTGAGCCAGCACTAAACTATAACTAAATCTCTCAGTTTTCTCTCCCAGACTTCCAGTTTCAACAACGTGAGAACGGCTGGCCGGCTGGCATTCTCAAGGAGTTGTCAAATCTCTTATCTTCCTTTCCTTCAGTTGTCAGATGGCTTTACAATCTTGTCACCTTTATAACAGGCTCTAACATGTCTTCTTCAGCACTTAACTATCAGGAAGAAGTATAATGAAGCTTCTAAAGAAATAAAACCTTTAAAAGTTCTAAATACTTTAAAGTATTATTTTTAAAAATTTAAAAGCCTAAATACAACCCTAGAACTAAAAAAGAGAAACTTTGGGTCTGTGGGAATGGTTCAGCCAGTAAAGGGGCTGCAGTACAAGTGTGAGGAGCGGAGTTTGTCAGGAGTGGAGAGGGCATGGTGGCCCCGCTCTGTAACACTAGCAACGGGAAAGGCAAGATCAAGACAGCGTCCTCAAAGCACCTTGGACAGCTGGTCCAGCTAATCAGTGAGTGCCAGGTTCAGTGAGAGACCCTGTCTCAAAGGATAAGGTGCGTAGGGATCAGGCAGACACCCAACATAGATCTCTAGTTCACACACACACACACACACACACACACACACACACACACACGCGCGCGCGCGCGCACACACACACACACTTTACTGGAAGTCTGCTATTTGTTAAGTAACCATGTTGCATTAATGTTGCCTCTTCTAACAAATACTGGCTAGGGAGTGCTTCAGGCTGTCCATTTCTGGTTTCAATGGTTTCTATCAACTAATATCCCTGTTAGGGGAATCTGGGCTTGTCCCCAAGGCAAACTAAACAAAGAGAAACCAATAAAAACCAATGAAATAAATCTGAGAGATACAGAGGTTATAAACAAAACTTTATAAAAAGTTATTTTATAAAAGAAAAATAAAATTATTTGGCATAGGAATCAAGATTTAAAAAGATTAGTAACTAAACTTAAACAAATCACATATACATTTCAAAGTACAGTTTGCACTTATTTTAAGGGGAAAAAAAGGTCTCTTTTTTTTTTCTTTTTATACAACTTGCCAAACATTGGCTATAGAACGACTTTGTAAAAGGATTTTTGGACCCTGATAAGAGATCCATAGAACAAATAGTGGAAGAAAGGTATACATATGCGTTTAGGTTACATTTGGAAAACAGATTTTAAAGAATATTTAATAAAGTCACAACTCAGATCTTGTCATCCCCAGAGTGCAGTGAGGAGGCTCGGAAGTAAGCTTTGCCTGTCTGGAGCAGCCCTGGGAAAGCTACACAGGCCTCCTGTCTGCCTGCAGGGCCCAGGGGGCCTTCAGATTTAGAGCTCTACACGCTGCTGCCGGGAAAACAGCTCTGGATCTTTAACGACAACAGCATATCAGCCCCTTTGGAGGTTACACACACATAAACAGGATCTGCCTCATATTTTCCAGTTGTGGAGGAGGGAAAGGAAGGGAAAAAAGCCTCTACAAACCTTTACTGCAGTTAACGGTGGAAGATGACTTGCTTTTACGCATGCAAGACTGAAAAAGTAGATGGGCACCAGGGTGCAGAATGTCCCCCTGAGCAGAAACAGGAAAACCATTACGTCCTCTATGTGTGAGAACACTGGTGTGCAAGCAAAGGGCAGAAAGCTAGTTAATAATGAAAGCTGAACTCTAGGGTATTAATGGGAAAGGAGACAAGCTTTAAAGAGGAGGGAGGTTCTTAAAGACCTCTTGTGCCAAGACCCACAGAAGATCAAATGGGAAGTCTTGAGGACCGTCATGCATCCTGTTCTTGGCTGGAATGTGAGCCCTGGCTGTCACAGTAGCAAGAACACTAGTTGGGTACTTAGCAAAGAACCTTTCCAGCCCTTGAGAAAGGCTGACAAAATGCACCAATGGAGGTACTTACAGGATCCCCTCTCTGCACAGGCCAGAGTTCCTGATTCAGGTTGCAGCTGAGAATCTGAAGGAAAAAGACCTCCAGATTTCCTTTTTCTTACACCAAGCCCACAAGGGCCCCTCTACCCTTGCTCCCCAAAACTCCTCTACTTCAACATTAAGGGAGCTACAGACAGAAGCTACCACATTTGTATTTAAATGCACACATTGGCTTCATTTTGCTATCTCAATCCAGCGAATGGTGAATGAGCAGCCTCTGCAGTGCAGCTTTGCTCCCACCGCACCAAGGCAGGCGCAGGTCACACAGTGCTCTACTTCTGACCTATATCCCAGGTTGCTTTTATTTTCCGTTTAAAATGTTTGTTTATTTCTCTGTGTGTGTCCCTCTGCACACCACAGAAGATGTGTGGAGATCAGAGAAAAACTATTTTCTTTGTATACTATATGGGTTCAGGTATCAAACTGAGGTTGGCAGCCTTGGTGGTAGGTGCCCTTACCCGATGAACCCACTTTTGATTTTGAGGTAGTGTCTCTCGAAGTTGGCCAGGAGGCCTTGTTGGCAGTTGGGACTGCATACCTGCAGATTCCAGGCCCAGCAGTTGTTTCTTGTTCCATGGAAGGTTCATAATGAGTAGTAGGCAGATAGAAGAGAAACAAGGTAATTTCTAGTTCTGAACATATACATTAACTATATTTTGACTCTATTATGACTTAAGATATGCAAATTACATAGATCCAAAAACCCTTTTGGAAGTGCTATTCACACATGTGTCAGCATTATTATTTTTATTTTTTTATTTTATTTATTATTATTATTTTCCCTTAATGTTCACATGTTCTGCTTCTATTTTCAGTAACCAGTTAGACTAGGCAGGCTAGGGAGTTTGCTACAGTTTAAATCTAAAAATGCACCTTGAACATTATGTAGTAGGGACTTGGTTGCCAGCTGAGAGGATTCTTGAGAGGTCACTGGGTCATTATGGGTGTAACTCCATCTATCAGTGCATTAATCCTCTAGTCAGTTTATGGATGAAACACTGGCAGATTGGCCTGTTTGGAGGAAGCTGGTCACTGGGGTGTGTCATTTCTATGATTTCTGGCTGCCAAGACATAAGCGACTCTGATTTACTACACACGTCTTCCATCATGATGCTTCTTCCTCACAAACTATAAAGACGACTTTAGTGCCTAGTTCTAAAGTATAATCAGTACAGCGCTCACACTTGCTCACCTGTGGTAATGGTTCCAAGACTATAAAGACGACACTGTGCTCACTAGCTGGTCACAGGGACCAATGGCCCTAGGAACCTCTGCTGGTAGAAGGTGTCATATTTGGTTTTGGTCTATGGATCAAGATATCAAATGACAAAACTTGGATTATCATACATAGCAAAGCCTTCTAGAGGGCGTGCAGCAGAAGAGTCACTGGCTCACGGTGGGGAAGTGATGCAGCTGGGTGCCCCTTTCCACGGAGTCCTACTCCTCTCAAGTCGTAAGCTCTCAAGGAGGAAGCCAAGAACCGCAGGCAGGTGAGAGGAAGACACCAAAACATGAAGAGCGGCAGGGAGTGGAAATAAGGAGGGGACACTGGACAAGGACCACATAAGAGGAAACGTCCGGGCTAAGGAAGAGTCCTGTGAATTGAAGGACTAAACTCGGACTAAAAAGATCAATCAGGAGCCTGGCTTCCACCCTGGACTCCAGAACATCGTTAGTATAGAAACCTCGTGCCTTTGCCTTTTCTGGATGCCCCCTTTCCTTCTCTCTGGTGTGTTTTAGTGAATGCTTAGCAACCTAGGCAGGCTCGCAGGGAGGAAACAGTACCCACTGTTCCTCCTTCTCTCGCAGAGGGGCCCAGCCATGGCAGGAGGGACAGGTGGACGGCAGGGAACTGAGTGTCGCCTAGGCAGTTCTGCAGGGACCAGGAGGTCAGGCTCCATGACCTTTACTCTCTGCTCAGCTGGCACACTGCCCCACCATGCCCAGACAGCTGGAGACAAGCAGAGTGTTTATGGATGGGCCAAGAGAAAATCGTGATAAAGTACCGCATTCGCCCTCTCCAGCGTAAGTGGAGAGTTCGAAACGAGAGAGAAGCTAAAAAGTGGAAGTGTGGAGATGCAAGTCTAAGGAAAAGAGCACATTCTTTTACAAAATGAGGACACACCAGAAGCGGTGGCATAGGCCTGTGATCCCAGTAGATTAGAAGAAGTTCAAGGACATCCCTGGCTACATCATCAGTTGTAGGACAGTCTAGGCTACTCAAGATCCTGTCTCAGTAAAGCAAAATAAAAACGACAAAACATCACCACCCACAAGAAAAACCCTCAAACCTTTCCTTTATAAAAAAGAACTTTGACTAAAGGCAAAACAAACAGAAACAAAAGAAGAAACTATATAGGTGTTTAAGAAGGAAAACCATGCAGAGAGATACTGTCTGTTCAGTTACTGATGGTGCTGCGGAGGCCTGCATTCCCTAAGTTAACGTCTATGTTGCGTTGTGGTATGTGAGGCAGAAACTTAACTGACGTGGACGAAGGCCTCGGTATTTCAACTCTAGTCCCAAGAAAGAGCAGAGCGTGCAAACCCAGCTCTAGCACGATGAAGAAAGAGTACTTCCAATGAGAAGAGCCGTAACTGTACCACCGCTGTTTCTATCAGCTGTATTCTATATACTTCACACTCTTTCAGTCTTATGTTGACAAAGGTTCCCCAAAACTTTCAAGGGAGAAACAAATGAATCTTTTTCTTCACAAATTGAATCTCAGTGATTATCCTACAGGCAACAGTCAATGTTTCTCACATTAATGAGGGTCAGGCTCATGCTCTGCCCTAACAAAGGTGAGCCCGGAGGATTTAGTACTGGCCATAATTGGCAATAATTACCCAAATCAAGGCCTCTCTTCTACAGACTTTATGGTCAAGTGTGTATCCATAACCAAATGCTGTTAATTTTAATGCATGAGTTTTCTGTCTGAGGATCAAAAGCGTTAACAAGTGTGCTTTATTTGTGACGGGAAAGGAGTGAGAGAGAGCAGGAGAGAGCATGCTCACACTTCCACTGTACAGCAGATAGAAACTGCCTTATCGGTTTGTCAAAATGACCTGGGCAGCCTTACGTGTTCTCTCAGGCCCAGGGCCGTTGGTCCTCACTCTCGTAGAGAGAACCTGCTATTTCTGAGTACACTCTTCTAAACGGACTAGCTCTCTATTCTATCCCCCACCCCAAAATCTGAAATTTCTTGCAGAAATGAGATCTGTCAAAACAGGTTAGATGTATTTTTATTGGTTCCTCCAGACCATGACGACATTTCCTGAGAGGCAGTGCCAGGAAACTATTAATGTCTGCGAAGCAGCAGTGAACATTCTTAGGAGTATAAACTTGTCTGGTACCCCAGGAGACCGCAGTCTCAAGGAGCCACTAGGTTCTTGACTATGCCACTCTTCCAACTGGCTGCTACGTCAATGCAAGCACACACACACACACACACACACACACACACACACACACACACTGAAGAAGGGTAAACTGTCTCACTAAAAAGGAAGATCTGACACACTCAATGGGCGATCCCTTTCCTTCCTTTATCCACCTGCTTGTCCAGACTAGAGTAGGCAGCAGATGGCTGGCTTGGGTAAGAGTGTTGCACAAACAAGATAATTCACTCAAGAAGTTAATAGATTCTTTCCCAAGCAGAAGGGGCAAAAAGGTCTACACCTGGATCAGGAGAACTGTGGCTTTCTCCCTGGATGGAAGAAAGGCTCTATTCTAACAGCCAGGTGCGGAAACTCAGCTGCACCCTTCCGAAGGACATCGTTGCTTCCCCTAATGCTAAGAGCACTCAGCTAATGGCTCTGTGTGAGTTCCTAACACTGACAATCGTAAAGGGAGCAGCCGCCTTACAGAAGTTGAGAAACTAAACTCAACAAAAATGTGGAGATGCTGGATTTTTAAGGAGACTTTCAAGTGCGCAACTAATATATGGTCAAAATCATGGCGATACTTGCTAATATCAGGACTAGATTTATAGAACAAATTGGTCCCAGATCTATCATATCCCTCTATTTCACAGCGCCACCTGCTGCATGAGGGTGAGAACAAGTTGAACTTTGCTTGGACTGATACCTATGAATCCACAGAAACAGTGGCTTTATATTTTTAATTCACGAACTCTGATAGTGTTCTCTCTGCTGGCGTGCTTATCTTTGTTATTGTTCTAGACACCCACAGTCCAGTCATGAACATGTCATTTGAGCTTCCAGACAGGTAACAAGTGCCCTACAGCCAAGCACATGGTGTGTATTCTCATGGTTAATCGCATGTCCTTTCCCACAGCTGGCTCATCTGAATCATGGCTGCCAGACGACAGTCTGTCTGCAAGACATCCACAAGTAACCCTTTCAGAAGAAATTAATTCCATTCTATTCTCATAACTAAGCCTTTTCAGGAAAACATTAATCACTCAGCCCCAACATGGTAAACATCCAGACTGCTATAAAATACTATGTTCTTTTCTCCGAAAGTGAAGAAGAGAAGAAATTAATCTAGATTCAAAGGAATGTTAACTTAACCTCTAACATAGTACATTCATTTTTCTGTGTTGAGAGAAAAAGCTCTAAGTCGAAAATCCCCGGTCAGCTAGAATCATGTGGGTACTTGCTAACATTAACTGGGTTTGTAGAGCAGAAAGGCTGCTCCCTGAGTGACCAGATCTCTATTTAGAATATTTAGAAGGTAAGGCAGGTGACTCTCCTTGTTAGTTCTTCAGCCCATGTCATCCTCCTGGCTCAAGCTCCAGAAAACCGGGACTGTAGGCACAGGGCACCATGCGCGGTTCCTAAATGTTTTGGTTTTGTTATTTTACTGACTATATAGGAGTGAAGATAACCAAGAGGATGACCACAGACAGGGATGAGTTCCAGGGTCAGTGGCGGCTGTGCTGGCTTGACTGATTCCTAGGCATTTGAATACCTGCTCCCCAGTTGGTTTGGTATCCTCCCCTCAGCGCTCCAGGAGGTTTGGGAGTGGCCATGTGGGGAAAGTGCATCCCTGGGGACAAAAGGCTAGTACCGTTTCCTAGTGCTTTCTCTGCTTCACAATCGTGCTTTGAAGATGAGCTCTCAGCTTCCCGCTCTGGCCGCTCTGCTCTATCTGTTCTTGCTGCCATGTCTTACGATGCCTTTGGTCACCATGCTTTAGGACAGCAACAGAAAAACAACAAGCCCATGATAACCTGGCAACTTGCAGAATTGCTGAGAAGTGATGAAAAGAGGGAGCAATGGCCCCATTCATTCTGTTTGAATAAGGATCCCCTAGTTTGGGTCAAGTTGCGACCATAGAAAATGTTCTCAATTCATAGATGAGATTTGGAAATGTAGGCAGAACTACGGTTGCAAAGCTCTTATATTCTTTGTTAGTGTATCTCAGTGGTCCTGAGAGGGTTAATCAGATCCCATGCTTGTTCTTCAGCACATAAAAGTGCACCTGTGGGGCACATATTTTCAGATGTTTCTCCGAGGAAAGAAAACATAGTCTGGAAGCAGAACATTCATCCTTGGAGTAAACAAGGTCGGAAGGCCTGTGAACACAGTCTTCACACTGTGCCCTGGGATCTCAGAGGTTCACAGGGAACCCGGGTGCTTAGGGAACAGTCTTCACACTGTGCCCCGGGATCTCAGAGGTTCACAGGGAACCCGGGTGCTTAGGGAACAGTCTTCACACTGTGCCCCAGGATCTCAGAGGTTCACAGGGAACCCGGGTGCTTAGGGGACAGCCTTCACACTGTGCCCCGGGATTTCAGAGGTCCACAGGGACCCCGGGTGCTTAGGGGACAGCCTTCACATTATCCTTCCTTTAATCACCACTACCCTCAACATCACCGAAACATGTACTCAGTCTGTTTCTAAGCTCACCACATGGCAAATGACTGGCCACACAAACACAACACTGTAGTTCTATATGAATTTGCAACTGAGACCCCTGGAGGGAGAAAAACATGTAATTGCTACTTGAAACATACTAATTTTTCTGTAACTGACTTCATAAATGAGTGACTGACTCCAAAAAGCTGTAGAAGGCCATTTCGAGCTCTGTGTATGCACCACAGAAAAATCACGACAGCTCTGCCAGCCTCTAGTATCAAAAGAACCAGTTAGAATGCAGCTATGTTGAAATAGGCAAGAATTTCTTTAAAAGTAAAAGTTATATGTGTTCTTTGTACTCTCTGTGGTGGTTAAAGTACTTCTGAGTATTTGTTTTCAAGTTACAGGGGCAAAATCCAGCAGTTTAATAGAATGGCTTATGCTGACGTGTGAGCCATTCCCACCCCAGAGATTCAGATTCAGTAGGTAATGGATGGCCTGAAACATCTGCATCTTTGGTGCTGATACACAGAGCACCAGGTCACAGTCGGCTGCCAGTACAATATTATACTAACTGTTCAGTGTGCATCTCCGTCACATTACTGTCTATATGCCCCTATAGTATATTCGTTCTTTCTCGTCATTCTTAATGTTATTAGACCCATATTAAAGCTAAAAAGAAGTTTTCTGTTAGGCTTTATAATACATAATATATAGCACAGGACTCTGCACATGGCTTGTGTGTGTGCATAACATCTATTTGTAGATTTATGTGCACAGGCAGTATCAGGGTTCTATTTGTTTGTTTATTTAGGTTCATTGTTTTTGATTCAAACCTTTTACTTCCAAACTACTTACTATGTGAAAATTCAGCAGAATTTCTTCAAAAATCAGCTTTCTGGTTAAATGAGTCATATGTGGTAGAGTCAGCATGGAACATACTAGAAGCGTTCTTATGCATGAGTATGACTCGTAGTCTGCCCTCACTGACTGTGACGCTGAAGATGAGCACCAAATGGAATTCATAAGTGCCATTTGGACTGCAAGTATTTTCCAAGTCTTTGATCAGTGGCTCCCTCCCTTCATTCCAGGCCCTTCGAGCCCATGGAGAATCAAGAGGCCCTCAAGTAGGTTCTCTGAGTCTAATACTGGGTTGTAGTTATTAAAACTTAAAGAATGAAAACCAGCTCTGCCATAAACGAAGTCAGCAAGCTCCAGCACATTTAATCCATCACGGTGCTGGCAAGCACCACCAGTCCACACCTGAGGAGCATTTTCTAAGGTTTTTTTTTTTTTTTTAAAAAAAAAAAAGGAGCAGCGGCCGTGGCAGCAGCGTGAAGTGTGTGTGTGTGCGAAGTTGCCGGGAAGGGAAGCTAGAAAAAGCCAGTGGAAGCTGGGAGTTGGTGACAAATTGGTCCTTTAAGATACACAGGAAATACCCAGAGGTTTCTGTCTGTTTAGTAAGTTAAACTGCAAAGCAGAGACTCATGAAATGTTTACTTTGATACATCCTCCTCCTTCCCAATCCATTAAACCCCAAATACATTTCCAGAAGACAGCTCAGCAGCCTTAAAAGGAAAGAGCCCTTGAAGGTTTAAAGAGCAGACCTCAGACTCACTTTCAAAAATCTCCATTGTTTCTGGGGTTTCAGGGAAAAGACACAATGAAAACAAAACAAAACAATGGCCCCTCTGCTGCTTCTAGAAGCTGAAGTTGAGGCTTGAGAGAATTTAGAAGCATTTTTTTCACCCTTAGTGTGAAGACTCAGTACTGGCTGTCTGCGGGAACATGTGGCACGATTTTCACATTTGGTTAGACTTACACCTATTCGCAAACAACAGAATCCACCAGGCCATCTTTGTGAAATGACCCATTTTACAGAGCGTAGTGTTTTCAGAATTAGTTTTCTACTCTGCCCCACGGCCAGAGTTTTGGTGAAGTTTATGCTAATGACTTCTTTTCTCCTCCTAACCTTGCAAACTGTAGCAAACAAAACAACCAGGTTACCATGTAAAAAAAAAAAAATTGATGAGAAACCAAGTTTCCCAATTAAGGTGACCCTTACTGATGACCCTGGAGAAGTGCGTGTCCTGATCTGAATAATGGTTAATAATTGTACAGCGTGGGGCAGAAGCTTATAAAGTCTCTAATATTGGACAGAATTTCTTTTTAAAAGAAAAAAGCCAGGCAGTGGCCATGCACGCCTTTAATCCCAGCGCTTGGGAGGCAGAGGTAGGTGGATTTCTGTTAGTTTGAGGCCAGCCTGGTCTATAAAAGGAGTTCCAGGACAGGCAGGGCTGTTATACAGAGAAACCCTGTTTTGAAAAAAGAAAAGGAAAAAAAGAGAGAGAGAGAAAAGAGGACTTTACACCAAGAAAGCAAGATTGCCGTACTTTGAATCTGAGCAACACACGATTCAGATACAGGCTGATGATTCCTAAGATGATAACAACCATCCTACCATTAACAGCACAGTCATCAAACACATAGTAATAATGCATTCAAATTCTTCATGCTTGGCCAAGAGCACTCACTGCTCCACTAAGAGTGGAGCCAACTTTACACTTTCTATAAAGAGAAAATCCCTACTAGAGGGAGAAGAGGGAAATGAGAGGAAGCAGTAGGGGCGAGTTGCTAGCAAGCAGCACAAGTGATGTCCTAGGGCGAGCTGGCTTTAAAGCCAACAGTATGTAGGTAGAAGGAAAGTCAACATGTAGTGTGTAGTTGAGAAGGAAAGAGCCATTTAACCCAGCTCAGTGTCCGCTGTGCTGCCCTTCCTTAAGGACACACCATTGCCACATGGAACATGGCTGAGGTCACATGGCTGGAGCACATGAGCCCTCCTTCTTTCTCTGAACTTCTCCTTTGGAAACCCCCGATGCCACACATTGAGGCTTTGTCATGCGGGCTGCATTTTATTTTATTTTATTATTTATTTATTTATTTTTCGAGACAGGGTTTCTCTGTGGCTTTGGAGCCTGTCCTGGAACTAGCTCTGTAGACCAGGCTGGTCTCGAACTCACAGAGATCCGCCTGCCTCTGCCTCCCGAGTGCTGGGATTAAAGGCGTGCACCACCATCGCACAGCTCGCGGGCTGCATTCTAAATGAATGATTTCATACATGTCTGACTTACCTCACTAGCCACAACATATCTTGTAAACTGGAGGTTCACTGGTTGGATTCTGCACATATCCATGTTTTGCTGGGCCCACACAATGTATTCGAAGAACTGGAATTAGTTGCTAGCACGCCCTCCCTCCACACACACAGAATCTGGGGTTCTGATTTGTTGTGACACTGTGGGCCCAGCACTGAGCTCCCTGTGCTGGGGCCCTCCTCTTCCCGTGCACTCCCAGAACTCTTGCTCTCACAGCTGCGTGAGTCTGTGACCTCTGAACGACATCCCACGCCTAAAGAGGACAAAGCCTTTGTCCTCATCTTCCCAGAGTCCAGCCATGTGTTATTTACATATCAGGTGAGAAAAAAGCTCTGTCCTCAAAGTCCAAAAGCAAAGAAACGGATGTGAGAAGTGATGGATCAGAGACAAGAGGCTGAAAGGAAGCCATGGGTACAAATGACTAGGACTTTTCACTTCCTTAAAAGGGATGAAGACCTTGTTCTATCAGTTCATAGGGCGATGATCTTTAAATCTCTTTAACAGGAAATTAGAAGAGGCCTTGCATTTTAAAAGCTTCCCTGAAGACAGGGACCGGATCTGGATTATCTCATGAGGTCATTCACTCCCAGGTGTATTTCAACTGAGCAGGGAAGCAGAGTTTCAGGCCATACTTTGCAGTACTGACTAGGCAACAGAGAAATTACCCTAAAGCAGCCTTCCCTTCCTATCTCTCTACAGAATCTCGAAGACAATGACAGGAATGTTGCTCAGGGCCCTCCACGATTTTGTACCAAATGCCTTGCTGCTGTCTCAGCTGAACAAGCACTCAAGTGTGAGGTCAGAGGGCAGGAAGAATAGCACCCCCGAATGACAAATACATGACTTAAGAACTACACTTTAACTTCAGAGAACCCCAGGAATGTTAGGGCATGCCTGCAATTTCAGCACTCAGGAGATCACTGAGTTCAAGGCCAGGTTAAGCCACGTAGTCAAGCTCATTCTCCAAACAGGGAATGGCTGGATGATTTACTTCAGTGGTACACTGCCCTTCTAAGCTTGCACAGGACCCTGGGCTTCATCCTCATTGCTTCAGATGACACCAAGACTCAAGAGAAAGGCACTTTTTTTTTTTTTTTTAAGCTTTGAGCTCTAAGGGAAGACATTTTACAGCTTCAGCCTTCTACTGAAACGTCTCTGCAATTTTCCTGCCAGTTCTGCTGAGACTGACAGGGACAAAAATGAATGGAGATGGTGGCAAGGTGCTTGGGAATTCAGAGGAGAAGAGAGTATAGAGGGAGACTTCCCAACCTGTTTTTGGGAAACTGTATTAATCTGAAGCCGGAGGAACCAATGCTAAGCGGTTTGGGATTTGGGGTATACCACCCTAAACTGTCAGGAAGGATAGGAGGTCAATAATGGGAAGTCTGCAGAAACATCCCAGAATAAACATCTGCCTTACTTGGCAAACTGTCTCCGCCTACTTGCGGAGGTGACTTCATTTGTCATTTCAAAGAATTACAGCCTAAAACCGTACCCATATAAGCATCTGGAACTGGGCAGTTTCACTCCCTAAGCAGAGTCTTATCATGGTCTCTGAAATCTCCAGCTCTGCTTAGTGTCCTGCTCTGAGCCGTGGGAGAGACAGCTGGGTACACTGGGTAACAGCATCGAGTCCTGGGTCTGACAAGATATGGAGAGCAGTTCTGTTTTGCCAATCAGACAATAAATGAAGTCAAGCAACTCCCTCAGCCAATTTCTTTGCAAAAGGGTAGTATAAATTACATGCTATCTGGACTCTGACACATGAATGAGAGAATATACTCACTTAGCACTGCACTTTGGAGCCAGAGTTTTCACAATGTTTATAAAGATTCAAAAGACGGCCAGGTGAGTGAAAGGTCATGAGGATATTTGAGGAACATGGAATAGTTGGCTCACACCATGCTTGCGAATGGTCATTTTAAACAAGGATGAGGCTAGAGACCCCATGAAAAGAATCAGGTCAGAGTGACTGGAGTAGAAAGGATGAGCTATGTTGAGGCACTCTCACAACTATGGCTCCCTGATGAGACAGTGGGGCAGGCAGGGGCTGCTGTGCACAAAGCCAGCTGTCTCATGGGGAGCCTGATCCCCAAGCCTTGGATTTCAACCAGCTGAACTAACTGGTAACAGATAACCAACAACACGTTCCCTGCCTGCAGGCCAGCAGTCTTACAAGGACACATCATGAGAATTTTAACAAGATGCAGAACACAGGATACACTTTAGTGTTACCGAAGAACATGTAATATTTTAAAATTTGGAGAAACTGCAGCTACTCTGTTTATTCCAATTTATAAGTCAGTTCCACAGCCTGACAGGTCTGAGCTTTTATCGGCCCCTCTCCTTGATGACGTAATGAGTATCTCAAACTAATTTGGCAAGACTGGAAGAGCTCGCACCTAAAGACAAGTCATCGTTCCTTAAAGAAAGCTCTTACTGCCTACCTGGTGTGCTATCAACAGACTGTACACACTGGAGAATGTCTACATGCCTTGCAGAGCATGTGGTCATGCAGGTCAAACAGTGAATATGATTGTCGGTAGGATGGACTGACTCTGCCAATGCTATAGTGGATAAGGGAGACCCAAGGAAGTGTTTGAGGATGCAAAGGATTCTAGGGAAAGAATTCTAGAGAGGCATTATTTGGGATGCTGAGGTCAGGGTTTGAGACCTCTACCGAAAGCCTTTGGGTACTATAGGAAATGATCAGAACAGGACAGGATCAAAGAGACTCTGAATCAGGGCTGGGCTGATCAGAGACCCTCTGAGTGGCAATACCACAAGGATGTTGGTAAGAATCCGAGTCATGAACTTCCTATAAAGATAGTTCTAGCCTGACGTCAAAATCCTATAGGCCAAGGGGTAAGGCAGAACATGGAAACAAGAAAGGACAATAGAGGCAGGACTAGCTGCGGCCAGCTAGCAAACAACAGGGATCATCTGGAATGGCTTGTCCTGTAACAATGAAACCGAGCTCAACAGAGCCTCATAGGGCTAAATTAGAAACTGCCCCTCACATCTGAACAATTTAGTTCTTGTGTGTAGGAATCCAGGCAGTGTGATCAAAGTGTGCATTTCATTGTTGAGCTTGAAGGTGTTGGTGGAAATCACCAAAAGGCAGTGGAAAGCCGAGAGGAAGTGTACCACCCAGCTCCCAAATAAACCGCACATGGAGGCTTATTCTTAGTTATGAATGTTTGGCCTTAGCTTGGCTTATTTCTGGCCAGCTTGTCTTCTCTTAAATTATCCCATCTACCTTTTGCCTCTGGGCTTTTATCTTTCTTTATTTCTGCATACCTTACTTCTTTCTCCATGGCCTGTTGAATAGCTGGGTGGTTGGCCCTGGTGTCCTCCTCTCCTCTCTCACTCCTCCCCTAGTTGTCTCCTTTTGTATACACTCTCCGCCTGCCAGTGCTGCCTCTCCTTCCTTGCTCCTGCCTCTGGCAGCTCTTTATTAAACCATCAGGTGTTTTAAACAGGCAAAGAAACACAGTATCATAGAGTTAAACAAACACAGCATAAACAAAAGTAACACACCTTAAAATAACTTTCTACAACAAGGAAGAAACCAGTGGTTTTCCCTTCAGTTGCCTGAGTATGTTTGATGTGCTCCCACCACGCCCCTGAGTATGCCACATCAGCGAGGACATTCAGTTAAATTCCTAAATCCTGGTCCAGGTGGGACATGTGAATAGGTAACCACACACGGCAAGAATATATGGCTCTGTCTGATTAAACAGCTATTCTGCAGTTCCAGCCAATGAAGAAATATGACTCCTATATTGTAGATCTTCTAGTTTTGTGAAAAGTCAGATCATTTCTTTGTGAATTCTTCTATTATTAGCAAACAGTCAATTTCCTTTTAAAATAGTCATTGTGCAAGCCAGAAAAATCACACCTGGGACAGGAGTTAGTTACTCATGTACTCTTTGATCACAACTTTAGTTAAGGAAGAGTTCATAATCAACAGGCATGATCTAGAAAGTGTCCATGTCTGATTCCTGGCCAGCCTTCGGCATCCTAGAGAGGCTCAAGTGGGACAGAGAATCTGAGATAATGTGGCTCTTCAGAACTGTGGCTCTGGGGACAATGCGGCACATACTGACGTAAGCCTAACATCCAGATGTACAGAACAAAGTACAGGATTTGAGAAGTTAAGTGTGGGCCAGAATCAATGCCTGAAAACACTTGGATGTAATTTACTTTGCTTCTAGTAGGAAGTAGCATATTAATGCTAGAGAACAAAAATCTGGACCCGGGGGCAAGTTTATGAAATGTAACACGCTTAGCAAGTGTTACGGCAGTGACCACAAAACTGATTAGTTAGGGTTGCCTAGGCTTTGGAAAGCTTTGCAGGTAAGAAAGACATCAGCAGTGAAAATAAATGTTCAGCATGCCAAATGGATGGGAAGCGAAGCTCAAGGGTGCTTTGCTTGAGACTAGATAAATACAACACTCATGTATCAGGTTGTCCGCTCTGTTTTACATTTATGCACTAGAGATCTGTGAACGTGACTTTATTTGGAAATAGGATCATGGGAGATCTGATTCAGCGAAAACAGTACTGGATTATGGTGGGCCCCAATCCAGTGACTTGTGTCCTTACAAGATGACGGAACTTGTCACAGAGACACACAGTGAATGAACAGTCAGTGCAAAGGCTGACTGAGTGCAGAGCTACACTGCTACAACTAAGGGACACCGAGGACTGCTGGCAGCCACCAGGAGCTACGAAAGCCAAGCAAGCGTTTTAGGGCCTCTGGTGGAGGTACAGCCTTGCTGACACTCTGACTGCAAAATCTGGCCTTTAGAAGTGCTCAAGAAAAACATGTACCGTGCTGTAAGCCAGAGCGGCGCACTGGTGAAGCTCCAGGAGGCTGGCTTCTCCTGCCACTCATGGGCTGGAGGCATGCTAGGGTGGATCATACACTGACTTACAGTCACAGATGAGACTGACGCAATATGTAGGGTACAATTCATACAGGCCCAGGAAGCACAGCTTTATCGAGTCATGATTACCGTGTTTCAGGGGAGACTGGAGTGAGAAGTACTATGGTCTGAACATGCGCTTTAGAGCTTGTGCTTTCGGCAAACTTTGACCTGAGTTTGGATCCCCAAACCCATGTGGCAAGCTGGGTGTGGACTTGGACACACCTGTAACCCGTGTGCGGCGTGGGGACAGAGACAGGGAAATTGCTGCACCTTGTGCCTGCTAGCCTAGGCAAAGTTATTAGTTTTAGGTTCAGAAAGAACTTCTCCCCCTCAACTGAATAATGCAGTTACAGAGGAGGACACCAGCACCCTTCTTTGTAGACTGTAGTATTCTGTTAGAATCACAAAATGGACTAAAACAAGCAATATTGATTGGTAGGTAACCAAATGCAGGGTAGTCTACCGTAAGCATTTATCTCAGAGTCCAACTAAATTTCAGTCATACATTATAGTTTTTCCGTATCTCAGCCTTCCTACTCCTAGCTAGTGTCTAACTTAGTTTCTTTGTATTTGAGTAGAACTAGAAAAAAAAGCACAAAATAATTAAGATCTTCACATATCTAAAAAACAAGATTAGGTATGAATTTGTGGGGCTAGGTGCCTGCCCCTAAATTCTAACTTACAATGTTGGGTAGAGAAACATAGCATTAATTTAGTCAAGGATTTTCATTGTCAATAATTTGATGTAGGCTTTGTATATTCAAGACTGAGACTCCCTTTTCTGTAGCAGGCCCCCATTTCTGTTTGCAGCCCAAGAAGACAGACAGGTCTTCAGCAGACTCACTTCAGTAAATACAACCTCAATGACTGCATACAGTGTATAAGGCTCACCTCCAGTGGGATGCGGTTCTAGGAACCACATCCAACACACAACTACCATTACTACAAAGACCCTGGCACAAAAGTTACCTTCGTAATTCTGATGCACAGATGTGAATCCCTCACAAACATGTTATTTACTAGGAGTGGTATTGCTTTGAATCTGCCTTTTAAAAAAATTTAAATTCCACTTCCGTGGTGTGTATGTGCATGCCATGGTACACGTGTGGAGGTCAGAGCACAGCTTTCACAGTTACTCTCTCCTCTCACCGTTCGGGTTCTGGGAGGTCTTCTGGCTTGGCAGCAAGTGCCTTTATCTGACGAGCCATCCTGTCCCTATGTCAGTTTATTATTAATTTTTGGACTGAGCATGTCTTCTCATGCAAAACCCCAACAGAACATACTGCTGTTATCATAACATGCTTGCATCTTACTTACATACATGCCAAGAAGATCCTGAACTTGACTTCTAATTACTGAAACATCTCACGAAGTCTTGGGCAGGTCACAAGTAATGCCCATTAGTATTCTAAATAAATTCTAAGACATGAAAGATGTTTCATGGTAATATTACCTATTATTTAAGGACAAATGGTGCCTTGTATGTGGTTCTTAAATATTTTGTGTTTCTTAGTAGCAATATGTAAAATAATTATACCACAATATAACTTAAGAAAACAAATATGAATATAAGGCACATTATATTAAATGATATATTAGTAAAGTTTAACACATTATACATATTTTGGGAATAGGGGTTCTTAGCATTTTTGAATTCTAATTATTTTATAATATAGTATAAACCATTTCTCCTTCAAACTGCTAAAACAGTTTAGTCTAGATGTATACTGAGGTACCCAAATGAATTTATAAGAAATTACAACAAAATGTGGGAAAATTAAGTGCTAGGGAGATTGTCATTCATCCACATTTCTAATTTATGAAAAGAGTTTGTTAACCTCCCTAACCTATCTTCATAATAAATATATTCATGCGATTTAAAAGTAGATTTATATCACAATAGGACTGCTATTAGTTTGAGGTCAACCTGGGCTACATAATCTTCGCTACAGGCGGGGCCACCCTGTGAGAGTATAGCTCAAACAAACAATAACCACATAAACAAACAAAGAAAGAACATGAATCGATATCACTTGTCTGTATTTTCTCTATGGAGGGCGGGGAGATAACTGGTAAGAGCCTCTGCTACCACAAACATGTGAAGACAAGGTTGGAAGAAGGAATTACAAAGCTATCTTTTGCCCAAATTCTAACTGTAAAGACTCAATTTGAGGAGCTACTCTGTGCTTCAAAAGCAATATATAAGACCTGAGGACATTTACAGATTTCTTATAAAAGTAAAATCCGGGGCTGGGGAGATGGCACAGTGGGTAAAATGTGAGTATGAGGAGCACAGCGCGGATAAGCAGCATCGGTGTAGATGCTGCACGGGTGTGGTACCCACCTGGAAGAGCAATGCTTGGGAGGCAGAGACCGAGATCCTGGAGCCAGCCACTTACCTAGACTAGCCATGCTGGGGAGCTCTGGGTTCAGGCTGCCTCAATATATAAAGTGGAAAGAGAGCAAAGAAGACACCTGATGTCAACCTTGAGTCTCCACACATACACACACACACACAAACATACCTGCAAACACAACAACGCACACATGCATGCACATACACACACACACATGCTAAAAACAACGCAAACCATTAAAATGTTTCTGATTTAATTTAAATCTTCTCATAATTAGGTTACTGTCCAATTTTAGCATTGAACCATATTTAATATCAACTTCAAGATTGTTATATATTTTCATACTGAGCACGGCACATAAATCTTAAAAAATGTTGGCAGATGAATGGACAAATGGTTTTTAATAAAGGTATCCTGCTAGGTGAGTATGGTGATTTAGAAATTATTTTCTTTTTGGCTTAAGACACCAAAGAGCTTAAAGCTAAGCTGCCATTATGCATAATGGCACAGACAGTATGTATTTCTATCCTCTATTATCACTTCTGGCTCCGAATTTCAAACACCCTGACTACCTCAAGTATTACCTGTCGTACTGTACTGCATTTGTTTTAGGAATGAGGGAACAATTAGTAAAAAGAAAAGTCCCTCCTAAAAATATATTTTGATACTTTTAAAATCCTCCCTGTAACACTGAGTAATTAAAAAAAAAATAGAAAAACCAACATCCTCTCCAAATTAACACTATTCCTTTCTATAAGTTCTGAGCTTCATGGTAAAGTCAGGGTTCTCTCCATCCCGGAAGAGGCACGAAATCAGTGAAGAGAATAGTTATAGGCCAGCACGGTCGCAATGTGCTCCTCTCCCGTACTCCCAAAGGCGCAGCCGCCAACACTGAGTGAAAAGGAAAGGTGGAACAGAGCAGGAGAGCTAGTCAAGCCGGAGGCAAAGCTCCCCAGTTCTGCCCAGCCGAGTGTAGACATCAGCTTTGGTTCTGACATAAAGAATTAATGTTTGGGCCAAAGAGATGACCGCATCAGTAAAGGGCTTGACAAGCAAGCACGAGGGCTTGAGTTTTGGACCCCAGAACCCACACACACACACACAAAAAGTCCAGGTGCTGAGGTGTATGTCTGTAATTTCAGCTCATGAGGCATGGTGAGGGGGGACATGGAAGGATAAATGGCTCCCTGGAGTTCACCAGCTGTCACTTTAGCTCAGTCAGTCACTTCCAGGGCCAGTGACAGATCCTGTCCCATAAAATAAGGTAGAATTGAATTAAGGAAGACACAAGATGTTGACCTCTTTCCTCCACCCACACACATGTGTGTTCATACCCCCCCACATACATAAACACATACACCACATAAACCCCTACAAAAATTAATATTCTTTTCGTAATGTTCCACTAATCCCTTTAAGATGAAATCAATTTAGGTTTGAAAATAGACTATTGTGTATGTGGTAACTTACATTCCATGATATAAACAAAAGCACTTTTCAACAATTGTCCAAGCCCATATTTAAACAATTAGCCCACTCCAGGCCATCATGTCAAGCTTTACAAAATTCTGCACAACAGATTTCCTTTAAAGAATAAAATACAATTTAGAAAGCTTAAGATAAATATAAGTAAGAGAAAAGCCCAGAGCTAAACAATTCGGGAACGCAGGCTTGTCCGTGGGCAGGGGACCAGCACCTGCACCTGCTGTTTCCTGCACCTGAGGTGGCCAGAAGAAAGGAGTTCTGCTTTGTGTTTTGTTTTCCTCTCTAAGTGACAGCCTCCGAGAGTGGTTTGAGAATCATCTGGCATTTCCAACATCATGCACAGCTTCTTCCCTCCCACCCCACGAGGAATGTGTCACAGTAACTTTGCACCCACACATACGGCTCCAGGGTGGCCACTGACTGAATTGGAGTGAGCTGTTTGTGTCTGCAGCTTGCTCTGGTTAGCTCCAGCTGCAGGGAAGGGCTGGCTTTGCAGCCTTTCTATCTATTCCCTCTCTTCCCCCACCCACCTTGAACAAATGCTGAAGGCAGCTGCCACAGACTACTTGCTGAGCCCAGAAAGGAGGGGACTCTGGGGATAAAGAGGTGAACCGGCCAGTTAAAGTCATAGCTCAGTTTCAAGGTAAACAGACAATGGAAGGTGTGTGGTGTGGTCCAGACAGTCCCATTCTATGAGCTGTAGACTTAGGATATGAGGGCTGGGATCTCATATTTGTGAGACAGGCTAAGAAAGAAAAGCAGAGAAGTAGAACTGGATGTGGCTAGTTGGACCATATATCTAATACCACTTTTATTATTAACTGTGACTCCTTCATTCTCTTAAGCTATGGCCTAGTGTTCTTTAGTGGGGTATTATGTAGAAGATCTACCTCTATGCAAAAAGTGGAAACAAACACCCTGCTCTGTCATTTTATCAGCCAAAATATATGCCCTCCTTTTTTACAAATGCCTTCTGGGAAGAGCAGGGAATCCCCCCTCCCACACACACAAGCAAAGCCCTCAAAGGCTCTGACACTTAGAAAACAAAGATGCCCAAATTCTGAGAGGTGGGAGATTTGGTAAGGGTCACTGAACAGTGGTGGAGGAACTCCAGGTTCTTTCAGTGGGGCGCACTGTCCCAGGGGACAGAATGGTCTCCCAGTGGACACCTGCAGTTGAATCACTGTGTAGAGAGGTACAAACCACGGGGCGAGCGTTTACATACAGAACACTAGGGTTTTGTTTGTGATCACTCAATCTTTCTGTCAGTAGTTTAATAAAACTTGCTGTTTTTAGGAGTTACTAACGATAAGGGTATTTTAAAGGAATGCCTCGTAACTTAGGTATTTTAACATGCAAAATTCGAATTCATGTTATCAAAGCTTTACACAAAGAGAGAGGGGAGTTCTCACTAGTCGTTTTGTTTTGATTTGAGACAGGGTCTCAGTGTGTAGACCAGAATGGCCTTGAGTTTACAGAGATCTTCCTGGCTCTGCTTCCTAAGGGCTGGCATTAAAGGTGGATAAGCGGTAAAGATGGATTAACAACCACACTAATAAATGCTGTCTCATTACTTTCTTTGACAAGTTCATTTTATTTTTTTTAAAAACAAACACATAGAATTCCCAATGACCCCTTACCACCTATGAATTTATTATTAAATATATTTAATATGTTATTAAATATATAAATTTAGGATTTAATCCTCACATGATCCTAGGAGGTGGCAGAGAATGTATCATTATTCCCATCCTACTCCTAACAAGACAAAACAACAAAAACGCCCAAACTAAGGCCTAAAAAAATTGGGGGTAAGGTTTAGGACCTTTACAACTTGGGGACAGTATTATTTACAGTACAATCTGAAAAATCAAGCCAGGAGTCAGTATTATGGATGATCACTTAACAACAGCCCCCTTCTCTAGCACTTAGGGGTGTGGCCCCCACATTCACTTGCTGCAGCTATTAACAATGTGGAAGGGCTGGAGAGATGGCTCAGTGGTTAAGAGCATTGCCTGCTCTTCCAAAGGTCCTGAGTTCAATTCCCAGCAACCACATGGTGGCTCACAATCATCTGTAATGGGGTCTGGTGCCCTCTTCTGGCCTGCAGGGATACACACAGACAGAATATTGTTTACATAATAAATATTTAAAAAAAAAACCAATGTGGAAAATAGGTAAACTGGCTCCTTACCCATTCACCCTCCCTGCGTGAGGTAACCCGGATGAAGCTCTGAGCACACAAAAGTGAACCAGCCCTCTTTTCCATGTGGGCATTCAGATGATTTTTGCAAAGCTTTAGTGCCATCTTCCAGCTGGTCGCGACTGGCCCCGAATAGAGATGGGCAAGTGGCTGATTGAAGGCCTGATCCCGCACAGGCCAGAGTGTTTCCCCTTCGGTCCTAAGCCCTCTCTCCTTGTGCAATTCCATCAACTACTTACTACAACATGCCAAGCTGAGAACTTAGAGGGCATTGCAGGCTCTAGAAAGGATACCGCGGCGCACCAGCTGGACTGCTAGTGAACCACAGAAAGGGAGCTTATTGGTTTTCACTGACAACTTTGATAGAGATGAAGCATGATCAGATACCTTTAACTTCACAGTCAAGGGAAGAGAATCCCGAACATCCCAGGTTTAAGCACACCTGGAGCAGAACAAGGCGTATACTGCATTGAATCACAATCTGCAATTGTACAGTAGTTACTGGCATCTAAACAGCTGGCATTTCCTGCTCTGAGCAGTTTCACATATCTGCGAGATTGGACTTACAGGGTTGCCAGTGTCCTAGAAGATTCCTGGGCAGTGGTGGTGAATACTGACAGCTGTGCAGCCTCGGGGGACGGGGGAAGAGCCAATCTGTCGCCTTCCCACAATCCTTTACTATTCCCTTGTCTTTTAATTCCCCTTCCTTAAAAAATTAACAAAGCAAGCATGTGGCAAATATGTTTCCATTTTCCACCAAGAATGCAGACTGGGACAACTTCCCCTTCTCTTCTCTCATCCTCTTCAGCTCCACCTCCTCCCCCACCCGCATGACCTCATCCCCAGGCAGAAAGGACACCAGCTGCAGGGAGGGTCTGCCTGCACCGAGTGGGATCATTACCATCATTAGTAATGCCAAGAGGCCCAGACAGTCGTGCCGACATGTGTAGTGTGTTACAGCTCTGTGGTTGCCCCACATTCACAACAAAGCTGCTGTCTGCAAATGGAAATGCTTTGCCTTCCTAAGGCGAATGTTAAAAAGAACACCCAGATATTTCTTAGCAAATCAATCAGCCACTGCAGCAGCAGTGAGAAACCCACAAACCTGGTCACCCAGCCTCACAAGGCGTACAGAGATCCAATGATTCATCTGCAGAAAATGAAAACGCCAGATTTTTCAGTAGGAGAATAATAGAAGGTTGTTTGCAAGCGGAAAATGAAAATTAGGGAAAAACTGTATATGTGGATATACTGAAAGCCAGTGCCTTTATCTCAGTTCTTACAGACACGTGTTCAATCTTTCACACATTCATTAGTAGAACTCCATTCCTGTTAACCAATGCCATCTTAGCCCACAGAACGAGGCTCTAAGACTTTGTTAAATGCTGTGATAATTACTATATAACAAACACTTATTACTAGCTGGGTAATAGGCTGTATTTTGTTAAGACTCCACAACCTGTTTAACATACAGATAACACTATCTCCACACTTACCATTGTGGCTACAGAGGGCTGACAGAGTTCTGACCTTCCTCCTGGAGCCAGGATCTTTTCCTAAGCTCATCCATGTTCACATTTAAATATCTGTAAGCTGCTACCCAACTTAAGTCCCAACCTAGACATATATTCTGAGCTAAGGATCTCTCTTCACAATGACTTTATGACATCTCCACTTGCATAAATTAACAAACTGAACGTGGGACCTCTGCTTATCTGCTGAGAAGCAAATTCTCCCTTCAGGAAACAGTACTTCTTTCTAGAAGAGTGGAAGTCTTAAGAGACAGCCTCCTACTCTGCAACGCTACAAATCCAGAGAGAAAGCAAGCTCTGTCAGTTCTCCCCTTGAACTTATCTTGGATCATCCCACTTGATGAGATACAATGAGAGTCATTTTAAAGCACTGCTATGATCACATCGTGCTACCCAACCCCATTCCAAATATCTTTCAGTTCTTATGGTAGCTCACTCCATACAGAATGCAGCCTAGACTCCAGCTACTCTGAAAGCATGTGTGGGAGAATCGCTTGAGTCTGTAACTAAGATCCCATCCTGGACAACACAGTGAAAACCAGAGACTTTTTTTGTGTGTGTGCCTCGTGTGTATGTGTGTGTAATTTAAATGGCTAATCTTTGCCATTAGGAAAGATCAGAAATCTTTTTTTTTTTTTTTGTTTTGTTTTGTTTTTCGAGACAAATTCTTGCTGGCGCCTAAAGTGCCTTGCTGAATCTGATGCTATCTTTCTCCCTTCCTCCCACTCCAGGGCTCCAGCTTCTGAGCTCCTCTTTTGTCCCAGGTTCTCTCCTGCATTAGTGTTTTAGAACAGGCTGTTCTACAATCATGAGGCCCTTATCCTCTTTGCTTGGCTAGCACCTGCCCATCGTGGGAACCTTAGCACAACTACTACAGAGTAGCTTTTTCTGCCTCTAACTCAACTTTCTCCCATTTCTTCTTTCTGACACATATACATAGAAATACTTATATAACTCCTATTAAAGGTTGTGTCTCTATGAGTTACCCAACTGAATACAAATCTGATGAGGGCAAAGTTTACATTGTATCCATTATGCTCAGTACAGTGCCCAGCACACGTGAGGTACTCAGTCGGTACTTCTCACATCATTAAACAAAAGAAATTTGTTTCAAGTCACAGGATTAGAGCAAAAATTTTAGTTTGATTTCTCTTTTGGTTTTTTGAGACAAGGTCTCTGTATGTAGTCCTGGCTCTCTAGGAGCTTACTATGTAGACCAGGACATCCTTGCACTCATAGAGATCCTCCTGCCTCTGGAGTGCTAGTATTAAAGACATGCATCACCAGGCCAGACAGGTCTCCCCACCCCTAACATGTTACTTTTTAGTATCTTTTAAAGCAAAAGGGTTCTCCATAAGCTTTAGGGATGTAAAATTTTGAAGTTTCAAAGTCCTTATTCACCAACATGGTTGGAGAGTTAGATGGATAAAAGGAGTGGAGACTGGCTGGAAATGATAAGAAGGGCAGGGAATCGGTCTCTTATGCCACGCGTGACATAACTGGAATCTACTGGCCTGTATCGATAGTCCAGTTGAGAAGGGCTGTGAATAAGAGAAAGGAGAACTTAGAGTTTGCTGAGCATCAATAAGCCTGAACAAATTGAGATTCAGGAATTAAGCAAATAAATTGCAAGAAGGACTTAGAAGCTGTTTTTGCTAAAATGCAACAACTCTTGACTTGGGCCTGCAGATGTGCAATGAGAGAAACTCAGAGCATTTCCCTCCACTGGCAACCATGGCCCTTAATTTGCATGATTCTCCTGTGATCATTTTTGATTTCTAGGAGCAACAGATCTGATAGTTGCATTAACAGCTTTTGACTTACTAGAGGCAAATTAATTAATTAATAGAGGCTAATTCAGCAACAGGGTATTTCTTACAGCTTCTGGTTAGTGCTCTCACTGACCTCAGTCTGACTTCGACCATATCTCTGTGCATGCTTCTTATCCTCCACTACTTCAGTCTTTTCCTATATAACCTAGAAGTTGCTGCCAGTACCCTTGGAAGGCAGGGTTAAGGAAGCGGGTCCTCTGCCTTCTTACTATACCTATATTGGTTAAATATCTCCCTTTGTCTTCAATACTTTCATCTCATTAATTGGCATATTGGAGCTAGTTGGCAGTACCTGGTCCACTGGAATTCCTAGAGCTGGGTTTCTGACATAAAACTCTTATAATAAAAATCTTTATTTAATCTAACTAGAAACACGAACAGAGAGATTTTTAAAGAGACAAAACAAGGGAAGAAAACAGTGTACAGTTTACTCTATAAAAGTCCTTTTCTTATATGTGTGTATGATGTAGGTGTATGTGTATTATGCGGTGTAGTGTGTTCATGTGTGTGTTTGTGCCTATGTGTGTGTGAGAGAGAGGGAGAGAAAGAGAGAGATGTGGGTGTACGTGTGTATGTGTTTGCTGTGTGTGGTATGGCGTGTGTGTGGTGTGTGTACATTTGTGCATGTGTGTGTATATGTGTGGTGGGGTGAAAGGGTGCACGGAGGAAAGAACAAACTAGTGAAAATGCTTGAAGAGATGTTTCTCTGAGCTGTGAGGACTGGGGAAGAGTACTTTTCAGTTTGAGACCCTGGAGCTCACTTCCATCATTACAGTTCAGCATCCTCTGCTGGTGCTCTGTCACGGATCTCCAGGCCGAGCTGTGGGGACAGACGCACAGAGGCCATGACTCACGCAGGTTGTGCAGCTCCTTGTTCCCCTGCGCTGCTCTCTCAGAGAGGTCCTTTCGCTACTGGAGCACAAGGCTTCACATTCTTCCGCCAGGAGTGTAGACTTGTTCCACTCGTCCCAGTTCTCCAGTCCTGGGGACTCTGGCTCAGTTTCTCATTATCAGTACATTCTTTTCCTTTACCCGCTTCAGCTTTGCACAAGAAACATCCAAGTACAAGTAGCTTTAAAAAGCTTATTTCTCATGCGGCAATCCCTTTGTGCGGATGAAATGGTAAGAAAACTGGGTTATCAACTATTTGGCAAAACAGAAAAAAAAAACAGGTTTTGATATTTTTCATGTTCTCCATAAAAGGAAATAAAATTCTTCAGTAAATTTATTATCATCCAGCATGGTTAGGAATGCTTAATTATGTAATCCAGCTAACAGTGTCTAAACCACACACAAATTGCCAATTTCCAAAGATTTAAAATAAAACAAGAGTGCCTTGACATTTTCATTCTTTGGTGAGCCAGAGGTGCACATGGATCTGGGAATAGCTGGAGATATAGGCTAATATTTAATGACGATCATGGTCTTACTGGATGGTTAGTGGAGTGTCAGGCAATAGAGTCATCATATCTATTACTGGGTATTGCTACTGGCTGGCTTTCTTACTAGATTTTGTCTGTTAAAGAAGATTCCCCACAAGTAGGCATTTATAGCACTGAGTGCTATGATCACAATGTTCTGTTTCTAAGACTGTCAGGAGTATGTGAGATTTCCCTAACTTCCATGCTAAATTTTCTACCAGCTAAATTTTGGACCTTGAATATGTAATAAAAACAAGTTCCAGAATTTCTAGTAATCTTACAATATTCGAAAGGACAGTGATTTTGATCTTCTGATCAAAGAAATCAAAGGGGAAGAGGAAAGAGACCTACTGTGAACTGGAAGGAGAGAGCCAGCTCAGACAATAGAGGAAAGGGAGGAAGAGAAGCCATAGCTCCTCTTACCCAGGCTGAGTCTCTCTAGCATAAAATCAAATCATAGATAGGGACAACATGTAGTGAAAAGGGGTAGGGAGATGCTGAGAGAAATCAAGGCACAGAGTGAGCTTTCTTTCCTCTCATGTTGCATTTTCAAATATTATGAAGTTTAAGACTATGCTATCCAGTCATAAAATACTGTCCCCTACTCCCTTCTCCCATCTGTCTGTGTGAACTGATACCCTTCCCCAAATCAACTACATATAACTAATTCTATTTTCTTGGGAAGGCAATTGTTGACTAATGAATCATCTTTCCTGTAATTTCTATTTTTTGTAGCTTTAGTTTGGCCAAGTTCCCTGGCATTCCTGCTGAGTTATGTAATGGAAAATTTGACCTCACACTTTTTGCTTTTTGTAACATCACAAAACACTGATATAAAAGGGCTACAAAAAAGGTAACTTAGAGATGAAGGGATGCACAAAAAGAAAAGGCTTAGGGTGGACAGGAACAAAGATACACTAAATCATTTGGAAAGGAAGTATTTAGGTTCCCAGACACAAAGTTACATTTATCTTCAAGAACAGCTCGTTTGTTACAGCTTAGGATGTCACAGTGTTTCCATCATAACTCTGCTGTTCTAAGGATTGTAAACTAGCCATAAAAAGTCACTCTCGAAATTAACTTGGAACATAGGCAGAACATTTTGTAGATCCCAGGACTTGCTTCAAAATGGTGATTTTTTAGGGTGGGACAGTCAGAGGGAAAAGGTGTCAGGAAGTGATTTCTTGCATTTAGCCGCATCTGAGCTGAAACAAAACTTTGGCAATCAGTCTTGTGTGATCATATCCCACTGTCTAAGGAAAACCTAACAGGTCACACAGAGTCTGCTCTGTAATTGGGACACTTGGGACTGGCTGTGGAGACACGCTTTCAGAAGCCACAGCAAATGAATGAAGTGCTTATGAACACTGTCTTTGTCTTTGTAAAACTCTTATGTCTTTCCTTTCCCAAGGCAAAAATGACATTTCTTCTAGTGTGTATCTCAGACATGAGGAGACAACACTTTAGGCACTAATCCAAAGTCTGTCTCTCTGTAGCACAACAGTCCTACAAGCCAAGAAAATACTAAACCTGACTGTGATGGGCAGAGTCTCACACGGCTGCCAGCACCATCTTCTTATAGATGCCACAACCCCCACGTAGAGCACATACTATCCAGCCCAACCAGATACCCAAATGGGGTGTATCATGCAAACAATGATGGCTTATGTGTGTACTGTTAACCCAGACAGTGCCCAGGGCTGTCAAATGCACATACAAGGGAGGATTTAGCATATTATTCATCTGGATGTGTTGGAGAAAGGACGGGGAAAGGGCGGATGCAGAGAAGTCCCAACAAGTCACTACTTAGTTACTCAGGCTGCTAGTAAACATGCAGGTATTTCTCAATGCTACTGAAACTATCTCCAAAGAAGCAATGGTGTGTACTCTATTCCATGAAAATGAACTGCTGTTAACAGAAATACACAAATGATTCCAATGAGAGAACACTTTCAGTCACTGTGTATACGCTGAGTAAACAATGCTTATCTGAACAATTAATGGTTTTGTTCAAAGAGGAAGTTAAACAGGAGAACAATGAAATATGCAAATAAGATGCAGAAGTTTCTCTTAATTTTATTGCAGATGACTACCTGAGCCAGAGACTATCTTAGATTTGAATCTCTTGTCGAGTCTGGTGAGGAGCAATAAGAAAAGGAAACATTTTGACAGTCTGGAGGGATTCTGTTTGTCCTACTCTAAAAAGCATGTGGACAGATAAAGTTGCTAACTACCATGAAAACTATCAGGGGAAGAAAATCACCATGTGTTGTTTAAAGTCCTATTTACAGGAAGGTCTGAGATCTTGGCTCAAGAACAACCTGGCTATACTATATGAAGACTGTCAACCTTAGGAAAGACATTCTACTATAGTCTATCGGATACCTAAGGCCTTCGTGTGATACTTCTGATAGTCCACATTACAGCAAGACTGAATTTCATACTATTTAACTTGGAATATGTTTAATTTTTCTACTTCCCATGACATCTTAATCCAAACTGCTCTTGTAGTAGAGTCCACTAAAATCATCCCTTTACCTTTTAGCACTGTAACGTTCTGGTAGCAGAGGAATCATGCGTTCATTAATTATCCCCCTCTCCTATGCTGTCAAAAGCACTTGGAGAAGGAAGTTGGTCATTTTTTTAAAGCCAAATTAATAAGTCAACAACACTAACTGAATTAGATTGAATGTGTGATGTTTTTCAGCAGCACATGGAAAGAAGTGGGGTTATCTCTGTGTTTGATGGGTTATTATGTTAGGACAGTAATTTCCATAGAATTAAACACCAGTGAAAGCCATGCCTGTCACAGAACTGTATTCCAGTCACTTGAAGGCTGAAGCAAAGGACTGCAAGGTCAAGGCCAGCTTGTGTAATTTAGTAAGTCCCTGCCACACATTTAAAAGTTTTCAGTATATCTCGTTTGTTATGAGCACTAAATTTATAGATATTTATAACATCTATTTATGATGAAAGTAATAATTTTTCTTCTGAAATGGAGAGGCATGATTACTGTTGTGAGTTACAGTGTTTAACTCTGTCTTAAGAGGCTAAAACAAAAGGAAATTGTCTCAACACCAAATACTAATTTCGAATATCCGTAGGCAGTGTGTGTCTCTTTTCAGAGCTATCTGGCATATGTTTTAGCTAGGGTTTACTGTGATGAAACACCATGACCAAAAGCACTGTGGGGGAAGAAAGGGTTTATTTCACTCACAGTTCCTCAGCAAAGGAAGTCAGAACAGGCCAGGAAACCGGAGGCAGGAGCTGAGGCCGAGGCCATGGAGGAATGCTGCTTACTGGTTTGCTCCCCGTGGTTTGCTCAGCCTGCTTTCTTAAAGAATTCAGGACCACCATCCTAAAGTGATCCTTTGCCCATCAATCACTAATTTAGAAAATGCCCTATTTGTCTGCCTACAGCCCTATCTTATGGAGATACTTTCTCTATCGAGGTTTCCCTCTCAGATGACGATCTTGTATCAAGCTGACATGAAACTAGCCAGCACAATACATGTAAGGCAAATAAGCATTTATTTTCCCCCTTATGAGATCAAAGTTGTAGAGAAAGTGTAGACAGTATGTTGTATACCTAGAGGATCTTTTTACGACAACACACAAAGCGATTTCCTGTCTGATTACACTTGGATACCCTGTTTATTTAACCAGCCTTGATATTACATAGAATGTCCATTAAAGTGAGCAGTAAGAAGTTACATTTCGCAGATGACTTTTGCCCATTTCTACTTCCAACTCCAATTCTCTTTGGAGAGCAAAATAATGGTGGTGGTAGGGGGACAAAAAAAGGATCTGGCTAGCTAGCTTTTGTACAATAGCATGGTTTATTCTTCTTTGTCATTAGTAAGACAATATTTTTTGGATAGTCTCAATATCAGGGATTCATCAGTCCATTGTTCTTTATATTCCCACACAAGTTATACTTTGTGAGGAATATAAATACTTTGGAGAGGAAAAGAGACAAAGTTTGAAAACCCAATGATTGAGAGCCAGATGGGCAGAGGGAGCTGACTACAGCCGTTTTCCTGTGGCTGAGACACTGCTCAGGCGACTCGCTGTCATCGGCATCAGCATAGAACTCTGAAACACACGCACACATACACACATGCACGTAGGCACATCTTTAGACAGATGGACACAGAACTTATACAGGTGTGTCTAGGCAATATACGAGCAACTGGGAAACTTTATGACACATTTATACGTTTTGTAATTTGAACATGAATGCCGTTAAAGGATGTCTATAGTCTCTTTGCTGAGGAAATATGACCTATTCTCTAATTTTGCCTAGGGATGCTTTTCATATTTCTGCTGAGTTGGCTTTACAGTGAAGATAACTTTAAATTGTGTTTGTTGTTTCAGTCTATTTTTAATAACTGAAAAATAACTTCAAGCTTCAAAGTTGAAGGGAGGGCACTAACTTCACTGACTTTATCTACACTTGCCAATTCCTTAAAAATATACCACTCTTGCATTTTAGTTTCTTTCAACAGCTACACATACACATTTAAGCCATTTGAGTGAGTTCGAGAGATTATGTGCCTTTGTTTCCTAAGAGCATAAAGGATCACTTCCTGGTTTGTCATTCCCAGGAGCTCATGTGTTAGGAAGCTGGTGTTCATGAGAGAGGCTGAGGCATGCTGGGAAGTTGGTGCTCATGGGCAAGGATGAGGTGCTATGGGACCGAGGCAGTCATGTTCTTTTTGTTTTTGGTTTTGTGAGACAGGGTTTCTCTGTGTGACAGGCCCGGCTGTCCTGGAACTTGCTCTGTAAACCAACCTAGCCTCAAACTCACAGAGATCCTCCAGTAGCTGCCTCCCAAGTGTTGGGATTAAAGATGTGCGCCACCTCTGCCTGGCCAGCAGGTTCTAAAGAGGGAGTAATGTCTTCTTTCTAGAGTGGGTTAATTCTCTAGGGCTGTGATTAGTTCCCATCAGAATGGGATGCTGTGGTAAGCCAGCCTGCCCTCTCTTTCCTCTCTATTCCACAGTTTCCTTGTCTGTCTCTGCCATGTTATGACACAGCATGAGGTCCTGGCTTGCCTTTGACTTACAGCCTCCAGAACTGGAAGTTAAATGAATGTCTTTGCTTTATGAATTACTCAGCCTCATGTATTTTCTTACAGCAACAGAAACTGGGCCAGGATCGCATTTTAAAGTCATGTTATTTCTGAAGTACCTTTGTTTGGCAATTGTCTAAATTCTAATACTAAATTAATTAATGAGACATCTTTCTCAATCCATAACATCAAGGTGCACATGACTCAGTTCATCCAGATGCCACTGCCAGGGACAAGATCACTTGGTGAAGAAGTCACTGGCAGGTTTTTTTATTCTAAAGCTTCCTAACACGTTGGCATGAAAAGATGTTCCAGGCTCATCTGCCTTTTCCTTCATTAGCCCTTCATTAGTCAGCCATTTCTGTAATAAGCCCTAGACCCTTGTATAGAAAATGAGACTTAGCAGCCCAGCTATCGATATTATATATGCTCATGGTTATAAGTTAGCAGGCCCTCCGAGCAGAAAGATCTAGGCAATATTTCATGTTTTAATAAGCTGTCATAAAATATATTTCTATATACACCTTCTTCTAACCCTGAAAAATATTTTGCTCCCCATCTGACATCAGGGCAAATGACAGGGTCTTTGGGATGTGAAGCTCCACGGGCAGACTGCAAGAAGACACTCACATGCCAATTTGGAAGGCTAGAAGGAAGCAAGATGCAACCACTGCCTTCTGGAGTGCACTGTTTTAGCACCTTTGGCCTAAGGGACTTGAAAACATCCCCAGCTTTAACTATTAGAGAAACTGGTCCATTCACCCTAGAAAACAAGAACTTGAATTGACTAAACAGACTCTAGGCATGAGCATGGATCTGTGATATCAGCCAACATATATAAACAAAGTACACCAATGGCCTCTGCGCTCTCTGGAGGGCACGCACCCGGCTCCCTGACGACACCAATGGCCTCTGCGCTCTCTGGAGGGCACGCACCCGGCTCTCTGATGACGACATGATGATGGTTTTCTTGTGACTGTTAGTCAAGATGTTCAAACCGAAAAGCTAAAACTGCAGAACCAAATGCCCTGCTCTGGGGGAAACCATGTTAAGGAAACCCATTTGTATGTATGCACTGCTCTAATGAAAACCGTGTAAGTGCTATCCCCACCCAACACACACACACTGGGAAAGCTGACACTGGCATTCTTTATCAGTGTTATTTTAAGAAAGTCTAAGTTGAATTAATTATAAGTGTTTCTGTACCACAAGCCTGAGCTTGCTGTCATACCTAAATACTAGACATTTTCTGTCGAATTTTTAAAATATGTGTCTGCTCCATTTTACTGATAAGGAAGCATGCGTAAGTGACCCAAAGCAGTCAGTTCAGATGGGAGCCGAGGCCACAAATAATTTTTTCTTTTATTTGGGAAACAGGAAGTAATTTTTGGGGTTATTCACTTACATGGCAACCTCTAACCCAAAGTTAACTCTAAAGGTGCATTCCCTGTTTAAGTAGGTGAGAAAATGTGGTGGATTCTTTCCATGTACACTGGGCAGAGTAAGAACACTAACAGCAAGCGGCCTGCGCACTGTAAATAAACATGGAGCCAATAAGCCATTATGTCTGCCCTGAGAACACATTTTCTCCAGACAGTAAGAGGTGCATTAGCACATACTTGTCTCCTGCCTGCAGCTTTCCATGGTATTTTTCACTTCCTCTGAGTTACTGAATATATTTTGGGGGTTATGAGAAAAACCAGTGCTGTGATACTGATCAGGAAATTCTCTCTTCATGGGGTCCTGTGTCTACCAATTTCAGTGGATGCTGATGAAGAAAGTTACTTTTTTCTTATATTTAATAATGGGTCATTAATGTAAGTAGGTAAATAATAGCAACCATGCTTCTCCAGTCAAATATTCATATTGTGAGACTGGTTGTATTGTGTTTTCAAAGAAACATGGATTAAGTAACATGCTTTACATAAAAAAGGCTGGCAAAAAAAACCCACAAAAAAACAAAAAAACCCCAAAACCTCAAACCTGGATTTTGCCACCGACCATACAGAAAACAGCCCTTCCTACCATACTTCCACATTTCACTTAGAGAAAATAAAATTATTTCTTGAAAGAGACATATTGGATTCCTGTCTTCTAAATCATAAATCCTAAAAATAAATCCTAAAAAGGGTACCATTAGAGAAGCAGAAACCAGGCTGAGTTTATCCTAGTCATAAGGCAGTTCTGGGTTTGGCTGAGGTCAGTTCTGGCCTCTGAGAGGCATTCTGTGGAAATCTCTATGGAATCTATTCAGTCCTAATTTTTTGTAATCCTCAAAACGCCCATCTTCACACCTGGTTTCTGGTTACTGGGAAAGAACCAGAGGTAGAGCAGTTGCTGAGCAGGAAGTGTCCTGATATAGGCAAGTTACGGAGTCCAAGTTAAGGACTCCCAGCCGTGCAGACAGTGTTTGCTGCCGGGGTTTTTACAATGTTGCAAACATTAGTCACCAGCTTCAAGAAGATAACACAAGCTCTGAGAGCTGCGATTTTCAAAGGGATCTGGGACTGAGGGATTCGGTGGAAGCCTTCCAGGCCAGCAGCTGCCAAGCTAGTGCGTTTTTCATTGGCTGCCACTTGATAGGGGGAAGGCAGGAGGATGAATTCTTTGAGGGCAAGTTCAGACAGTGAATAGTTCAAGGTTGCAGGCTGCTGAGAAACTGGGGGCAGTGAATGGACACACAAACCACAAATGTTAAAAGGCACAACTGGTTTGTTTTCTCTGAAGTTTTAACAGCTAAAATCGTTCTATTACTGTGGAATCATTACATAGTAAAATTAATACCGATAAAGCAATGTTGGCCAGTAAGATAACGGAGTCAGCTTTTCCAATTAGCCTTTTTCTTTCTCATCTATGGTCATGCTTCCGTGGAAGGGAGTGAATTTTCATGATAGGTGGGTATGGATTTGCATTTGGACCTGATCTTCTGGCCTATGTGATGGAACTGCAGTTTTATTTTCTGTGCTAGAGTAAGACCTAGCTAGCAAGATCATTGCAGGGGATGGAGTTGGGCATTAGATAATGACTTTCATGTGGTAGAAGAGGGGAGATAATCAAAAGAACGGGAAGTTGTCATTGGGGCCACATCCACTAAGGTCCCTCTGTTACAGGTAGCTACCCTCTGCCATCTGTATAATTATCACAGGTAAAGTTATCCTACAAAGCCAAGAAATCTGCATTCACCTGCCTGTGAATAATATATACTATTTGTTGTAATCTTCTTCATGCTTTAAAGTTACAAATAACCTGTAAAATTCAAAGTTTAACATTATAGCTTTTATAAGATCTTCAGAGATTCTCTCTGTAGGGCAGGAGACATTTTCTGTAGAAGCTTAACAGTAATGGAAGTTGACTGTTGTAGTGGGGGATATGGCTAGCAGGCTCCTCTGCATCTCCAGCAGACTTCCTGGAGATTCACTGATAATACAGACCATCAGCTGCCCTTCCTAATAAAACAGCCTCTGGCTCTGCATACCTCACAGCAAGCTGTAAGTCATACATCCTCTCCTTGGTTCTGCTTTTCTTCTTTAAGGCTAGCTAAAACCTGCTTTTCACAAATCTTATGAGAGTAAATCAAAGCAACCAAGCTGGAATTTGACAGAGGACTAACCAAGACTATTTACAGCAGAATGAAGGCGAGGGCACCTGTCTTCTCCTTGTGTCTACCTACCCACCAGGCCTTTCCCTTAGCACATTCAAATCATCTACATTTCAGTTATTAACAGCTACAGTTTTCTACACATTTCATGTGTAGCTCCGTGTGGCAAGGGTGAGCAAGTAATGTCCAGTAGGCCAAATGTGCCCTGAATCTGAAGAGTTAACTGTGAGAATGACTTTTACTTTTGTAAAATGTTGAAAATTTAGAAAATACGTTGTGACTTTTGAAAAACAAAACTAACTTTCTGTGGCAACAAATAGAGCTTTATGCAAGCATAGCAATGCTCGTTCACTTATATCTTGTCTGTGGCTGTTACAGCGATGGCGTTTGGTGGTTATCACAATGATCTAGGGCTAGCAAACCCTGGAAGGCTTACTAACTGATACTCCATAAAAGGTCTTGCTGTGGAGGTGAAGCAAATGCCGGCAGCAACATTTCCTTCCCTTTCTCTCTGCTCGGCTGCTCTAGCCCCTCAGCTTGGATGTTGGAAGTTGAAAAAGACAATAAAAAGAGAAGTGGTATAAAAACCAATAGGTGTGTGTCTCAAGTCGTTTTTAGACACAAAGTTTTTATGTTAACTCTGGACTTTCCTAGAACATGGCTTCTCCCTTGCTGCGTTCTCAACTTCCTCCACCTTTGGAAAAAGGAGTCTTGTACTTACTAACAGGACCCTTGTGATAAGGATGAGAAATCTCATCACTGTGCCCTCCTTCACCCTCCCTCCCTCGTCGACCCAAGATCTAACAAAGGAACGGCACTGGATTTCTCAAAACCTTCCCCGCTGACCAATTTAAATACTAAAACCCACTGTTCTGAACCTATGGAGATAGAACCGTAATGTGACCATATAGTGATTACAATGAATAATTCATTCTGGTCTCTCCTGGAGGATGGGCACTTATGGCAAACGACACTGAATTATTTAGTGTCTGGAAATTCCCTTTCATGAATATGTCATTTCAGTACATAGTTCAACAATGCTGATGTCCAGGGAAATACCGTCTAAATTATAGCATAAAACAATGATCCCAGACTCAAAGACCGGACAGTGAGAGGTGCTCTGGCTCCTATTCTGTTGCCGTGATAAACTCCATGATGGACAACAACCTGGAGGAGGAAAGGATTTATGTGCTTAGCAGTCACAGTCCATGACTAAGGGAAGCCGCAGCAGGAGCTCAAGCCAGAAGATGGAGGCAGATACTGAAGCGGAGGCCAAGGAGGAGTGCTGCTCCCTGGCTTGCTCGCTATGCCTTCCTTGGTTTGCTGTCTTGTACAACCCAAGACCACCTGTCCAGGTGTGGCACCAGCTGCAGGGAGCTGAGTCCTCCCACACCAGTCACTAACTGAGAAAATGCCTACAGGCTGACGGGAAGGAGGCAGTTCCTCTACTGAGGTTCATATAAGTTGACATAAAACAACCAGTACAACATAGAAACAGGATGGGCACAATCTCTTTATGTCCAGAAAAGAAAAACTTACTTATGATTATAAAGACAATATCACTTGGCAAATGCATTTCTAGTCAAACTTTAATATTTCATAAACTTTGCAAATGTATTATCAATCTAAGGTTTCATCCTAAGGCACTTGATTTATCTTTTATTGTAAAAATGAAATAAAAAATTATTCTTTGAGCCAAATAAGCCCCCATTTTCATTAACAAAAAGAATTGAGTCTAAGAGCTGTAATAACTGCTAAAAAATAACTGATCTACTAATAAAATATCAAGGGATATATTTATGATATACTTTGGTGAAAAGGTATTCTGTGTGTGCGTATGTATGTATGCATGTGTTTGTGTATGTGTGTGTGAGAGAGAGATACTAGAAGCCCGATATAACACTATCCATTGTGTTATAGCTACATGTAAAAGGATAAAATAAAATACAAAAATAACCATTATATTTAGAGTTCACAGTAATGAGTTTTGACCCTGTCCATTGGTATGATAGCTACATAGCCCAGACTGGTATTGAGCTTGTCATCAACCTATTATAGCTTCCCGAATGTTGTTATCACAAGTGTCACCTTCCTCAGTTTTTGTTAAGGAAATATGAACAGCAGCTATCATTATACTGTTATCACTGCACAAGAATCAAGATTATTTTCTAACCACATACATTACCAAAAGCACTTGTAAATGAACTCTATACCATCACTTTATCTTATATCTTTATAATTTACAATGTAAAATTATCTATGAATAATTCCTGGATAAATAAGTTCCTGGGTAAATGTACAATATTTAAAAATATTTAAAAATTTAACAAAACATTCCTTAATTATATGGTTACTTCCAGGAGACCTGCACAAGATCAATACAATAAGGCCAGTCAGCATTCCAGCACGCAACACTAATTAGATACACACACACACACACACACACACACACACCACACCACACAGAGGATCTGAAGGTGGGAGGGGTGTGTACTGAGAGTGTCTAGAAAGATCAGCTAGGTGGTGGTGGCGCATGCCTTTAATCCCAGCACCCAGGAGGTGGGGGTAGGTGGATGTCTGTGAGTTTGAGGCCAGCCTGGTTTATAAGAGCTAGTTTCATGACAGCCAGAACTATTACACAGAGAAACCCTGCCTCAAAAATCAAAACAAAACAAAACAAAAAACCAACCTAAAATCAGTAGTAAGGCACTGGTACTTGCTAAGATTTATTCTATGATCTTACTCTATCACTATGATAAAAATTATAACTATTAATAGAAAGCAAATATTAACAGAAAGCCCAAACAGCTATTGTCTTCACCTGGAACACAACAGAAAGTTGGCAGATGCTCAGTGTGAATGGCCTAACGATACACTGGATGAAGAGAAGAAGGAAAGTCTATTGGCTAAGAGCAAGGCTGAAATGGTGACTTGGGTTAACTCTATGGCTTTAGGCTGATTCCTTAACTCCAGAATATCAGTTTACCTGTCTGTAAAGGAGGATAGCATCATATAATGCAACTGAGTGATGCGAAAAATGATTGCAATAATCTGCACAGAGCACTTCCCATGCAGCCTGCATCAGCCTTTAAAGCTCTCTCCAGCTTCCGTACCCTGCCCTGTAGGTTCCACCCTGCCTGGCCTTCAATGTCTTTCCTAAGCGCTCACTCCTCCCTCCAGTCTCACTCTGTCTTCCACCTCATCAAAATCCTTTCACCTGAGTGTCCATTCCTCGTACTCTTCCTCTCTCATCTCCCTGTGTTGTAGAAAGCAGATCAAACTCTTCAATTACTTCCAGCCTTTGGAGATTTACAAGTCTATTTGGAGGGCTGAAGTAATTCATATACATTTTCCATATTCCCTCTGGGCTAGGGGGATTGGGATTAGATCATTGGGCTTAGTTGTAAGCATCTCCACTCACTGAGCCATCCATCATCAGCTCACACTTGCCACATTCTAAACATAAATCCATTGGGAAAAGCAATGTCGGTGAACTGAACAACAGGCAGGAATTGCAGTCTAGCAGAGTGGACTCAACATGAACTAATGCAATGGAAGAGCTCTTCTGTGACTTCTAGAACAGGGCAGGAATAAATGTGGTCAAATACAGTCTGTCCTCAAGCTACAAGATGCCACCAGAAGTACCTGCTCTGATTCTGAAACAAGCACAAAGAGGGGGATGGGCTAGGTTTGGTCCATTGGAGAGTTTTGGCTTGGCCAAGCACCGAATAGGTAGTTTTTAAATCCATTTATTCCCTTAAAAATATTTATTAAGTATGTAAAAATGAGGCATAGGTTTAGATACTAAGAATACAACAGTGAGCAAACTCAGACTACTCAAGTCCTGGTCCTTGTGCAATCGCATGCTAATGTGGAAGGCGAAAAACAAAGAAGGAAACCTGTCGCGTATTGGATCATGAAAAAGAAGAGGAGAGTGGAGAGTTGTATGAATGGATGTTTCTGACAGAAGCCCAGACCATTCAAGGCAGGCCTTGCTGAGAAGACGACTTCTGAATAAAGGGCGAAGGGTCAAAAGGCCATAGTGATACCTGGAAAAGAAGGAAGAGCCATGGCAGAGGTCAAGAGAAGGGAATGAACTGGTGTACTGGAGAAACAGGCAGGAGGCCACTGGAGCTGCAGGGACGAGGCCAAAGGGCTTCAGGTTTCACCAGGAGGCCTTTGGCTTTCAGGCTACTTGAGACTGGGAGACCCTGGAGAGTTGTGAGCATGGGCAACATGATCTGATGCATTTTCAACAGATCCTTGGATTCTGAAAAGGCAATCTTCTGTGCCTAGAGACAGTAGACCTAGCGAGAGGTAGTGGCGGGTTGACTACACACCAGCACAGTGAAGACCCACAGTGAGTGGTTAAATTCTTAATATATTCTGAGGGTAGATCCAACAGAATTTCCTGATGGATTTGATGTGTGTTTTGAAAGGAAGAAAGAAGTCAAGGACAACTTCAAGGCTTCTGGATTAAAGCAAGTGGAAGAAAGAGGTTGCCAACACGTGAAATCAGGAAGTTTAATGTCATAATCTAGACTTCCCGTTTCTCTCAAAAGAGTGTAAGATCTTGTCAACTACATAACTGTACTTTTTTTACATGACAAAAATGATTAGGAGCTACGAAGCCACTAGCCCTTTTGGTCCTTTTGGACAGGGCACAGGTCCTTAGTCTTCAGCTGTCCTTGTTCCTAGTCTCATACCAGACCTTCTGGGTGATAAAAAGTCTTCTAACCATGTGACTCCTGCACACAGCTGGCGTTCAAGATCCCCACTATAAACTCTCTCACTCACTGTAGGAAAGTTTAACAGAAAGTTTTACCTATAGAAAAAGAACAGGAGGGAAGCACTGGGGAGATGAGAGAGTAAGGGAAATGATTTAAGGAATCAATCTGCCCACTGTGGTATCAGGAAAGTTAGCATTTTTGATTTCTTAAAGTGAGTAAATAAATTTAAATGTCATCACCCCTCTGCCTCAGAGGCCTACACTGGTTTGAAATTGGCTTTACATTAACAAAAGTAGCCTTGGGCAGTGTGGAGCTGCGGATGGGCAAGGAAAATGAGCCCCAAGAGGCAAGGGCCGTCCCTCCACATGGGTGCTCATTTGCAGACAAGAGGCACAAGTCTTGTTCCCAGTTAGCTCTATATGGCAAGGGTGAACTCTGACATCAGAAATGACTCCGAGTGTGTTATCTGGTATGGTAGCTCGCTGTTATGAATGGGGCATGTGTTCTAAGGTGTTCGTCTGGTCTGTGAAAACTGCAGATGATAAGGGGCACATGCTCCACTGAGACAAGCACGCATGTACTGGTCGGGTTTTTTCAACTTGAGTAACCTGGGAGGAGGAAACCTCAGTTGAGGATTGCCTCCATCAGACTGTCCTGTGGGGCATTTTCTTAATTAATCACTGACAGGAGAGGGCTCAGTCCACAGCGGGGAGTGCCACTGCTGGGCACGGGTGCCTGAGTTGTATAAAAAAGAGCTGAGCAAGTCATGGAGCAAGCCAGGAAGTGTAATCTCTCCATGGTGTCTGCTCAAGTTCTGGCCTCCTAGTTTCACTTAACAGTGAAGCTTTAAGTTAAATAAACCCCTTCCTCCCTAACTTGTTTTTGGTCAGTGTTTTATCATTGCAATAGAGTAGCAAACTAAGATAAAAATATGTGAAAACTTAGTCACAGTAAGAAATTAATAACCATAATAGAAAAATAGGGTAGTATAATGTGAGAAAAGGATTTAAAATATATTAAATTTTCATTTACTAACTCTTTATACCACATCTGATCATGAATAATAAGCCTTGGAAAGCAAACTAAATTGCAAAAGGGATTACTATTGTATTAAAGTCACGGGTTAGATAATCATCAAGACGGATGGTGATCTTTCAATGTCAGTCCGCTAATGGAGCTCTGGCAAAATCTTAGTGTGGCAGTCGGCATCTCCATCCTGGCCACTGACCAGTTTTGACCTGAACAGCCATGTAACCACCCCTAAATGCCATCTGGATAATGAAGGCAGCGTGGACAGTATAGATTCCGAAGCTTCCCAAATGGACCTCCTTTTTATCCAGTCCAATGCTACTAAACCCAGGAACAGGTCCACACCAAGTTAGAGGGCTAACTCTTCAGTGTGCCCATGCATTTTCCCCAGTTGCCCAGAGCTGTGCTTGTTTCTGAACCTGCTTGTGCCTACTGGACTTGTTAGCAGGATTATTTAAAAGATGTTCTGTATGACAAATGCACTAAAGAGTGTGCAAAGAGAAGAAAAAGCGATCAGTGTAGACGTAGATTAGACAATTGTGAAAGGCAGGGAAAGTGCTTCTAAATGAAGAGTCCAAGGGCATTCAAGCTATAATCTTGTTCCACAAGAGCAAAAATGCAACATGACTTACAAGAAACCATAGCAAATACAATCATTAAGATATAATTAATGGAAGAAAAATGTTGCTAGGAAATTGTGATTAGCAGACCTATAATGAGAGAAAAGGCCTGGTGCTACCGCAGAGATACTAGCACACCGAGAGGAGAATGACAAGCCTTATGGCAGAACTTCATCGAGGCCCTTGTTCTTATTTAAAACCAAACAAACCAGGTAACAGGAATGTTGAAACCGCTTTCCAGGAAGTGTGTGCATGAGTGTGTGCACGCGTGTACCATGGAGAATGGGTTTAAGGCTTTAGGAGGGAGGGACAGAGAGACAGATGCTTTTGATAGGCTGGCATGTCCTTGCCAGTCAGTGTGGCAGCCGAGGGGAGTACGAGTTCACTTTTGTAGAGAGCACACTGGTCTTCATCTAATTCTCACCAAGTGGAGGTTGCTTTAATTGGTCGGAGGTTTTGGCCTGATCCTTTCTTGTCATAAAAAGTCTGATGAAATTACTCAAAAAGTAACAATACATGTTGAAATTTACCTGGGATGGCTCCACTGTGAAGAGCAAAGAAAACTTTTTTTTTTTTTTTTTTTTTTTTTTTTTTGAGGGTAGGTCACACAGAACAGGAGTAGATCTAGGGAAAAATAATAGTTTTCAATGGCGAGACCAGGCCTGTAATTTTCTGCAGCACACTATGACATCATGGTTTATATGAGGCCAACTCCATAAATCAAGCCTTACCTAATTAGAGATTCTTCTGCAGATCTACATTATTAGAGCAAATAATTAAAACAGCCTAGGCAATAACGCAAGCCAGATCTATTTACAAAAATGTTCTCTTTTACCCCCAAACTTTTAGTCTTCCTACCACTTACAGATCTTTCCCATTTACTAAATTATAGACTCAGAGTGTTTCTTTAGTCTGACTTCACTTTCAAGGAATTCTTCAATTAACTTTACGTTGCTTTAAGCTGTTCATCCAACGAGAAAACAATCTGTGGTTTCTGACTCCTCTGCGTGCCAATGGCTGCCATCCATGTTTGACTTTCAGACACACTGTCTCTAGAGAACCAGGCTGTGTTTGCATAAAACCAGCCAGTTGTCATAGCATTTTGACAAGCACTATAGGAAAACAAAGAACAATACTCTGTCGTGGCTAAGGGGAGAATTACCACTGCACTGGGGACATACATGACATCCACACCCAATCACCTGGCCTGGGCCAGAACTTAGCACATACTCCATTTTCTCTGTGACCTGGCCATCCTCAGGGGAGCCATCTTTTTGCCAATTCCTTTCTTCCCACCATGCTCTTTTCTTAGATTGTTAAAATACCTAAAACTCAAGGAAAGTTAAAACACCTAAAACTTCTTGCAGCTACAACAAGATGCAATATTGCCCCTTACAAATCTACACAGCAACATTATGTGGTCTCTGCAATGGCTATGGTGCACCTACCGCCAGATCTTCAGCCAGATATGGAGTAATACACAGTCTCATCTCAGAGGTAGAATGTCAGTCCAAAAGCCTAAAGTATTCCCTGCCTCCGGTCTAATACTAAGCCCTGTTGTCTTCATTCATTCACTTATGTTTGTAAATGATAACCTGGCTGCAGAAATAACCAGCAGAACTAACGAGGAAACAGATGTTGACTGCTGAAGAAAAAGATCTTCACATTTTGTACATACCCCAGCCGAGGCAGGAAGAACTAACTCCTTTCTTTGGTCCCTGGGTTGTTTCTGAGTGTCTTTGATCCTCTGGGAGCACTTGGGAAGCTAAGACTCACACAGCAATAGTGGAAGCTGAAGCCTCTGGGATAATCAAAATGAGATGCATGTGCTACTCTTCCGAAGTCACGCTCAAGCCGTGTCTGTAGTGGGATGTGAAACTGTTGAAGGGGCGGGCCCTTTCAAAGCAGTGCCATGCCACATCACACGTCCAGGTAGAGTCAGAGGAACTAGGATGAATGCATAGGCCAGGTATCCCCAGGGCTGACACGAGATTGGCACTGGCCCTGCTGAGGCTACCTGTGGCGGGATACCAATGGAAACGGTTTATTCTCCTCCAGACAGCACCATGCTGTGATCTTCTGTGATCTGCTGCTATTGTACCTGAATATGCTGATTTTGATGTCTGTATCTGTCCCAGTTCACTCCTCTCTTCTCATTCCTCTGACCCTTCCCTTGGCTCTCTAGCCCAAACCGGAAGCAACAGGATCAACCATCTAGGCTATTCATTTTTCCATCTCCATTAGGAAGGACAAAGTTTGGGAAGCTCAGTGGCTAAAAGTGCTTGTTATGCAAGCCTGATGATGTGAATTTTTATTATATGTATTATTTATGCAAATATGGATATTGTGGCAGGTGTCTATAATCCCAGCATTCCTACTGGAGACTGTCCTAGAAAATTATGGTCCAGCTAGCCAGAAGGGCATAGCACAGGGGCAAACATGAGAGATCCAGCCTCAAACAAGGTAGAGGGTAGAAAAACCAGGAGGTTTTCCTCTGATACAGGTAGTGGATGGATGTATAGATGGATGGATAGGTAGATATATAGATGATGGATGGATAGACAGACAGACAGATAGACAGAGGGATAAATAGATAGATGGATGGATGAATGGATAGATGGATGGACGAATAAATAAAGGGATGGATGGATGGACGGATGGACAGACAGACAGATAGGCTGGACTAGCATGATGGCACACACCAGTGCTTGGGAAACAGATGCAGGTCTCTGTGAATACAAAGTCAGCCTGGTCTACACAGATCAGTCAGGGCTACTCAGAAAGATCTTGTTTTAGAGAAACAAAGGCAAATATATACATACATACATAGATACATAGACGGACAAAGTTCCATAGAATATTAGATTTCTTCTTTAACATGTAAATCACTGTTTTTACTAATTTATAATTTCTTCATTAATCACAGAGGGACTCTCTGATATTCAATTTAGATCTTTAAGTCTATTCTGTAATCAACATGTTCAATATAAAAATCACTGACTTGTTCAAGGCCCTGCTTTATGTAGTAAGAATAGTCTTCTAAACTGAGGTCACTATGTAGACCTTGCCGTGGAGTCCTAACAAACTAGGTCTCCTGTCTTTGTTCTTTCAGACATGCCTATGTAAAACAAAATGTTATAGAAGTTATAGAGGCTTTTGCTCTATAGAGGCAATTCTGAAATTCAGAGCAGGACTCCTCTTCTCTAGAATTCTTAATACTGGCATCCTAAGCCTGGTTTTTGGAGTAAAAACGCAAAGATGTCAACTTGGTAAATAATCATGAGCATGGGGGACAGAACAAACTGAAATCACAGAAATCTGAGTTTCTTATGACTCCCAACTCTACGGCATAAACTTCAATGGCAAGGACCCAGGAACTTTCAACTCAAGTTTTGTCTGATGCCCTGAAAAGCAGCGACGTCAGGATAAAGGCTTCCTCCAATGTTGTGTGAAATAGCTGGGAAATTCTGCACTGTGGTTAGAGGTCTAGGCTTGAAACAGTGAGCACACTGGCTTTAAGAAAACCGAGAGCCTGTTATCCCCTAACAAAGCAGTCTTTGTGATGAGTTAATAAAAAGACCACATTTATGTACCTTTGCAAATTTTAAATTAGATCAATAAAAATGAGCATCATGAATTTATGACCACGCTTTGGGTACTATGGTCATTTTCACCGTGTCTGGCATGGTGGATATGAGAAAGGATTAAGGGGGCAGAGGAAGTTTGGAGGATGTGCTGGATGATTTCAGACTAAATAAGATTAGCATGATTGATGGGAGGAGCTAAACCTATAATCTAGCTTCTTAGCTGATCTAAACATTTCAAACAATTCTTTCTGCTCTGCACAATGGGTTCACCAGGTTGGACTTCTCTCTATTGCTCAATCCACTTCCAGCTCAACTGATAATCAGAGCCATAGAATGGAACAAATATTTGGAAGTATTGATTTCTAGTGAGAGAAATTTTTAGGTCATATATTTAAGGTGAAGAAAATGAAGGCCTTAGTTAGGAATTCTTAATTATATAGAGAATCTAGGAAGAGGAAATGAAAAAAAAAAAAGGATTAAAAACAGCAGAATAAGTAAACTAGGAGCCTCTGAAGCTTTGATTCTCAACCTTCCTAATACTGAGACCCTTAAAAACAGTTCCTCTTGTTGTGGTGACCCACCATAAAGTTATTTTGTTGCTACTTCATAACTGTAATTTTACTATTGCTATGAATTGTAATGTGTAGTATCTGTGTTTTCTATGGTGTTAGACAGCCCCTGTGAAAATGTGCTCCATCCCCAAAGGGGTTGTGACCCACAAGTTGACAACCACTGTTCTAAAGGCATCTTTATAGCTCTTATTTTCTCCAAAGTGTGTTCACATGGACTGGCTCAGCAAAGACAAGTCTGTGTCGGTATAGAGCACTTGAGGCAGTAGCCAAGCTATTCAACCTACACTATGAACCTGCAAGAGCACTAAATGCTATTTTTCCTACGTAGAGCGTCTCACAGGAACGGTGACTCACAGAACACACGGTGGAAACACTGTCTGGCAGCAGCAGGATAGGTTTGCTTTTTCTTTTCTTTATTCCCTTCCTCTCCCCTCTCTCTTTTTTTCCTTCAATTTTCAGTTTTTGAGTCAGAATCTGATGGCATCCAGGCTTAGTAGCCAAAGGCGATCTTAAACTCTTGCTCTTTCTGCCTCACCTCCCAAGGGCATGCACTACAGACCCAGCTCATTCCTGGCTGCACTTCTCACTCTTGCCTGTCTCATTTCGGATACTCAGGAACAACATGTAGAGAAAAACCTATTATTTCTGTTTTACAGCTCCTCAACAATCACAACTTCTTTTTCTTTACTGAATGACAGCCCAGAACACCTTCACACCAGGCTTTCAGCCACGGGTACTGAAATGGAGAGTACTCGAGAAAGCCCTACACTGATCTTCAGGACAGTGATTGCTGATCACTTACTGGGGCCTGGTTTCTAGAAACCAAGACACGAGGTAGGAAGTAGGAAAGATTTCAGGATGAAGGTAATTAGACGAAGAAAAGGCTACAGAAAAACCTGGGGTTAGATGACAATATTAAAAAGATAAGGAGGCTCACACCTGAAACCTCAATACCTAGGACGCAGGGCTGCGAGGATCACTGAAAGTTTGAGGCCACTCCGGTCAAGAATATAGTAATATCCTGTCTTAGGAGATAAAAGAGATAGATGTAAGTACCTTTTCCAAATATTTTGAAAATAATTTAAAAAAATGTATTAAGAGGACTTCATAGAGTAATAGAAAGTGGAGTGTTTTGTAAAGCACTATTCAAGGACAATATGGCCTGTTTCAAATAAAAGCCTTAAATGAAAAAGGGAACTTTATCAGTCTGCTATAGTTTACTCTGTTATTCTCGTCATCAATCTATTTCTAAAGTGTACCTGCTTGTCTTGCCTAGATGTAAGTATTAGCAGGGAAGGATAAATGGGTACAAGGAATTCTAAGTCTGGAATCAGGTATAAAGAAGTCATTTATTGCAAATTAACAGAGACAGCATAGTTTGAAAGGCTCTCTCTCTCTCTAAATGTATATATCACCTCATTATTGCAAAAAATAATCATAAAGGATTTAGATTATAGTATGTTTACCAACTCCATTCGTCACATATTCACAGGGTGCCTTTTTTGTATCAGGCAGTGTGACAGGTGCTATACGTATAAACATGTGCACAAGAAGACATAGTCCCTAGTATCATGGGGCTTTCAATTCAACAAAAGCAAACAGAAGATGACCCCAAGGCACTAAGAATTTAAGACAAGTTTCTCTTTTGTAATTATATATTAGCCAGAGCAACTTTTGCTTCAATAATCTTAGCATATAGTTTCAAGCATTGCCAGAATTACTGATAAAATGAACTTTATTTTTTAAAAAGTATTTTTTGGATGCTGAGGATCAAAATTAGGGTTTCACACATGGTAAATACTCTACCACTAAGTGATACCTTCAGTTTCAAAGGAGTTAAAAATATTCTTCTATAAGGCTGGATATGTAGCTCAGTTGGTAGGATGCTTTTCTATCATACAGGGAAGCCCTGGGTTTGAGGTCCAGCACTGCAAATCCTGAGCATCGTGGTGCATGCCAGCATCCTATCACTCAAGATGTTGAAGCAGGAGGATCCAGCATTTAAGGCCAATCACTCTCAGCTACATGGAAAGTGGGAGGCCAGCCTAGACTACATGAGACCTTATCCCAAAGGAAAATTCTACCAATAAAATAGAAAGATAATGTAGATGTAAAGAGTTATTACTGTTAAAATATAATACTACATGAAGCTACTTATAGTTTTAATTTAATGCACATTAAAACTTTAACAATACTTTTATACAAAAGAATAACTCTAAAATTTATATGGAACCACAAGTCTCCAAATAACCAAAACAATCTTGAATAAAAAGAGCAAAATTGGGTGCATCATGCTACAGACTTTTAAGATACACAATATAGCAATCAAAAATGCATGATACTGGGATAAAAAACAAACATAAAGACCAATGAAAATAAGCCCCCAAAATAATCCATACATTTATGATTTACTAAACTTTGATCAATGGGACAGGAGCAAAAAGGGGGTAAGTGCCAGTTTGTGTGTGTGTGTGTTTTTAAATGACACTGGGAAAATTGATTATCTACTAACAGAAGAACAAAACTGGACCCTCATCACAAAATGCATCAAAGACTAGGAACTATAAAAGTATTAGATGGAGACATGAGAGAAACTATAGAAGTATTAGATGGAAGCATGGGAGGAAGTGATTTTTCTAACATATTCTAAGCAGAAGAGATTGCATCGATGATAGTTTACCACATAGAAAAGAAAATAATAAAATGGAGAGATGACCTAAACAAGGAAAGAAAATGTTTGTGAATCAAACACATGCCTAATAAAGGGTCATTAGTATCTAAGAGAGAGACCTCAAAGGCCTTGTTGGAGGAAGCACATCACTATGGGGGTGGGCTTTGAGCTGTCTTTCGGTCAATGGAATTCCTGCTGAAGCATCCTCCTTCTCCCAGGCTTCCCAATATCAAGGAAGATTCTTACTCCTTTCCTAAGAAGCCTGTATTCCTTAAAGGGTTCCTGATCCCACCAGTATCTTAGATAGATGGGAGGGTCTTTAGATGATCATTTCTTAGAAAATACAAAAAAATGCTTGTTTGGTTTGGGTTTCTAATGATATCAATAAGAAATTAAATTCTCAGAAAGGAAAATGAGGGAAAACATTGAAAAATTTGTATAGGTCTTATCTAGAAGGCTTTTTGGTCAGCTAAAAAACATCAATTCTGCCTGTTTCTTTCCTGTCTTAAAGCTATGAAAGAAAGAATTTTTAGGTATTTCTGTCTTTATATCCTAAAAGGCGGGTGAAGATATCCATGTACATAATCAACCAACATGCCATAGGAATTGGTTTTTGAATATTTGAGTTAAAGGAAACTATTCACCCTTGACTTCCCATATACATGCCCTCACAGGGGTTCTTAAAAGCAATCTACCTTAGTTACCTGCTAGTCGACAGAGACATGATCCTCATCTTGATATGAGAAATGCATCGCTTCATATCACAGATTGCCAAACATAATTAGGAGTAAATATAGACACTCTCCATTTCAAGTTACATTTGTGTTTATGTTATCCATCCCCTCATCCGTCTATCCGTGCATTTTACCAAACACAAAGTACTTTTTGCTTTTGACTACATCTCATTCTAGCACACGCTGACTTATAACTCCTTATGTACCCAGGCTGGCCTCAAACTCACTGACAATCTTCTTGCCTCAGCCTTTCAAATACTGAAATTAGAGGTAGTAACTGTCACATACAGTGACAGTAGTGCTTTGAGAAAAAATGGTCCTTATGCTTTACGCTCCTGAACTTTTGGTGCAGAGCCCATACTGAGTAGAGAGTTTCCTGTGTCTAAGTCAGTGGTTCTCAACCTGTAGGTCATGATCTCTTAGGGAGGGTGCGGAATGACTCATTTACAGAGTTTGCCTAAGACCATCTGCATATCAGATATTTACATTACAAGTCATAACAGCAGCAAACTTACAGTTATGAAGTTGTAATGAAAATAATTTATGGTTGGGGGTGTCACCACAGGAGGAACTTTGTTGAAGGGTAGCAGCAACAGGAAGTTTGAGAACCGCTGCACTAGTGTTTTAAGGTGAACATCGAAGTCAATCTAACATATCATATGCTTAAGGACTGTGTTATTTACTCAGTCAGAGTCAGCAATAATATATGGCAATAGTCCACAGTCTTGAATGATTTACAATTACAAACTACCGGACATTGTAGATTTAGAAATTCAGAACACAGTAGGTGGTGATGAGGCACACACCTTTAATCCCAGCACTTGGGAGGCAGAGGCAGGAGGATCTTTGATTTTGAGGCCAGCCTGGTCTACAGAGTGAGTTCCAGGGCAGTCAGGACTACACTGAGAAACCCTGTCTTAAAGAAAAAAAAAAAAAACAACAACAAAACAAGCAAGAAACAAGAAAATAATTCAGAAGACAACAATGGAGAAGAACGGAGGAATGAAGCACCAACTGGCCAACTGGGTATTTTGAGTCATAAAACCTTATCAAATTAGCATCTAAAAGAAAACACAAGTCATACAAAATCATGCCAAGAAATACTTTGGAAAGGTGTGGTACTAGGAAGAAGAACTTCAGGTTTTGCTTGTGTATGATCCTAGAAAAAGAGCACAAAACCAGAAAGAAAAGTGTGGCTAGGATTCAGGATCTACCAATTTTTCAGGAATTGTACCAAATACAGACATCCTCCTTATCACTGAGAGATGGAGAACGAGCCGGGAAAAGTGATTGTTCTTCTCACACATCCCACCATGAGGCTCAGGTGCACAGGTTCACCTCTAGCTCTGAACACAGCCAACACTGCCTCCAAACACTCATTTCCTCTGACCAGGAAAGGTTGTGCTTTAAGTGGATACATTTTTAAAGATAAGCCATGATCCAAATTATATTCCATGAGACACACAATGTTTCATGTAACATGGCAGTAACATTGAGGAATCTAAGGAATGTCAGATTTTTATCAAAGACCAGCAGAAATCACAACTCTAAATTTGGTACAAGTCTCAGAAGGAAATTCAATCATTCCTAAATATAAGAACTCTTCTACTTCCTGAACTTCAAAAACACAAAGTTGAAGTAGCTATAAACAGGTTTCTTTCAGAAGCAGGTTTTCATAGCAAATGCACCCAGTGTCAGATCTTTCCTTATTCCCCATGGCCTCCTCGCTCTTTTGTTACTGTTACTGCCTACTTAGGCAGAGTGCATTACTATGTAACATATGAAAAACCAGACTGAGAAACCACAAAAGTGACAGTGGACATCATGTGAAAAAAGTAATACTTTACCAGTTGCAAATTCCATCATATGAATCCATCCAGTCAGAAGACTTACCTAAAGATAAGAGACAGAAAACAAATTAGGGCCTGTTATTATGCTTACCACGCAGTATACTACGACACGGCAGACATGCTAACAACTGATGGGCAATGCAAAAGGGATGCACTATTCCAGGTCAGGAAACACTGATTCCTTTAGGACAGTGTGCAAAACGAAGAGGGAGGAGCCTTTTACTTTCATCTTACTTGGTTTTCAAATGGATTTGGAGTCTTGTTTGACAATGTGAATATATATTCAGTTAAAGGATATGGCTGAACTCTGTGAGTGTATATTTATGGCACCTTCTTTCCAGAGACCTCTGTTAAAAAGGGACTGCCAAAGCTGCGAATTTCAAACTATCTTTGCCTTCTCAGACTCAGGGGAAAGGTGCCAGTACACCAAGTGCTACGGGAATTTCCTCTCTTGGTTTTCTTTCCCCTTAACACTTGCATGTTTTGGCTATTTCCTTTTTTATATCCCAGAGTGAACAGTGATGTTCATGAAAGGTGCCAGATTAACAACCTGGGGAAACTAAGTGCCTGCTCTATGGACAGAGAACGTTCAATGACATGGAGGTGATGACAGGTTCCCCTGTACTGTGCTCGCCTATGTTCTTAGGGCTGTGACCCACGTCACCCAGCCCTCCAGTCTTCACGGTCCATTAAGGTCTTTCCCTGCTGAGGCTGCTCACCAGGGCAGGTGATCTCATATTGCTTCACGGCTGTCATGAGTGTTCATTACTGAGTTCAAACCCCTCAGGAATAATTTATATTTTCTGACAATTTGTTTCAGAACAACAAATTGTTCTGAAATATATAAGAAAAATACATTGAACTCAGGATAGGTCTTATATTCTTGGAAATACTGTAAATTTGGTAATTATTTATTAATTTGTCTTAAATTAATTTGTTTTTAAATAAGAGCCAAAGCATTTTCTTCTTTTTTTTTCTTTTCTTGGTTTTCCAAAACAAGGTATCTCTATGTAACAGTCTTGGCTGTCGGGGAACTTGCTCTGTAGACTAGGATGGCCTCTAACTCACAGACATCCACCTATTTCTGCCCCTCCACTCTACCCCCAGCCCCCGCCCAATACTGGGATTAAGGGTTGTGTACCACCACCTCCCAGATAGAGCCAAGACTTCGAATGTCAAGTTGAAACTAGTTTCACCCAGTTCAATCACCTAAAATGAATTTGAGTCCTCACTCAGGATAAACTAATCTTTAAAAGTCAAAGATCTCTTATTTCTCTTTTCAATGTGTTAAGTTTATTCTTGAATTTTTGTTATCCACTAGTAATTACAGCAAAGGTTTGGCAGATGTTGAGGCTAATGGTATATTCCACATGAAATTTGAAATGGAGAAAAATATCTTTTCTACACTTGTAGGTGCTACATGGTAGGGAACCGCTTGAACATGTGGTTATTATCACGCTGTCTCCTTCTTGCCAAGGGATATGCAATGGTTTGGCTTTAACCACGCAGATACCCAACAACTATTTATTGGCCTCATCAATACTAGTTCTCCACGTGAAATACAAGGGCCAGAGAAAGACAACAATTCTAGTTGGGAGTTTCTAACAGTAGGGAAAGTAAGTCTGGTGGACACATGCAAATCATTAGTGGAACAATGAAGTCCAACACTGAATGATGCCGACTAGCAGACCATAATAGCTCAGTATTATCTGGGAAGAACACAGTATTAATCTCAGTTGTTCCATCTTTCCCATTGTCCTTTTTGTCAAAACCCAAAACGCTGTGCAGCAGGAGCAGATTTCCATCTTAACTTGACCCGCACTTCCTGTCATTTCTAATCTCTAGAAGCACTGGGGAAGGAGAATCGCAGGCTACTGGTGACTACAGCAAACACATGGTAATACTTAGACGGAGGGTGCACTGCCTCAATCACAGAGAGAAAGCTTGGAAAATTTTAGTTTGGGAAACTTTGCCTTTTTTCCCCCCTTTGCCATGCACAGGGTTTATCAAGTAAGGCCATACAGTATTAAAACATTTGGCATTGGCTCAAGCCTGTGCTATTGCTGGCAGGGGATCTAACTGGGGAAGGAGGAGCAAACACCTTTATCAGGAATGACCTTGATATTATGGAAAGGCTACTTACTCTGCCCTGCTTCAGCAGCCTTACTCAAAACCTGAAACCCAGATGTGAGAACAGAGATTATCTCCAAAAACAGCAGCGATTTATCGTAATTATGTTAGTACAAATACCAGGAAGGTGGAAAATGTTATGCCAATGGAGGAGAGGGCCACACCCTGCATATAGGTCCCAGGCAAAGTTGTGCTAAGGAAATGAACCTAATCTAACATAATCTCAAGGGAAGTCTCAGTTTCCCATATCCCAGGACAATTAGGAACTAGCTAGAACACTAACAGGCAGATGCTCTGCTGTGTGAAACAGACACCAACAGATAACTACTCTCTCAGTGATCAGCTCTCTCTCCCAATGCCACCATCAGTCCTACATCTTAATAACAGCAGTCAAAGCAACAAGGTCCCTTCTCCCCTAAACACTACAGCTTCCAAAAGTACTTAGATGGCTAGTACTGAAAGCTATGTAGGCTGGAATTGGGGAATGAGGGGATCATCAACAGTCTTATTCAGTTGTGAACACTGTGAGCTACAATCAGTGTGGCAAGATATGGCCATGGGTGCGATGGTGGCATGAGTGTTACAGGGCTACCAGTAGCATTCGGACAGATTTAAGCCCCCGTCCACAAGAGAAAACAGATGGACGGTACTGAAAATATGGCCAGGAACTCATGGTTGAGGTGCTCACAGGCCTCTGCTACTATGAACATACTATGACACTGCCCTCCAAATTCATGCGTCTGTACTCACAGATGAGTACAGCTACAGATATCATCAGAGAAGTTTTTTTGTGTGTGTTTAGTGGGTGGTGGTTAATGCAGAAACTGACTTAAATGGCAGAGAATAAGTGTTAGTGGAATATTCAGCTATAAATATACCTTCCCCACACCCACAAGGCTCAGGGTTCATTGGGAAAGAGAGGACAAAAAGATTGTTAAGAGCAAGGCTGAGGAGGACTTGAGTTAACCAGTGTCTTCTGGACATGGTCAGACCACTGCTCTCAGGAATGCACAGCAGCTGTGCTTGTCTGCACAGGACCTGCACAAGAGCAAGCCAGTCAGCACTCAAGCACAGAGTGGCGAAAGGACTCATGGGATGCCCCTCCCCCACAAGGAAGAACTATGGACAGCTGATGGCTTCTAGGTGAGAAAGAGCAGATTTTCTTTAAGGGCGAAGTGCCTGGTAGGTAGATCACTCCTAAAAGCACATGCGGAGCACAAACTGGACACGAAAGGTTATTACTTCTTTTTGAGTTGTTGGCCACTGGGGTCATGCAGATCAAGTAGATCACCAAACATCACAGACTATTGCCACTTTCCTCTTGGATACCTTCTAGAACTTGAGATTAAGAAGATCCTATTGCTGAAGACACCCCGTATTTGAGTCATAAACATTAAGAAATCAAGTGGGTAGTGACCTGGATAATTTCTCTCTCCTGCCTAGCTTTCACACTGCTAGAAAGTTCTAGGCACATTACTGGGGCAGAACGTAATCATTGATCTTACATGGCCATGAACTGCAGAATACAATAATGATCTGCCTGGCAAGATATGCTCACTGGTGTATAATGGCACAGATGTTAGGGAACAGTCAACCACTTACTGACTTAAGGCTGGCTCCATGAAATGGAACCCATATATATTAGCACTGTTATAGAGGCCATGGCCCCAAGGCAAGATAATTTATGGACTATAGGAGAGAATTTAATATTATTATTCTACCAAATGGGCACAGCATCAAAATAATCAAAAAATCCATACCTAATGGATTTATTGTTACACCCATAGATCAGTGTATCTCTCAACCTTCATCAGACAAACTTCTTCTTATAGTAGATACTGATTAACACAAAGACGTGTCAACATGCAGAGAATAAGACACTTTGGCATGCTTGACACTAAATGGGGCATTGATATTCACCCCTCCTTTCAAGGTTCAGGCATCTTCTCAGAAGGGATGAAGTGGCTGTAAGAGCCAGAAGTGATGGATGAGTTCAAGGTAATAGTGTTTACTGAACATTACAGGGCAGAAACACATACGAACTTATAAAAATTATGACAGCATGCACAAGTCCTGTGCAGTCTCAAATCAGACTAATCCCAAGGGTGGGGAAGATGGTCTGTAATTCCATCCTTAGTTGAGGAGCATTTGCTAGCTAAGGAGAAAGGCACAGTCAGTTTTTGAAAACAGTGTGACCTCTGGTATATAACCACACTCCCTGGTAGGCTGTCTACCCAACCAAGAGGAGCTGGAACTAAATGTTGTACTAAAAAGTAAATAAGAAACAAACTCACTTTGAATATGGCCTTGAATTGTGATTATAGTAAAATCAGTTTTAGGCCGCTCTGTGCCAGTCACCCAACTGAGAATGGATTTTTTTCCCCTGATGCTCTTTTTTTTTTTATTGCATAATAGATTAAAAATTACTTAATTTTATGTGTATTGTATTCGTGTACATTTTGTGCATGCAGGAGCCTTCAGAGGTCAGAGGAGGAGCTAGATTCCCTAGACCTTGAGGTACAGATGATTGTGAGCTGCTATGTGAGTGATGGAATCAAACCTAGGTCTTCTGCAGAAGTAAACACTCTAATTGTTGAGTCCTTTCTCCACCCTCAATAGACTTTTCTAATGATCTGCTTCCTTCCTTCCTCCCTTTACATTATGGTGGGGGATGCTCAAGCACAGGTTGCTGAAATTCCATTCTTGACACAAAATGACCTGCTGCAAATCAGCTTTGTGTATTTGTCACTAAGGCCTTGCTCTACACCGTCCCGTGGTTAAATGGAAAGTTCAAGTCGTAATATATTTTCAGCACAATGAGTAAAAGGTGAAAAGAATAGATAGAAGAGACTCAAATCATGGGCTCTCATTGTCATACAAAGGAAATAGGAAAGTAAGAAGAGCCTTCGGAGCCAAGAATAATCAGGTGACTTCCTTTCCAATTTCTAACATCTACTGAAGGCTAATGAGATCCAAGGACAGAGAAACACAGCCGGCACACCACAAACTGTTGCCAGCCTGATGTACAAAATACCAGGCATAGCCCTAAATAAGCAGGTAAATGCTCAAAGAATTATGAAGAGGAACATAATCACAGTGAATGAGGTGTGCATAAACAAGACATTTATTTTAAAATGAGATATTTTATGTCCTCTACAATGTACAATAAATAGAGTTCAATTAAAGGAGCTCTGGCTGGTGAAGCCATCACAGAGCTCAACACAATGCAGGATCCTATCCATCAGGAAGCTTGTTTACTTTGGCTGACATGCTGCAACTATTAATTCGCTTATCTGATTCAAAACATCATCAGGAACATTTGCTCTTAGCTTTAGTTTCTTCAACTTACATAGAAAATTCTAGGACCGAGTGTAACCCTAGTTGAAATTTTCTTACGGGAAGAATAGATGTAAAATAAACAAGCTAGATTCTCATCATTCCAGAGCTGAGTTTTAATAATACACAATAGAAGAGGCAAAACAAAAACTTCTGGGATTTGAATGATGACCTTTATGGCTATTGAGACGAGATACTTTCTTTGTATGTTTCTTTTAAAGGAGCCTTGGAGCAGAAAATTACAGATGATCACTTCATAGAAAAGGCTGAAAGATAAGACTCAAAACCTCACAGCCATGTGTGGGCAGCAGTTATGGTAATTATGGGGTACCGGACATGAGGAAAAGTGGGTGTTGGCAAAGATTCTCAAAAGGAGCATGTACCTCCTCCAGTCATGAAGAAGTTGGGAAATTATTTAGGGAAATGACTTACCAAAGGAAACAAACCAAAGAAACATAAAATAAGAGCCGATTATCAGGTGACGGAGGGCTAGAGGGAACATTAACTTTCTGTGGTTGTCTTCGAAGAGGCCGGAAACTGCCACCACCCTTCAGACTGCCTTGTGCATCCCAGGCTGCACAGCTGCAGAGCTCCAGCAAATGCTAGCTAGAACAGGCATTCTGGCCCACCGCTGTAGGGTGTCTTAGAATTTGCTTCCCTTTTCCTTAAAAAAGAAAAAAAAAAAAAAACAAAAACTAAAAACCTCTACTTCCTGCTGGCTTCTTTGTGTATTTCCTACCACTGTCCACTCTGGTTCTTGACAGACTGGCTGCAATACGGGCATTGGAGGTAGGCATGAACGGGACCCTGCTGGACTGGGGCTGGACTGGGGCAAAGGGACTGTGGTAGGAATCAATCCAGACTGCAGGGAAGTGGAACAAAAGCACAGCCCGAAGCTCTTCCTCTTAGGACAGGAGAAACACAAAACCTTTCTGCCTGTGACAACTTCCTTTCCCCACACTCAAGTGCTTATTACTGTTAACATTTGCATGTGTTTTGTAGTCAGATGAAAATTTAAGTATTTCATAAAGGTATAAATATTTACTAAAACAAATATTCCTAGATTATGTTATAAATAACATATTTTTAGAATGACATACTTTCATTTTTCAAAAGGTCACCCAGAAAAATTTGTTTAAATCTTTTATACTTTGTGTGGGTGTGTGTGTGTGCGCACACTTCTATGAACATACAACATGTGGAGGTCAAAAGACAACTTGCAGGCATTTGTTCTATCCTTCCACGTGCATCCTGGGATTGACTTTATGCCATCAGTCTTGGTGGCAAAAGCTTCTCCTAACTCAGCCACCTCTTGGCCCTGAAGCAGCTTCCTTAGTCCTCTCTTTCTGCCTCTCTGATGGACTGACATCCACCGCAGTTTCCTCTTTTCTTTCTGTTGGCATTTCTCCATTGCTTCCAGTGGTAACACAGTTTTCACTGTCGGTGAAAACTGGGTCTTATCTTGCTCAAGCTGTCCTCAAAGTAACAGGTAGCCAAGTCTAGCCCTGAACTCCTAATCTTCTCGCCTTCACCTCTCAAATGCTGTAATTACAGGCTTATGCTATCCTAGTTGGTCTAACAGTTCTCTTATGGGGACACTGATATTTGATCTGTTCATTATTAATTTCCGTACAACTTGGCATAATCCAGATAAAAGAGAAGATATATTCAGTCACCAACATACACTCTTGGGCCCAAGAAAATTTAAGAACACATTAATTAAATTTTTTTGTTAGATTATAAGCAATCTAATTCAAAAAGGGGTGACTTTTATTTGGAGGCTAGAAATTTTAGAGACTACTTAAAGGAAACCAACCCTTCAACTACTGTCAGGAAGGACTCCTGCAGAAAGACAATGTGCTGTTTCTTAGAAGGCCAGGAACAGATGGATTTCCCCTCAGGTTTTGGCATAGATAACATGTCTTTGGTTGGATTAAAAACATGGAATAGTTGTCTTGTGCTTAAGACACTTGTTGCACAAAAAGACACCACATTGGGCAAAGCAAGATGCTTACTCGGAGAGAGGCATATGGGGATAGACAAGGACTGAGGGGGAATATACATATTTCTTTTATATATATTAGATTTGGTCCCCAGGACAGCCCATTGAGTATAACTAAGGAGACTTCTCTGTATGCACACATTTTTATTCTAGCTCTTTTTAATTTATGTGCGAAGTGGGCATATTTAAATACAAGCAAATTAGTGCATTACGGCACAACTCTACTGTAGAACTCCATGATTATTGTTCAATAAATAAATGTATTTCTGTTTTCTTGACTTCTAGAACACCAAGGATAAAGACAGAGATAGACAGTATATCAAATATGAAGATCATAAATAAAGTATGAATTTGTCAAGAAAACTGGACAAAGCTCCTGGAGTACATGTATTAGGAACATGTGATGCCATGGAAAAAGTACTGTATTTGATGCCGAAAAGCAGGATTTCAATCTCAGTGCAGACACACATTATCCAAGAGAGCAGGGTCAGTGTTCTCACCCTTCAAATGGTACAGGTAGTAATTGTTCCACATTGTTGGTTTGCGGCTAAAAGCAAAAAGGCATCTGAAAGCATCTGCCATAATTATGGCTCACAGTGGTATTTGCTTCAAGTTTACTTTGGAATGGGTTTGTCAAACTGATGCCTGAAGACAAAGAGTGGTGTGAGAGAATACTGACTTGGGACACTGAGTAGGCGCTATGCAAGTATTTCCTGATCTGAGTTGATGTAAACATCAAGTTGCTTTGACTGAGTCAGCGTGGTCACTGGTGCAAAGTGCACTTATGCTTCATAAACATGAGCTTAAGACAAAAGTGCTGCTAATCAGATTTGGCAAGAAAAGCCGAGAAACACAGGGTGAGGTAAGTGTGAGCCTATCCGGCTGACTAACAGGGATGGCAGCACCTCAGTGCGTGAGTCACACAGACCTAGCAATGCACAGCCAGAGATAATTCTCAGGTAAAGGCACACGAGCCATTACGTCATCCCTCCTCTGCCCTTTATGCATCGATCATGTCCCCCTGGACTCTGATGCAATCCAGCAAGTATGTCTGATTTGCTGAAAGCCTCAGAGTCTCAGAGCACATACAGGCTCATCAAAGAAAGCAATGTGAACCCAAACTGAAGTTTCTGGTATTGCCTTTTGTTTAAATAATGCTTTACAGGGGCAGCCTTACACGTGCTATGCCCAACTATAGATCAAGTTGTTTGGTCTGAAGGCCTAAAGGAATAAACTTCATCACCATGGACAAGTTACTCTGGGTCTGCGGGTCGTTTCCACATCAGTACAATTAAATGTTTTTCAAGGTCCCTCTGGGCTTTGCAATTTTGTTATTAAAAATTCAGGCTAATTACACCCATAGAGTGGGCAGATGAACAGTCGGTTGAACAAGCCAGACACAGAATCAATTTGTTTCCTCTCAATTATGTAGGTCACTTGATGTTTAGCCTAATTTTATCCCAGTCTGAGTTTAGTAGAGTGTGTAGCAACATTCAAATCAAAGGAGATATTCAAATCCCAACTCTAAAGCGAATTCAGTCAGCCCTTATACGACACACCCACGGTCTGGCAGCTTGTGATCATACAGACCACGCTCAAGAGAAACTAGGAGAAGGGAGTCAGCTCTAGCAAGCCTCTGCCATAATGTTTTCCGCCTTTCACACTCCCATCCCTGGAGGAGCTGCAGTGGAATCTCCAGAGAGGGGTGTTCCCTAAATAACATGGGACTGGGGTTAAATACAACCTAGTGGAGAACCAAATGCCTCATGTTGTTTGCTTCACAGCTGGCATGGTGTGGGGTCCCCTACCTTTCACAGTAAGCAGCTGGGAGGACGGGGTTAACCTCCTGCACCTGGGCCAGCATTCAACAGGTGCCCAGCCTTTAATTGTTCAGATGAATGATTTATGAAGTTTGGCAGCAAAGGCAGGGCAGACTGGTTTAAATTTAAAGGCTCCAACGTATAGGTATTCTGAAAATCTTGGCCACATTTACAGCAAGCACTGTTCCTCTTAGGAGGGGACAGCATAGAAAGGGAGAAGGTATGACTTGCCTGACAGGAGGACAGGACCCAGCGAGACGAAACATGCCTTCCTACTCTCCCTGCCCCATCCCCTACCATGGTCTTGCTGATTCTCTTTCTGTTGAGGGCAATCAGACATGCAGTGTTACTGACACAATCCCAGATCTCTCATTCTCACGTACAGAGCTAGGGTGCTTTGTTCCGACTACTGACACTATCATTGTTCTGATCAACTAAACCAAAGGTCAAAGACCCAACAGTAAGGATTTTAGATTTTGTGGCTATATGGCTTCTGTCGCAATGCCTCACCCCTGCCATTATAGTACATGAGGAGCTACAGACAATACATAGATACGGTTATGTTCCTTTAATACTTGTTTAGAAAAACCATGTGGAGTATTGGCTATAGCCTGATAACCACTGGATATGTCTCAGGCTGAACTCTGGTAGTGAAAGGCAATCACAGCTACCACCAAATTTATCACCCTTAATTATATTAATAGGCCCCAATTTAGAGATTGAACATCTGTAATGAATAATATCATTAAAATTAGACACAATCAGACCTCATTTGGGATAAAAGAGAATTAATATGAAATATGGGATAATTCAATGAGTAAGTACATTAAAGCAGTTAACACTCAGAAATCAGGTTGTCTAGGAAAATATAGTTCCCACTAAATCCCTTCACTGCTCTGACCCATGTTTTGCTATAGGACAAACTACAGGCTTTGGTACCATATCTATAGAGAACACAATTACTAAATATTATATTTGAAATGGCCCAGTTCTTTAAAAATCAACTTATATATTAATTCTGTACACTGTATAAAATACTTCAAATAACAAGCACCAAAGAAATTTCACTTTTAATAACACCAAATTTTTTTACAAACATATGTCATTTTGTGAATTTTATCTTTTTGTAAAGTATGAAGAGTAGGCAGTTTTTGACATAGTGATTTGTAAGTACTTTTTAGCTTGAATCACTCTTAAAAGGCATTCTGTGACTCTTTTGTTGTCAATCTGACTTTTCCTTCAAACTTGCTGACTGCTCCTTCTGCTTTTTTGACTCCCCCGACTCAGACTGGCAGACACATACTCCTAGGTGCATATCTGACATCGTCTCAGCGGTAGTGCCAACAGACAGTGTCTATGTTCCTAATCCAGCAAGAGGGATAGATAGATAGATAATAAGGAAGATAACAACGGCACATGTTTTCAGTGCTCAGATGCGGCTCTGGTCAACTGTAATCCTTCTAAAAGCAAGGGCACTGGAAAACACCAGCTCGGAGTTGAAGAGGAGAGTTGGAAGGCTAAGAAGGGAATGCGAGGCAAACCGAGGCAGAGTGCAATGAATACTGTTGACTCTAGGACAGTGTCTTCACCCCTGATTACACATTATGATCCCTGGGGACACTTTCAAACAATACGCATGCTTGGACTCCTTGCAGGCCAGTATCTTCCTCCTTCCCCACAACACTTCATGTTTCCGCAGGACTGAGAACCGCTAGAGTGAGAGGCTGACAGGCATTTTTATATCCACATGGATAGAGGGCCTCAGAGGGTAGAGAGAACCAGACTAAGTGTGAAACTCAACTATAAATCTGTAGTGTGGTGTGCATGTTTTGTTTTAATGTAGAAGATTAACTGGATTCTCTGCGTGGGGATGGGAGGAAGCCCTGGGGATTCTCTCCTTACTATTGAGCAAGAGAGCATAGAAGAAACACAGATCTTTTAATTAGGACCTTTTGCTTGAGCCTCTGGCAAACTGTAAAGCAAACGAACCATCAAGTGGCAGGCTTCTTTTATGTGTTTAGCAAAGGGCTGATTGAATGGGCTAGGCCCTGAGTTCTTCCTTGAAGGCCAATAGATTCATTCTCTGAACCACAAGAAGCAATTCTCAGGGTAGGGATTTGGCTTATACAAACTAAAGATATATGTTCTCTTGGTCATATCTCCCCACTCAAAGCTAAACAAAATAACAGAAGAAACTTCTATATAGTTTTGGGCAGTTGTTAGAACTTTCTTCCAGCCATCCTACAGATACTATTGCACACCTTCTGTACACCTCCAGAGAATGTGCATGTCTCCCATTGTAGTGGGAAAGCAGTGCTAGTAAATACCGAAGTCACAGTAATACGTGCTATCCAAGACACAGGGTCCCCTTTTTTCTGTCCACTGCTTTTGTGCTTAGTACTTTCTTCTAGGGCGGAGAATAGTATGCTTATCCTTCCTTCCTCTCCCTCCCTCCCTCCCTCCCCTCCCTCCCTCCCTTCCTCCCTCTAAGGCATTAGGGACTGACTCAGGGTATCATATAGGCTAGGCAGAAGAACTCTACTCAACCCTATTTATTTATTTGTTTGTTTGCATGAGACAGGGGCTTGGCTCAGGCTAGCCTGAAACTTGGCATCTTCCTGCCTTGCTCTCTTGAGTAGCTGGAATTACTGTACTTTGTGTAATTTCTTAAGCATGTTTTCTCAAACAGAAATGCTTGAAAAAGGATTACATTTTCAAAGGTAATCTTCAGTACAAACAGAATTGATGCCATTGATATTCAATAATTATACACTGATCTCCAAAATATATAAAGAACTCAAGAAACTAGACCGTAAAAGGCTAATCAATCCAATTATAAAATGGGGCACTGAGCTGAACAGAGAATTCTCAACAGAAGAAGTTCAAATG
>NW_026067944.1:22430897-22448472 GCF_014885135.2 Alexandromys fortis | reverse complement strand
CTCAAGAACAATGGCAATGGGTTTTTGATCCTACTGCACGTACTGGCTTTGTGGGAGCCTAGGCAGTTTAGATGCTCACCTTACTAGACCTGGATGGAGGTGGGTGGTCCTTGGACTTCCCACAGGTCAGGGAACCCGGATTGCTCTTTGAGCTGACGAGGGAGAGGGACTTGATTGGGAAAGGGGGAGGGAAATGGGAGGCAGTGGCAGGGAGGAGGCAGAAATCTTTAATAAATAAATAAAAATAAATAAAAAATAAAAATAAATAAAAAACCAACAAAATTAATTATACACTGAATCATATTATGGATATAGAGAAGGCTTCAGAGAATAGTGGTATCAATGCTGAGTCTTGAAGCAAAAAAAAAAAACAAAACAAAACAAACAAAAAACCCCCAAAAAACCTGCATGTAAGAGGTTGTCTCTGGGTATTTGCTCGAACTTTCTTTCGAGGGCACTGGAGAGCGACAGGAAATTTCAATGTTGGGGAGAGGATGTTGTGATAGGGCCTTGTGAGCATCATTTCTTTAGAAGCCTAGCGGAACGTTACTATGAGATAGAAATGTATTTGAAGGGGAGGAAGGCTGGACTACTGCATTTTCTGGCAAAGATGAATTCAAAGTAATTCCGGATGTTGAATTAACTGGCAACATGTGGCTGGCTGGTGGTTCCCCCACGACATGTGTTTTGTACGCCCATGTCACTTCTGGATTCCTCTGCTCTTCTGGTGCGCATTCTTTCTGCACCATTTTACTATCACTGTGAAGGATTTACTCTGCGGTGCGCCATCATGCATCTTCCTGAACTAACACAAATCTTTATGAAATAAGGTGAAGATACACACCTGTCAGTTAGTTAGGTACACCGGGAGGTGAGAGAGGAGGAGTATTAACAGGAGAGAACTGGGGCCACTAGTGCGGGACAGGGCTGCTTCAGAAGACAATGGATTCCATTCAGCAGTTGAGTGTTGAAGATGAGCTGGCTAGAAACCAGCTGGAAACAACGTCTGGTGCTCAGATAGCGTGAGACAGTGTCAGAAACTGGTGGCCATCCCCTGATGGGGCCAGTGTGTTCTGTTGCTAACCTGGCTGTATGAACGAAGCCCTGACCTGTGGCTTTTGTTGATTTGGAGGCTCTCGATATTCTTACCTTGGCTGATTGTAAGATTTCTATGACAGGCACAGCAGAGAGCAGGAAAGAGTTGTGCAACACTGCTTCTTAGGAGTTGGCTCCCACCCGCTGCAGCGGAGGCCAAGGATGAACAAAATTATCAAGGGACAAATGAAGAGCCAAAAGGCCTGAGAATAAAAGGCCTAGGAACTCCTCATGTGCCTTTAAGGAGTGGACAAAGATGAGGCAGTGATGGGAAGTAGAGAAGGGGTAAAACCCCACTCAATGAATAAGGCAAAAGAGGCGGAAATAGGGTCAGAGAAGCCCACAGGAGAAATTATTTCAGCACCGATGAAGTGGCTCCTGATGTAAATGTTACTGAAAAGCTAAGGAAGACAAATGAGTGCTGAGAAGTGTCTGTGGGTGGGATTATGAGGATGCCCTCTGTGCTGACGCAGGAGGACTGGGAGCTGAGAACAAACCCTTGATGAATGGGAGGTGGACAGGGAGCAGATACTCTGGAAAGCAAGGACAGGAGGTACAACAGGAGGAACCGGTTGGAAGGAGGTGGAAAGGAGTTAAGGGAACGTCTCACTCCTAGCATTGCTAAAACAGAAGAGTCTTATCTTTAGGTTGAAGGGAAGGAAATGAAGGGCAGAAAGGGATGGCTGGAAACACAGAGGTAAAAGGGCCAGTAAGGGGTCTGTTCTAGGGCAGATCAACAGATCACAGAATTGAGTGTAGATTACAACTGAGTGCCCTAGGTAGGAGGAGATCTTATCTCTTTAGAGCTAGGGTAGGTACCACTTGGCTGTAAGAAACACTAACAGTTTTACATTTTATCTTTCTTTAAATAGATCAAAGAAATATTAGTGAGCTCTGCACTCAAAAGGTAGCTAGGAGATTAAAAAGAGGAAAAGCAGAATGACTAGAGCCTAAGAAAACTATGGGACAACTAAGTTCCAGAGACGGCAAGCAGGCTGCACACTTCTCCTGGGACAGTGGTACAAATAAGAGACTCCACTTCTCTTGCTAACTGTGTTTGCAAAATGGCTATTCCAAAACTGTATGTTCTTAGGTATACGTATACACAGCATGGACTTCCTCCATCCACAGAAGGTGCTACCTCCAAAATGAAGATGTGCATGAGGTCAGACATCTATGTAGAATGGATTGTAGACCATCTAAGAGCTAGAAAATATTATTTTCAGATCTGCAATAGGGATACCTAGGATTCCTTTTCTTGTATAAAGAGGTATTGTTTTCAGGAACAAAGTGATTATTTTTATTTTTTGATTTTTGATGATGTTTTTCAAGATAGGGCTTATGTGTGTAGCCTTGGCTCTTCTGAAACTTACCCTGTAGACCAGGGTGGCCTCAAACTCTCAGAGATCTCAGAGGCAGATATGCCTCTGTCTTCCGAGTGCAGATTAATTCTGAAGGATTAAAGGCGTGTACTACCACTGCCTGGCATAATTTTTTTTTTAAATATTGAGAGGTTGCCAGCTTACATTACATCATTTTTCAATACTCTGAACTTTCAGCTAAGACTAACTGGTTTTTAACTCTATTGTATAGCAAACACCTGGAATAATTCTTCTGAAAAATCTTACTCAACTTCATGATGACCACAGATATGGAAAGAGTGAGTTTGTATTTTAAACATGGATACTTTCGACAACACAGGATATTTTGCCTTATACTTTACCAAAGGTTTGCATATCGAGAGGGTGAGAGACAAGTTGTACTGCCAAGTGTGTGGTGTTGGGGGAATCAGGACCACCACGACATGTTATTCCTTCCTTTACTTCTTCACAAACAAGCTCTACTTTCATAGCTCTGGACAAAGTTTTAAACTAGCAGCGAGTGTCTGCTGTTCACTCTTCAGGAGGTGACAGTAAGGACAACTGAGCTGTTCTCCCCAGTGGAAGCGGCAATGTTATCCTGCTGGCTCTTCTCCAGCTACCCGAGAACTACTGGCAATCTGGGATGGACATCTATGAAGTCATTTTCAAGTATTTCAGTGTGTAGCCAAGAGTAGAGCCATCAGAGTAATAGAGTAACAGTTCACTTTAATCGGGACATGGACTCATTTTGATTACAAAAGATGAAATTACTTCATATATTTTCAAACAATGAAACTATTTCTTCAATTAAAGTTATTATTGCTAAAACTTCATGGGCACTCGCAGAACATTCTACAGCCTTTGCTTGTTTAGGGGACAGCTCAGTTGATACAATGCTTCCGTTGAATGTATGAGGTCCTGAGTTTGATACCCAGAGTTCAAATAATAGCTGTTTATGTGGTGTATATGTATAATCCCAGCACCAGTGAAGAAGGTAGGTGGATTCTCGGGTCTTACTGGCCAGACAGCCTAGCCTAGGCTAATCAGGAATCCTGTTTCTAAAATCAGTCGTGAGTTCTGAGAGAATGACACTTAAAAGTCCTGTGACTTACACACACACACACACACACACACGTGCACCTGCATATTATATCCGCCTACAATGAACACACGCGTGCGCACACCCACGAAATACACCTTTGGGATGGCCATGGTGGTGTTTGTCTTTAACCCCAGCACTTAGGAGGAAAGTAGATCTCTGTGAGTTTGAGGCCATGGTTATGTTGCCCCACTCCCTCCAAGAGAATAATGATACTTATTCCATTCAGTTGTTGCTAGGTCGAAATAAGACAGATGCCAAATATGAAAGTGCTCTGTAAACTAGTTACTAACAACTGTTGGTTTTACTCTTAACTAACAGACTGAAAAATCTGTTGCAAAAAATCACTACTTTTTCCTATTTTGGTCCACGAATAAAAACCATGCCTCCTTAAAGGGGCCAACACAACTGCAGCCTGTTTCTAATAATTATATAAAGGATCACGAAACACAGGGATTTCCCAGTTGTTTAGAATTCTAGGACAAATTTGAATAGAAACAGGTAGAAGGAAGTAGCCAGGAGAATGAAGCAGACTGCGGACCAAAATGACAATATGGAAAAAGTGATCCCTGGATCAGCAGGCCCTGTTGGCCTTTCTACAACTCAAACAGCCCTTCCAGAAATCCTGCCTCTCTGTGATTTGGAGGAAGCAAGTAGAAAGAGGTCCTTTTGCTGCTGTTTGTACCACTAAAGTGTCAATCCAATTACACCTGTGTAGTAGGGCTTCAGAAGCACGGCTAAAACACCTCTCTTACAAGAAAAAATGATGATAAATTGCAGACTTTTTTGTAAAGACTGGTTTAGATTATCATAATTCTTTTAGTTTTTAGTCACGCTTTTATAAAAACAGTTGTTGACACACGATGATAACAAGACTCTTCTGAAATAAAATTCTTCTGAAGCATGACTCTACAAGCAATGAAATTACAGCTCATCCTTGCATTCTTATGCCCCATATTTCCTTTCAAACTTTGATTTGATTAAGAAAATAAAGCTGTTCCTCAGAAACAGAAATAATGGCCGGAAGAACACAATTCTCGCCATCTTTTAAGAGCCCAATAGGCAGACAGACTGGAAAATCTGGTATAAACTGTTTACTGTGTTTTTTCCAGATCAAGTTAATGAAATGTTTACCACTACAGTGTTATTTTTAAGTTCACAAAAGCATATTTTTGCTTGCTAGACATGTGCATGTAATTTCAAATGGAATTTCAAAATACTTTTATTACATTCATTCATGGAGAAAATAACTCAGACCTCAGGACTGTGCTAAAGTAATTTTTAATTTTGGTTCACTTTGGCAACAGAGTTTTAGTCTTGGAAAACATGTGGCTATTTCTATTTTAGTCAGATCAAGCTCAGATCACCTCTTACACCTAACTATTTGTAGACACCCAATATTATTTTTTCCTACTTTGAATTTTTGAGATAGTCTAGCTATACAGTCCAGGCTGGAGGAACTCAGAATCTGCCTGCTCAATGTCCTGACTGCTAGGATTACAGATGTGTGCCACTATACCTGGTTATCCTTCCAATACTTCTTGACATTCCAACTATGTCAAGTTCTCTTACTATAATGTTATGGTTGATTTGAATGATTTGATATTTATTGTAGAGGGATGTCCTGTGCAGAGTAGGGTGTTTCCTTATATCATTGGCTTCTACTGACTGGATACTTCAAATCTCCCAACTAAAAGTGGAACAACCCCAAAACATCTCCAGATGATGCTGAATGTGTTAGGAGGAGCAAGTGCATTCTCTGTAAGAATTTATAACATAAGGCCAGTAAGAGAAGGACTCATTCTCCCAGCACTTGAGCTGGGGCATGCCTCCTCAGTTCTCCCAGCACTTGAGCTGGGGCATGCCTCCTCAGTTCTTCCAGCACTTGAGCTGGGGCATGCCTCCTCAATTCTCCCACTGCTTGAGCTGGAGCATGCCTCCTCACTTAGTCATCATTTCTCTGTGTCTCTCACCTAACACAGGGACATTGCAACTCTTCTCATTATAAATATACCAATGTAGCTATTACCCTATTCTTTTTCTTTCCCCATGAACTTTAAGAAAAAACAAAAACAAAAACAAATTCAGGCCAAGCTGGTCTAGTTCCAGGACAGGCTCCAAAGCTACAGAGAAACCCTGTCTTGGAAAACAAAATAAAACAAACAAACAAACAAACAAAGAAAAAACCCTGAAAAAACAAAAACTCCAAGTTCACAAAACCCTTTGTTAAAAATACTCTACCATAGGGATATATCTTCAGTTTTAACCTATACAAAGCCAATAAGCATGTATAAAATAAGTTTTTTGAATTGTACAATGATATGCTTTTATGGTCATGGAAATGGAGGGCCATAAAGTTAATTTAGCAACTATCATCAAAAAACAAATCAAAAATAGCCAGGCAGTGGTGACCCATGCCTTTAATCTCAGCACTCAGGAGGCAAAGACAGGTCTCTCTGAGTTCAAGGTAGCCTGATCACAAAGTGAGTTCCAGAACAGTCAGAACTACACAGGGAAACCTGTCTCAAAAGAATAAATAACAAAAAACAAACAAACAAACCAAACCAAAACAAGCAAACAAACCAAACGCGTGTGAAATACACACAAGGCAGCCTGGTATGCAGAGTGAGTTCCAGGACCATCAGGACTATAAGGGAAACCTGCCTAAAACAAACAAACAAACAAATAAATCAAACTAAACCAAACCAAAACCAAATTAAAATAAGCAAATAAACCACACACATGAATACACACTACAAAAAGGAAACAGAAAAGCAAAAAGTAAAGACCTGATCCTGAGATGTAGCATCTGCTAACCTTCTGCTGATGAAGGCTGTCTTTAGACCTAATAATGTCAACATCCCTGGCATAGAATTTTTATTGAAACAAAAATCTTAAAAGCTTTCTACTTGTCAGTTAAAAATATGCAATAAAATTTAAACATCTCACAACAATTAATTCACCTATAAATGCACTTGCTGCTATTGGTTAAATTCATGTATAGATTGCATCTAATGAACTCCTACTAGTGTCAAAGCATTGTGGTAGGCAAGTCACACTGGCTTGAAAATCCGTTTAGGGCAAAATTCATTTTGTGATAATTATAAGAAAACTCAGAAGACTGAAGAGACATTTCAGACTTTAATTTTTGTTGTTGTTGTTTGTCTTGGTTTGTTTACTTATTTATTTACTGAGATGGGTTCTCATTGTGTAGCCCTTGCTGTTTGTTTGTTTGTTTGTTTGTTTATTGAGATGGGGTCTCATGCTGTAGCCTTCAAACGTCCTGGAACTCACTACATAGACCTGGTTGGCCTTGAACTCACACAGCTCCACCTCTGGGCTGCCACCAAAGCACTAGAATTAAAGGCCTGCACCACCAAGCCCAGCTCAGACTTTAATTTTATGAATGTGGTTTGGATAGCTTACCTTTTCCAGATATTATCTTACTAGGCACCAAGTGCCTTAAAAGCAAACTATTAGCACTTAGGACAATTTGTTACTCAATTTTCTCTCTTTCAGTTACCTTGATTTTTGATAATCTTGAGTCTTACAAAAAAAAAAAAAAACAACAGAAATGCTGATCATACATCTAATTATATGAGCCCCACTTCTTATGTCCTTTTGTGCAAGCTTTTAAATATTTATGTTTAATAAGAGTTATCTTGTTCCCATCAAGCCTTTTCAAGAAACAATACCATCAGTTTGTTTGGTGACTGCGGTCATCTGTTTGTTAAAAATAACTCTCTTAAAAAAATGGCACCTGTATCCTAATGCATCATTCCATGTGTGCTTTGAATTATAGGACTGTTCTGAACCCTCATCTATACTCTACTCTGCAACTGATATTTTGCATCAAGCATAATTTTCAACATTAGCTGAATGTGGACCTTGATTTTATCATGCACTTAACTTCTCAATCATAAAGAATTAGGAATAAACTAAAACAATTCATCTATTCCTCTTATGTAAATCTTTCTTTTTTACTTCCTAGGATCCTCTTGTCCTTGGTGGCTTAAGTGGAAGGCCAGAGATAACTTACAAGTTTTCGTAAACATGTTCATTCTTTCTAAGAAGTACATGAAGCAGGAAATTTTTGGCAAATATCCTTTAAGTACAGAAGCCGCTAGATAGTGTGCAGAGGCTTTCAGTGACGAGAGGCAGAGGACATCTGACCACATCAGAAACTTAACAGAGAGTTAAGGCAAGTGACAGAATTGCAAAGGTCTTTAGGGATCTTAAAAAGTGATTCAGGGCTCATGAGCTAATGCAGACTGACCGGTGCCTCCTGTTTCTAGTCTGTCATTATCTATCAGTAATAAATGGTTTAATTCTAAAACATATCATGTGGTTTTAATTTCTGGCTCCAGATCACAAGTGAAGAAGACAAAATAAAACCTTTAATTTGCTATGACATGACATTTTTCACAATAAATAAATTAATTGCTACTAGTAAAGAATACAACTTTGGCTTTCAAACAATCAAATTCTAACTTTACTAAAATAAATGAAGAAGCAAAACTAAAATTTGAGTAAGTCAATTTACAGAAATATGGGTCAATTTCTGTACTTGAGCATTTGATATTCTCTTATCCTTAACTTTCTATACAAATTTACACACACACCCCACAAAAACATAGAGAGACACACTACACACATTACAAACACACACAGACACATACACTACACACAGACATACACTACACACATAGACACACTATACAAACACACACATCAGATACACACAAAAGGAGACACACAACACTACACACACTACACAAACATACACACATCATTACAAACACATACATATACTACAGACACCCACCCACACAAACACACACCCATGCTAATCATATCACAAAAGTTAAGATATTAACCAGCAAGACAAAAATATTTCAGATAACTGATACATATCATATAGAATATGATATTTTCTCTTGGCCTTCTTCCAGCTTGTTTCCTGATCAAATATACCTTCTTGCTTGCTTTGGCAAGTTATTCTGTATTTTGAAATTGTCCCACTTCTTAGCTTTTGTCTTCTTTCTTGGTAATGACAGTTGAGTCATAGGGAAGGAATACTGATGAGAACAGAGGAAAGTGGAGGTTCTAGAAACAGGTTTCAGTTCCTCTGCATCAGTGCTAGGAATCTAGAAAGTTCTCAAACTATGGGAGAGGCAAGGCAGATAAAGGCTGTAAAAGCCACTTAGAAGAGGCATTTTGGCCTGGCAGTGGTGGCGCATGCCTTTAATCTCAGCACTCAGGAGGCAGAGGCAGGTGGATCTCTGTGAGTTCGAGGCCAGCCTGGTCTACAAGAGCTAGCTCCAGGACAGGCTCCAAAGCTACAGAGAAACCCTGTCTCAGAAAACCAGAAAAGAAGAAAAAAAAAAGAGCTTTTTGGTAGGTATGTCGCTGTATTTACCATTCCTGACAGTTAGAAAATTGACTTCCCCAAGTTCACAGAGTAGGGACTAAAGTGCAGTGGGAACTTCAAGGCCACCAGCTCCTGCAAAGCTTGTATTACTTTGATGTAACAGACTAAAAAACATGCTCACCGCAGCTGTCTTCAGTGGCAAGCCTACAATACAGGAATTTATTTATTTTTATTGCTGCATAAATAACTATTTCACGGGGTTGTTCAATTGTCATCAAATTTTAGAAGCATGTTTTTGAAAAATGAGCAGGGATCATTCTATGAAATGCTGCATATGGTATTTACTGAGTTCGAAAATGAATGGTGGTCAGGGCACTGCCATGATTAAACATTTCAGTGACTCAAACATCCTTGAAAATTAGCTGAATGAACTGTGTATTTCATTCTTAATTACACAGCTACTTACTAAAATGTGTGATGAGCAATGGATAAGTATGGCAGGCCTAAGAAAAGCTGTGGTATAAAGATATGGAAACATGTAAACATATACATTATTAAAAAATATACAAGTCAGGCAGAGATGGTGCATGCCTTTAATCTCAACACTCGGGAGGTGGAGGAAGGTGGATCTCTGCGTTTGTGGCCTGCCTGGAATGAATTCCAGGAAAGTCAGAGAAACCCTGTCTCTACACATACACACACATGTATATATGTACACATATCAAACATGTATCATTTGACTGCATTACTTTAGTTCCTTAAACTTCCAATTACATGAGATTTAAAGAAATCAAAACTCTACTTAACCATCGAAAAAGACTAAACTTTAAAAAAAAATGTCCTTTCATGTATCTTTACTGTATTTACACACCTGCTTGTGTGGATACACACTGGCATTTCTTCTGTTTTAGCTGCAGAAAAGTAAATGGGCAAGTGATACGGAATATCAGATGGAGAGACAAAACATACAGACAAGGTACTTCAGCAGTGTGCTAAAGGCTGTGGCAGCTAAGCGTACAGAGAAACCTGAGGGTGGGTCCTAACCATCCTCAATAGTTGATGTGACGTGTGAGTTTAACCCCGAGGACTAAGATTATATTCTATTCTGCTAGAAGAGACCAAAGCAAGGCGCGGGCAGCATGGTTAAGAGTACAGAAGAGGTATGAAAGAATCAGGGTGTGTAACCCAAGTACCATGGGTACCACCCTCCAGCACAGTGTGCCTGTAAGCCTCAGTAACAGAGGTGATGGCAATGTTCTGACCGTGCTGGAGATAGGGAACACACAGGTGGGAGTGAGAGCCATTTACTCCTAAAACCTTAGGCTTACTCCTATCTTACTGGTAAGCCCAATACCTTTCCATTCTCTGATTCTCCTTTCACATCTTCATTATGTTTCCCTTGGTTGAATGGCTCCCAGATGTCCTGGAAGCACAGCACTGAGCCAGCATTGAACCTAGTTCAGTGTAAGGGAAGGAGACCCAGCTGGGTGGCTCCTAGGCTGTTCTGCTCCTTGGAACTGTCACTCAATTGCATTGACTGTTCTTAAGCAAGTCACATTTGGAACTAATAAGAATGCAGAAAGAGGAAAAGAAGGACTTATGAAGAGCCAGTCAGTATGAAATGCAGACTGTCTGAGTTTATTCTCTGGATAATGTCAAATGAATGGTGTGATCCTAATGAACTTAACGTACATCCTTAATCCACAGATCAGAAATGTAAAGTGCACTGGAAATTAGTAATTTTTCAGGAGTGCGTTATAAAGTTATTTGTACAAACTCCAGGCTGAAAGCATATAGGGGTATATGTTTTTTTTAATCCCACTTCTCATAGAGTCTTATATGGTTTACTATGTAAATATAAATGCATTTTATAAGGCACACTTTCAGATCTTAATGAGTTTATCTAACATAGCAAAAGTGCTACATGCTATTATGTTTCTAAGAACTGGAAAATTATGATTTTTAAGATATCTGATGCAAGGCTTCAGAGATGATAATAGATGAACACAAAAGAAAGAAAGAGTTTAGGTGACTTTTCCAAAGTCATAGTTAGGACTAACAGACCCAGACAACCGGACACTAGCTCCCACAATGTCAAATGTAGTTAGACTTGCTGGATGCCCAACAAACCCCAATGGCCTCAAAGAGAACTCTATGGTACTGTGAGTCTCGCTACGACTCTCACTGCTCTAAATGGTTCAGCTGAATTAGGATTCTCTTTGTTTAAGGACAGAGCCTTCATTTTCCAGTTTCTAAGTAATCCTTGTTGCTTTAACAATTTCTACTCAACCTTTAAGACGCAACTAAATATCCTCTCCTTCAGACTAATGTGCCTGGTTCCTCAGCCACAAATGTATTTTACCTCTCTCTCTTCACATTACGTCACATCTCATTTGAGAGGGCACTGGACAAATTCGACCTTATAGCTACTTGTGAACTTGTTGCCTAACTAAACTGTGCTTTCTTGCTGGGCAAGGAGAGCCTACATCTCGTTCCTCATTATAGTCCCACAACATCAGAGCACCGCTGTGAATAACATCATTGTTCCATGAATGTTGGCTGCAAGTAGAGAAAGCTAAAATATTTCAATTAATGCTTTTTGTATTGGCATATAGAGGTGATGTTTAACACGCCTGTAATGACAGGTTTAATACTTTTCTTTTATAAACATAACAATTTCAAGTGGACTTCTCATTAAAAGGTTTTATATCTCGTGAGCCTGAGCTTTAAGGGGAAAAGGAGGGCACACTATTTCCACATATGAATCACGAGGTGCCAATACTGGTTAATTCTCTCAAAATTTAGTTACCGCAGAAAACCTACCCCATTAGGAAAGTGAATATATATATCATCATGAAAGTCTTTTCCCTCTGATAAAATTGGTTAATATCTTTTAACTTTGAGTCACATATCAAGCTTTGCATATTTTTTATATTCCCTTAAAGATGCTAATAATCAGAGAATAATGGAATTTTAAGTGGTTTTTATCATTTATTTTTATTTATTTATACTTTATTTTAATTAATGTGTGTGTGTGTGTGTGTGTGTGTAATGGTGTGTGCATGGGGAGTGTGCATGCAGAGGACACAGGAGAATGTTAGGCACTTTCTATTATGGTTCTGTACCTCACTGTTATGAAATAGGGTCTCTCACTGACCCTGGAGCTCACTGGTTTGCTAAGCCTGGATGGTCAGTGAGCTCCGGAGATCTCCAGTCTTCACCCTAGTGAGAGGCTATAGGCGGGCACTGCCATGCCTGGCTTTACATGGCTACAGGGTCTTCACATTCAGGCACTCATGCTTGTACAACAAGTGCTGGTGTCCCTAAGCCGTCCCCCAGCTCTATCTTCTAAAATTCTGAGGGGTTTCCTAGAGATGATTGGATCTGAGATTTTAATTCTGTTTCCATGAGGGAACTATTGAAGATGATATTTTATTTTTATAGACTGTTTTTCAGTCTATAAATTCTAAATTCTTTACTATTATTAAGAATGTATAATATTTTCCAGAAGTAAGTCATAAAATGTTTTCTTTTGAAATGTCTATTTCTTGTTTAATGTAAAAAGACTTTAGGTGGAATTATAAGGAACTTCAACATAGCTTTATTAATCTTAAGGAGGACCAGCTGGTATAATAATTTATACATGGAAATTTTGGCCTCTTTCTATTTTTATTATTTTTTTTCTTTGGGGATTATGATGTCTATATGCATCTTTTTTGCTTTGAACTGACAGCTGAGTAATAGGAATGGATTCCTTTTCTTCCCCATCCATGTCTCTAAGAGAATGGCAGGCATTAGGCCATGACACTAATTTATCTAGTCTATGAAGGATCGGTGCTATCATTTTCCCTAATAAAACCCCCAGGTTTTTAATAAACTTAATAAATATGATTAAGATATTTGTGCTACTTGGTTTAGAGTCTATACGCTGAAAATCAACCATCTTCTTGTTTAAATTCATTTCATGGATTAATCAAAGAATTTTATTTCTTCAAGAAAGAAAAAAATCCCATGAAACAAATCAAACATATTCCTAACTTCCTTAGTGCCCCTTATACCCAACCTACATAAACCCTGTGACTCCACTGTGACCGTTCACTGGCCCTCATCTTTGCTGAACCTCTGCATCATCTTTTCCCCCTGCCTGGGCTCTCTGTATCCTCCCAGGTCCCCCCACTCTGCTGCTCTGTTTTCTAAAACACAAAGTCACTGATGTTATTTTGTGTCTATCTACCATTACTGGTTCCTTGCTGCTCCATGATGAGGTGTCAGCGCCACTGCGCTGCAGGCCTTCGTTCCACACCATGCTGCTTGCCTGTTCCCCAGACTTCTAACTCTTGCTATGGAACCATGATCCATGAGGGCCAAGGTGCTTCATTCCTCACTGTCACTGCTGTTCTGGCCAGGGGACAAGAAACAGCAGCGGGTCACAACATTCAATGATCTAAAATGTAGAACGTATAGTAGACATTTGATTTTAACTGTGTAGGTCCAGGTTCTGGACTCCCTGATCAGGTCATTATGACAGCTTCCTACTGGTCTCTTTCACTCAGGTTAAGTCATTAATGTTCTCATGTAATGAGAAGACTATGATGAGGAAAAGCCTACCAGAAGGGGAGATCCTCTTAACTGTTCTGATTGAAAACCAACTCAGGTGAAGTACTTAGTGCCAGCCTTTCTGACCTGCTTCACACACTCTGTTGTTTCCAGTAACAAACTACACTGCTATAGAAAGAAGCATTTAACTTTTCATCGATTAGCAGAGTTACACAACATAAATAGGTTTCCCTATCATTATTTGAAAGGAGTAACTATAGCAAGATATTCCCATGAAAAATACACCCAAAAATCATATTTCATAGAAGGAAAACAAGCTGTCACATTAGCAGTGGAAAACACCTTCGTGTAGAAAGCCTGAGCTTATGCTGCCGATTCTACATAACGAGGCCAGCCCTTGAAAGACGTGACTTCTGGATGTGCCTATCAGCTTTTATACCGTCTATAGTTCTTTAAATTAGAAATATCCTCCTGTTCTTGCGCATTTGAACATGTGGTCCCCAGTCTGGGGACGTTTAAGAGGCTTAAGCAGCACCCTTGCTGGAGGAAGTCACTAGCAGCAGGCTTTGGGAGTAAAGGTCTTTCACTGCTTCCAGTGTTCCCTCTTTGCTTCCAGCTCTCTGCTTCCTGCTCCTGCAGCCATGTCTGTCGCTTGCTGGCTGCCACACTTATTCAACATGATGGACTCTTACATTTAATAGAACCAAATGCTAAAATAATGCACTTTTTATATAATTTGCCTTGCTCATGATATTTTATTAATCCGTAACATGCCATCTAATCCCAAGGTGTCTCAAGATTATAAAACTTGTAAATGGGAAAATGTTTCATGTAAATATAGCTTTCTAGAAAGAGTCAATAAAAAAAACATTCTGTGATGTTTTTGTCTAGCTGTCTGAATGAAGAAGTAGGAAGCTAGTGAACAAATACACACAGTAGTATTATATACATACCATGGCTTTCTCACCTTTCTCTTCTACATGTTTAACAAAAGTAAGATCCAACTATGCTGTGGTTTGGATATGATTTTTCCACACCCCAGTTCATGAGGAAATATGACTCCCAATGTAGCACTATTGGGGATGGGGTCTTTAAGAGGCATTTGGAACATGAGAGATCCAACCACTTGAAAGTATTCATGGAGTTTCTTTCAGCCTGGGTTATAGTGAGATTGGGTGGCTACAATGTGAATCCAGGACATCCTTTTGCTTATCTTGAATATGTAATTTTTCTTATAATTACTTCAATTTCATGCTTGCCATAAAGATAAGAGGCAGCCTGAAGCCACCACCAGAATCCAACACTGGCACCATGTTCTTTGGTTTCCACAATATTTAGCCAAAATAAGCTTTCTTACTTCATAAATTACCCAATCTTTGGTATCTGAATAAAAGTAGGACAGCAAAAATTTAAAAACCACAATTTTAAAGTCTTTTCAAGTTCTAGTCACCTTGGATTTTATATGATTCAGTGAGAAGGTTTTTAGGAAAATCTCTTTTACTTAAAAAGCAATAGAAACAAATTACTTAGTATCTTCACTCTAAAAACGATCACCACTCTAAACTATGAACATCAAGGGGAAGACACCATAGAGTGTTATCACTTAGTGACTCTGCTGCACAGCACAGCAGACCTAACACCTTGTCTGGGAGCTCTACCGACTGCGAACTGGACCAAGAGCACCTGTGGGAAAAGGAGCCCATTCTCCTACCTGACATCCCAGGCTTGCTACTCCAGGGCCTCTGGCACACTGACTATTCAGTAGAAATCCATCAAAGAAGAATAAACAGAACTGTTAATGGTAGTAACTGGAGGTAGTGGAATATAGTCAGACCTATGTGGTATCTTCAATGTACTCAGAAAAGAAAACAAGGGCAGAACCAAGGCCACCTGTGCTTGGCCTTTTTGACCCTAAAAAGACTACTGAAATACTTAGTTTATGAGGTCTCATTGAGTCTTCAAGGACAATTAGCAAATTCCCCACTGAATTGTCACATGAATAAATGGAAGAATAGCAAGAGAGAATTACTGAATATGTGTGAGACAGAAAGAGAGGTGGGGGAGAGGGGAAAGAAAGAGAAAAGGTGAGGGCTAGATGAAGGGAGACACAGACAGAACAGGAAAAAGAAGTCAAATTTCAGAGTGAAAGAGACTTCCAGTGTAGCGTTCCATTGCTAGTGTAGTCCAGTCAGTGGGAAGTAATCCATACTCTGAGAGCAGTTATGAATGATTGCGTTGTCTATTCCCCATTAACAGAGCGGATAACAATTGCTACCTCAAAGATTACATTCATATATATGTATGTAAAATGTACAAAAGCATATTAAGCATTTATCATTATTGCTATCACTTCCACCAGATCAGTGAAAATTAAATTGCTTATTTGGGCTGGTTTGAAAGCATATTTTGAAATAGTTGGTTCTTGAAAATCATACATTATGTAGAATCCCAATAAATATGTAATTGAAGATAAATTTGACTTCTAAAAATGTATCACCATCATTTAAACAGATGTATAATATAATTTCAAGGGAATCAATGTTAGCAAAAAATCTGCTTTCATAAAATAATAATAATCATAAGTACACTTGGTATATAAACAAGATATCGTGACTTAAATTTTTACTACAGTCTTAAACAGTTAAAATAGCTGTAAAATAATTTGAATCCCAGCTTGCAGAACTCCTAATCTTATCTGCAGGAAGACAAAAAAGAAGCGCTGGAGTAAAATTCTGATTCTGCTTACTTCACACAAAGCTAGAGCCAATTGACTCTAAGATGGAGAAACGGCTCATTGCGACAGCAATGTGACTTGTCTAGGGCCTACCCAGCAGGCACAATAGCAAACAGACTGAAATCCAAGGAAATCTGTGACCTGAAGGCACTGCATAGAGAAAGACCTATGCAGGTGCTACTAGCAGTTAAGGAAAACTTCGTCGTTTCTTTAAGGGTTTAGTTGGAGAGAATAAGAGTCCAACTCTTGAGAGCCGATATGAGAAGGGGAATTCAAGTCCACCCAGACCCTTCTCCATGCACTTCATCAGGGGCTTATGTGAAAGATGGAGGGAAGAGTGGGACACCAAAAAAGAACTGCTGACTAGGAGAGCAAACAGGACAGAAGGAACAACAGCGGTCATCATTTTCTAGAGTAGAGCCAGGTCACCATGAACAGAATCCGTAAAGCATTCACATCATATTCAAACTACCCAAATAGATTGAAGAGGAAATTGTGAAAGTAGTCAAGAGAGAGAGGGGACATTCACCAGAAACAAGATAAAATTATAGCAAACATTTTGATAAAAATTATGTAAGCCATAAGATAACAACATGCGATCTTCAAAGTTCTTACAGAAAACCCACTGACTTGAATGCTAATTATTGGAATTCAGGCAGAGCAAAACCTTGGTTGAAGTTTGGCACAATTGCACAATTGCCCCATAGGGTTACTGTTTCTATGTTCATGAGGTCTTTGATTTGAACATGGTTTAATAATTTAAAATAAAAAACTTGCAAAAATAAAAACATTACACACCAAAACTTGCTAAAGTCTATATAGCCAAAAAAATCTTGAAGTCATGGAAAAAATTAGTTCACTGACCATCTAAATGCGTAGAATTCTATAATGAGCACTTTCTTTATGCTTATTTATTGACAAGCAGGAACAAGTTTACCTAGAGCACAGTTTCCTGTTGCTCTCCTTAAGTAGACTAGTAACAACACACAGACAGCTGTAGGACTTTATACCTATTAAGTCAGACACTGAGTTACTGTTTGCTTGCTAGCCCAAAGACAGTAAAGATTACGGTGTTGATCTGTCTCAACTTTCTGAAGCTCCTTACATATAAGAGTGAGAATATGTTTTTGGTATGATCTGGGAATGAGTATACAATGAGTATGTGAATGGATTCATGTGTGTACATGTGCACATGTATACAGACACATACTAACCCATATATGTGTATGTATTTCATAGTCTACATTTTCCCCCATAGCATTTATTATCAGATGAAGTATCACATAATTGGCTTTTTTTTAAATTGAGAATAAGAAAAAAAAAGTTTCCGCCTCCTCCCAGCCTCCCATTTCCCTCCC
>NW_026067944.1:22413048-22430167 GCF_014885135.2 Alexandromys fortis | reverse complement strand
TGCAAGCTGGGTGGGATAGGAAGAGAGAGGAGGTATCGGGCAGAGTAGCCCCTGAGGATGACCAGGAAGTGTAGGAGGGGTGTCTGAGTTCCCTGTCCCGGGCTGCTGCCGCGGTCAGAAACTCACTCACCCCAGTGATGTCTCTCCTGGTGCCTGGACCGGAACTCCTTCCATAATTGGCTTTTACTTGTCAATTCCTGTTCTAGCATGTATGGCACTTTGGACTTTCTCTTGGTCACTGTAGCATTTACAGATTTAGAATAGTTCGAGAAGCAAGGGTTGATTATGGATTTGTTGAAGAGAGAAATTCCCTTCACTTGGAATCTGGTAGTCCGGGTGGAGAAGAGTAGAAAGTTGCCATCCTTCAACGTCTGCTGTGAATAAGGTTCTTCACTGGGCTTCTCCTAAACCAGCTAAGGTTTCAACACAGTGCCTGCACCACTGGTAAACATAGTACTATTGATTGCAATTATTTATTGCTTTTCTTATCTCATGGACTTGCCTGAGCATGTCTATTAGTGTGGTATTATTTTCTGGTTCTACAATTCCAAAAGAACAACAACACACCCATGTTTACAGAGTTAAGAAGTCCTAAGATGAATCCATCTGGGTGTAGCCAGCATCTGAGTTCACGCCAAGGGGTGGGCAGGAGAAAGCTGAAAGGCTCACCGTCAATGTCTTTAAGGTTTACTCACCCACACATATTATTTCATCTCCCAAGAGCTAAAATACTACCTTCGGTTGAATAAAACTGAACGAATGAGCTTTAATTGTGTCATGAAATAATAAGCTTTCCCCTATATATAAATCTGGATTTTAAAATTCTTTCCAATCTGTTTGACCTGGTAAGGAGAGCTTCACAGTCAAAAAGGTGAAAATTGGCTTTACTAAAGTTTTAAAGAAATACCCTCTGTATGAGTCCTAAAAACTGCAGGTTCAAACCACAATCAATCAACTGGTATGTGAAAGCACAAACTGTATATATTGGCACCCAACTCGGCTAAGATACAAGTGACAAGTCCTTCAGTGATAAATTGTACCTTCTATTGTATCCAATGGAAATAATCACATTGTCCAATACTTACAAGAAAGTAGGTATGAGCTTAATTTTCAAACTGAAGGCTATTAATGAAGTTCAGTTAATCAGTCTGTCTCTAAAACATATTCTCAGAGAAGTCTGCTGGTCTTAACTTGGGAAGGGCAGGTACCTAGTCTTAGGTTCCCTTCTCGTCACAGCAACCGTCAGCTATCTGTGAACTGTACACTATGGAAGCACTGGGGTAAAATGCAATAGAAAACTGTTCATGACTTTTTTTAATTAATTAATTAATTTATTTATTAAAGATTTCTGTCTCTTCCCAGCCACCGCCTCCCATTTCCCTCCCCCTCCCCCAATCTAGTCCCCCTCCCTCGTCAGCCCAAAGAGCAATCCAGGTTCCCTGACCCGTGGGAAGTCCAAGGACCACCCACCTCCGTCCAGGTCTAGTAAGGTGAGCATCCAAACTGCCTAGGCTCCCACAAAGCCAATATGTGCAGTAGGATCAAAAACCCATTGCCATTGTTCTTGAGTTCTCAGTAGTCCTCATTGTCCACTATGTTCAGCGAGACCAGTTTTAACCTAGGCTTTTTCAGACCCAGGCCAGCTGGCCTTGGTGAGTTCTCGATAGAACATCCCCATTGTCTCGGTGTGTGGGTGCACCCCTCGCGGTCCTGAGTTCCTTGCTCATGCTCTATCTCCTTCTGCTCCTGATTTGGACCTTGAGATTTCAGTCCGGTGCTCCAATGTGGGTCTCTGTCTCTGTCTCCTTTCATTGCCTGATGAAGGTTAATATTCAGGAGGATGCCTATATGTTTTTCTTTGGGTTCTCCTTCTTATTTAGCTTCTCTAAGATCACGAATGATAGGCTCAATGTCCTTTATTTATGGCTAGAAATCAAATATGAGTGAGTACATCCCATGTTCCTCTTTTTGGGTCTGGCTTACCTCACTCAGGATAGTGTTTTCTATTTCCATCCATTTGCATGAAAATAGATCCATATCTATCACCATGCACAAAACTCAAGTCCAAATGGATTAAAGACCTCAATATCAGTCCGAACACACTGAACCTGAGAAGAGAAAGTGGGAAGTACTCTACAACACATGGGCACAGGCAACTACTTCCTACGTATAACCCCAGCAGCACAAACATTAAGGGCCTCATTGAATAAATGGGACCTCCTGAGACTGAGAAGCTTCTGTAAAGCAAAGGACACTGTCACTAAGACAAAAAGGCAACCCACTCACTGGGAGAAGATCTTCACCAACCCCACAACTGACAAAGGCCTGATCTCCAAAATATATAAAGAACTCAAGAAACTAGACCGTAAAAGGCTAATCAACCCAATTATAAAATGGGGCACTGAGCTGAACAGAGAATTCTCAACAGAAGAAGTTCAAATGCCCAAAAGACACCTAAGGTCATGCTCAACTTCCTTAGCGATAAGGGAAATGCAAATCAAGACAACTTTAAGATACCATCTCACACCTGTCAGAATGGCTAAAATCAAAAACACCAATGATAGCCTTTGCTGGAGAGGTTGTGGAGAAAGGGGTACCCTCATCCATTGCTGGTGGGAATGCAATCTTGTGCAACCACTTTGGAAAGCAGCGTGGCGGTTTCTCAGGAAATTCGGGATCAACCTACCCCTGGACCCAGCAATACCACTCTTGGGAATATACCCAAGATATGCCCTATCATACAACAAAAGTATATGCTCAACTATGTTCATAGCAGCATTGTTTGTAATAGCCAGAACCTAGAAACAACCTAGATGCCCTTCAATGGAAGAATGGATGAAGAAAGTATGGAATATATACATATTAGAGTACTACTCAGCAGTAAAAAACAAGGACTTCTTGTTCATGACTTTTAAAAGTTGTCAGTTATACGTTACCAATCAAGATACACTAATTTAAATCAGCCTTCCCATTGCCACCCCAACAATGGTCTACACAAATAGAACATGTGACATGATGCCTCTGCTCCAAACTCTAACAATGTACTTTAACAGGAATTTAAGTGTGAATGCAGCTCTTCACTCAGGATGAAGTACATTTACTATTTTAGAGGAGTTTCCCCATCTCTGTCTCCAGGCTATTTATTACTGGATACAGACATGGACTCTAAGTTCTGAAGGGGAAGGCTGACAAGTTTTAAATAATAAAGGAGACATTAGATATTTACCAACAAAACCTAGCAGTATACCTTAGACTTTCTAAATAAGCATGAAAAAATCCAAGAATTTTCAAATGTATTTTAATTGCTTATTTTATATGAATATGGAATTGTGACTTAACTAACAATATTCCACATGGGATGCAGGAAAATCAAGGTTTTGAAAAAAGACAGCTCCCCCCGGGTATTCACCTGCTAACCTGAATCCATTTAAAAGTGTGCTTCCAAACCAGCATAACAAGAATTTTAAAACATTTGCCTATTCCTTAAAGGATCACAGGAGAAGGAAGAGAACAAACCCCTTACTATTCAAGTGGCCACTTGGTTCTTCATCTTTCTTAATAACCTGTCACCCCACTCATTTCTCCTGTAGCTGTGCACCTGATCTCATGAATAGATAAAAGGAGGCTTTCAGTGGCTTCTAGCCCAAATTCTTCAGCTAGTTTCTGGCTTTAGCATTTATTGTCAAGGGCATTAAGATCAAAAGATGCTCTTTACTGAAGTACTCAGTGTCTTGTAACACTGTCTCACAACAAAGAAGGTCATTATTTACATCAAACATGAAAGAAGAGCCCCAAAGTACAAGGCCTGCAAGAAGACAGATACAAGAAAGAATTTTCTTGCCCACACCCATGGAAGTTCACATCATCAACACCCAGTCAATTGAAATGTCCTCAGGAGTAGAAAACATATCGTAGGGTGGGTGAAGTCTGGCTTTCTCATACAGTTCCTTGGCTTCTCCCATAACTTCAATCTTTCCCAACAGGGTGGTGACATGGGCTTATTTTACAAGTACAGAAAGATCTCGCGACAGCCCATGGAAACACGAACCATTATTTACACTGGAAAGAATGACTGGGAACAGCTGTGTTCAGCAGCAGACAGCACTAGAGGTAGAAACAGGCTACATTGCCAACCCGTTATTATTTTAATAACTAATGGAAAGGAATAAAATGGATTACCAGTGCTTACTCAGACTGGGAAATTTCTGATGCTGCTGCAGGTCATGGGCTTCTCATGGCTTATGGTATACTTGGGCTTCCTGATGAATTTGCAGCTGAGTAATCCTACCATGGCATTAATTTTCCTCATGCAAATCCCTGAGATCTAAACCAACTTTGCAAATGAACAAAATTAGAGTACCCGTAGGGTCAGAACCAGAAACAACGTCACCTTCCTATTCATTATCAAATCACTGAGACTTTGAAAAGACTTGTTTCAACTGTACCTTTGCCTTCACACTGTATAAGACTATACTTTTTTGTCTCTGTATTACTATACTGTTCCTGTCACAACCAGAGTCTTTGCAGTAGTAATCCCACTAATTTATTTTCTGCTTAGACCAATTATATTATGGATATTTAACTATTTTATCCATTTACTGAATATACCCCTTATCATCATGACTATATGTGTCAAAGGCCCGCAAAAAGAGTAATATAGGTAGCCTTTAGGTGACCTAAATCCTGAGGCCCCAATATAATCATTCATTCATTCATTCATTCATTCACTCACTCACTCACTCACTCACTCACTCACTCACTCATAGAAACTCCCGTGTTCCCTTTTATTGAAATATTCTTTACTTCTGCCCTTATCTTGATTCACATTCCAAATACAGAACACCTTGTCATTTACCAAGTGAGTGAACAGCACCTGTTGCTCTTTAAATGTTTGAGACATTGTATGTCTAATTATTCAGATAAGCAAGCATTCGCTACCATATCTGCCTCCTAGAAAACTGTGAGGAAATTGTTGGTTTCAGCTGAGCAAACAAGGAAAAGGATACTCTGCAATCAAGCGGAAGACATTGGAAAGTGAATAACAAAACTAGACAGGGATATGGGAGCACAGAGCATGTAAAATGAGACTTCAGGATGGACTAGATGGCAGTGAGATGGCTTAGTGGGTAAGAGTGCTTCGTGTACAAGTCTGATGACCCAAGTTCGATCCCTGAAACCCATGAAAAGGTGGAAGGAGAGATATAACTCTTTAATGTTGTCCTCTGATCCTCACATGTGTGCTATGATGTCTGAGCTCCCACATATCACCCCCAGAAACACACACACACACACAGAAACACACACATACACAAACAATAATACAGATAAATAATTTTTAAAAAGAGCTGTTTGAAAGAAGGCTGACTAGAAAATCATGTTTACTTCCCTTGCAGTATTTACTTCAATTAATGACACATTCAAAAAAAGTTCAGGTTCACCTACCTTATACCTCAAGGTCTGAAAGGTAGTGAAGGATGAAGGGGCATTCCTCATCCAATCAGCAACTGTAACTTCTAAAACCACAAATGGAAAGACGTGATACTGGGCTCCACAAGATGACCTTGACGGAATTATCGTTGGTGTCTGTGCTTTTGCCTCCTCAGCTGCAAATTGGCAATGAACGTCTGAGGGTAGTTGTCAGACTAACTTAATACATGCACAGTGTGACAGGGAACCATGGGAAATTACCATCTTTATAGGTCAGGTATCAACAAACTCATATGATTTAATCTAATACTTAAAATAATTTACATGATAATACATAGCATTATCTCAGAACAGCAAATTATTCATTCTCAGGAACGCTGAAATATAAGCCATTAGTCCCTAACATCTTTATTAGGGGCAAGAGCGTGGTTTTGAATTCTGAATTGCTTGGATACCTTTTCTCAGGGATGTCCTCTCACTAACCAAATTTCTCTACATTTATTCATGGTTACGAAAGCATGGTCTTTGTCTTCTTACTATCTGAGGTAACTGTAGTAATATGTAGGTGACCCACACAATAGACTATAAATTCCCATCCTTTTCAACTTCTTGATTACCCATATCCAAGGTCATGCCCTGGACTGGTCTAGTGGGCTTGCTTCCCATCAGCATCCAAGGTTGACCATTATCAGGTCCTTCAAGTCTTCTCACTCCTTCGCTCTCACAACTTATGCTCTTTAATGGCAGAAAAAAAAATGACAGCCCCTTGCCTCCTTTCCTGGCCTCCCTGCTTCACTATCTACGACAGCATTGTTGCTGCCTACTGTCCTATACTCTACTCTAGTCCTTTTCTCCTGAATAATTTAATAAAACTCCAAGATAAATATAAAAATGCATATTCTATATTTTGGTAAACATGATGTTGTGAATGACTGGTAATTAAAAGAGTTAGTCTCCAGACTGGGGCCACTAGAAACCGGCAGCCCTCTGCCTAGCACCAACTACTCTGCCCAGCCTTCTGCTGTCGCTAAACTTGTTCTAACTTCTCTCAGCAACATTCCAAACTGCAAGTCGCACCTTTCCCACCAATGGCATGATTTTTCAGTTGAATGAACATGAATATTATCTTAACATTCTTTGACTCTCCTTTATGCATAAGTCTGGACTGATCTCCTGTGCTTCCTTCCAGTTTGGAAAACAATGTATCCTTCAAGTAAAAGGCCCGGTCTGAAATGGCCTCAATCCTCTTTCACTTCTCCCAGAACTGTGCTCCAATTATCCCATTTAACTCCTAAATCTTCAATTTCTCATGACTCACTTACTCCTTTTCTAAGCCCATAAACCCATCTAGTAATTTATTAAATTAGTTATTATTTCTTTGCTTATTGAGCCTGGAAACCACCACTGTTCTCTTTTAAATTAATTGGCAGAAAAGAGAGATCTTATCAAGGTATCCTTCCGACTTATTCTGTAAGAAGTCCCAACCCCATGCCTGTCCTGATCCTTGCACTGTACCTTCCTACATGAGAACACCAAAGAACTCCTTATTTCTCTGCTGAACTCGCACATTCTCTGATTACCCCTCCTGTATATGCTCTTGAGGGTTTCAGCTTTGGTGTATTACATATTCTATACACTCCCCTTATCCAGTTTACTGCCACTAATTTTAAATGCTAGTTATAGGGAATAAAATCCAAATTTATATTCCTAGCCCAGATTTCTTCTATTCCCTACTTCATATTCACAAGGACTTACATGAACTTAAACCAAACACATCATTCATTCAGTTCATTTAACCCTATGAATTCCAGATCCACTTCATAGGACTCAGCAGGGAATGATAGCAAGACGGGCCCTTTAAATTCTGCTTCTACCACTTTCCCCAGTTATAGTTTAGACTATGATAAAACCAAACTTTCTGTATTCGTCACAGTAGTCAAAACGCTGGGGCTTATGACATACTAATCTCTTAGCTTGAAATTCCTTTTCCACATTTACTTCAATTTTAGATTTTAGAAGTTTCGTCCTACAGAAAACCTTCCCTGTATTTCCTAGCAAGGTTCTGCACCCTTCATCACTGCATTAATATGCGGAAACCATCAGTTTGGATGTAGTCCTGTCTAGATCCCCGGGACTGAGATGATGTCTCTCCAGTGGTGAACAAACTGCTTGGTAGATGTGGATAACACTGGGGCGGGCCAACCAGATACGTTATTTTTCCCAGTAGCACATCTACAATTCTGTAATGTTCTTGAGTTGACCTGAGAACAGCCACACTCGTAAACTCTGCTCCATCTCCTTGCTAATCCCAGGCTAACTTTGTTGGACAAATTATCTTTTATTTTCCATTTTCCTTAAAATCGCACACATAATAAGCACTGGGTATTGGGTATAAAGAAATACAGTACACAGAAAACATTCCCATGTTATGTCTTATGGGGTTGGGATTCTTTATCTAGTGTGGTTCTATTGTTAAGAGTCAAGATTTCCCAGATGTCTTTCAGCTGCTACCTGGGTAACAAGGAGTGCAGTCAAAAGATGCCTTGACTGTTCTCCATTTTGGATGCATCACAGGAGATCAAGCTGATTGCATAGGTGGAATCTCCCATGCAGGTGTAAGAACTTGCCAAATTTCCTTAATTCAAAAGGAAGGAAAAAGAATGGGACGTAGAGTGGAAACTCACTTATCCCCTCTAGATCGCTATGTATAACATTTTCTCCTGCCATACACTCGAGTCAGGCTTTCGTGGCTTAAATACAATTCTCAAGAGTTAATTCTCATGTTCACCACTGAGAAACTTCACTCTCAATGCATGAAAAGTGCATTGAGCTCTCTGTGAACTAGATGACGTAAACACAGCATTATCCTGTAGATAACCTCATGTGGTAAGTATTAATGTCAGAGGAGTATTATTTTACAGGCAGAGAAGTCAGCTGATTTGCTCTAAGTCAGAGAAGATAGTAAGAGCCAAGAACGTATTCCAAGATTTCAGTGCTTACATCCCTTGCCAAACCTAATCCAAGCTTTTCAAAAAGTCACTCTCAGAGTAGGAAAAGCCCAAGAACTTTATTCATTTTTTTCTGGACTACTCTTGCACAACTCTCTTTCCTTTCTTTCATGATTGTCTTCCCAATGGGGAGCTGTAAAGAATGAAAGAGTCACTAAGTGGCCACCCCACTTGTAGGATCTGGGGAAGTATCCAGGTTCCACCAGGAACACTCCACCCACTTCCTTTAGGGATCTCAGTCAAGGCAGCACAGAGGCCTATCAGCTCGAGTTAATTCAGGTACACTGAATCACGGTGTCCTCCACATACAACAGGCTTTAATGAAGTCGTTCCCTGAAGGCAGGTCTTACACAGGGGCCCTTAGAACTCCAGAGAGAGAGAGAGCTCTCCACATAGCTTTGCACATCTGAAACATGACTTTTATAAGGACAATTCTAAGTTTCCAAACTGTTTTGGTGGGGCCCTATGTAACAACAACCATTTAGGAAGAACAGAAATCCGCTAGACTGAATTACTCACACACACAGAGAAGTCACAATCAGCTATAATACTTCAGGCTTTAGTTTAAGAACAGTAGGAGGGAAGAGAACGAGAACATGAAGAGAAGGTAAGGGAAAGAGGAGAAAGAAAAGGAAGGGAGAGTAAAATGTTCCTTTGTGGGAAAACAAAACAACAAAACAAGTTTTTGTTTCCTGCATTAAAGAAGAGGTGTAGCAATGCCTTCAGTTACTATTCATGAGCACTCATGTGTTTAGATTCTAAGGCAGGGAAACGCCACACCATTTATTTAATGTTTGAGTACAAACTAGTTATACACTGGGCGTTAAAAAAAACTAAAGAGAAGTACAAGTGATCTTATTTTAATTGATGTGTATATTTTAATTTTATTTTATTTTAATTTTAATTGATGGTATATACTCATGAAGGAGAAGCTGAGGGAAAGATATCTGGAGAGTTATTAGCCCGTGTTTCACCTTTTGAAACACTAGTCCAGGTAGGCAGCAAGTCTAGAGGGAATATTTGGACCTAGGCCAACTGACTGTGTCGCTTGGTCACAAAGACCACACCCTTCCATCCCACTGGCTGGCAGACAACCATCATGTCTAGCATTTGCTGGGGATTGAGTAACAGTTGGCTCTCAGAGAAAAACATACACTCTGGTTGGAAGTTTGTCTATCTGCCTGGTGCAAATATTTCTAAAATGGTTGCTTTAACGCTACCAGCATGATATCAATAAACATGGAGCTGGGAAGAGCAGAGATGTTAATAATCTCAAGAGCAAGGGTGAGCACAAAATCTAGTAAAACAGTTAGGAAACGAGGAGTGGCATACTTACAGCATCTTTGTTTTCAAAACAATTTATTTGATTGTCTGAGTTACAATAACCGAATGTTGATAACTGTGTTTAAAGATTAGCTGATGAAGTCCCCCAAACTGAAGGAATGGTCATGAGCTAGTAAGGTTTCAACTGCAACACTGTGCTGAATTCATCCTCTAGGCATGCCGAGGCCAGGTGGTAATCCTGGCCTGTGGTCATCAAAAAAGTTGCTCTTTCCAGTGCAGTGTCCTTGCCCCACCTGTCCTGGACAAAGGTCAGAAACACTTATGTCCAAGATGGCTGTGCCAGTTTCTCAGTCTCCAGAACTTGCACTGCTTCCCACTAAAAAGATGTCTGGGTTTATGGATCTAACAGACTGGGTTTATGCATCACAAACTCTCAGTGTTAGAATCAACCAACGGGGCTACAGTTACCAGCTACAATTTGATTTAAGATGCTGTCACAGCTAAATGATCTCTTCATGCTTCAATCTCTTATGATCAATGAGTTGAAGAACAGGTGGAGGGGAGGTTTGGGCAGGAAAGGCCACTCACTCACTGGTCGAGGAGGTTACTTTATTCTCGGCAATCTGCCTAGAGTTGACCTTTTCAACTCCCAGCATTTCAGGCTCTCAAACCCAGCCTACACAGTCTACACAGAAGCCTGCAACCTTCTCCAGAATCAAGAAACAACTCCTCTACAAATTGTGTATATTAGTTATATTGTTTAAAGAGATATTAAGACAGAAATCTCTGTAAATATCATCTCCTCTGTTAAAACACAAACAAATGCAGAAATATATTCACAATAAATCAGAGCTTAAATATTTATGTTTCTTCTAAATAGCTGGAAAATCAGTCACGACTTGAGAAATAATGCTGCCTCCAAAGAATGAACTATACCAGAAAAACACTCATTCCATCACCTCCTGGGCAGGAAGCACGTGTAGTGGCCACTATTGATAAAAACATATTCTAACCTTTCGCACTTGATTAAAAAACAAAACTGTAAAACTCCTTCATAAACAAAAGATGAGAAAGAAGGTCATGAACTGCTTAGTCACTGAAGAAAAATACCTGACTCTTAGGTCTATTGTTTCACAATTCAAACACATCCTCTTCATGTTAGGACACTGGGTTTAATACATAGTCTTCTGGAGTAATATAATCTTCACAGTGATTGTTTAAAGTACATTTATTTAAGAACATATTTTATGTATTTGTAATTTATCATAATTTACAGACATGGGAGAATTTTAAATACTTGATACCTCATAAGAACACTGAAAACATATTGAAGAACAGCAGTTTTTATAGACCTTCTCTGAAGGTCTGAAGAGTTAGTGTGTCTGTGCATTATATACCTGGTGCCCATCGATACAAAATAACTTAGAAAAGCGTTTTCCAGTAGACAGCTGTGTGAAGATAAGATCCTGGGCAACCTGGCTGGGCCTGTGCCCATCAATGGCCCAAGGAGTGTTGATTTTATAGGAGCTATCCTTCCAAAGTCTCCTTTTAGCCTGCTGTTCCAAACAATCATCACCACTCTGTGAACCATGCTGGGAAGCACAGCTTGTGAAACACTGACTCAAAAACACCCAACACACAGAGCAGATCAGCACAAGAAATTGACTCAGTAAGCTATGTCAGCTTGTTATTATGCAAGAGAAGATAGAGGGAGACTTGGACTCTGGCTCAGCTTTCTAGCCTATCCCTCACCCCTATGCTTCACTGGGATGGAAGTATGTTGGTATAATCTTCTTGAAGGGCCTATTTATCTTGAATTCCTGTATCTCTGAGTACCAAAGAATACCACTGTGCTTGCACTAGGAAGGAACAGGAATAGACAAAGATACTGTCTATATTCCAAAGGTTCCTGCAGGCCAGTTAAAGCAGATAATTATTATTTTATTGTTGTTTTTATTATTATTATTATTTGAGCCAGGATCATACTTTGAAGTTCTGACTGGCCTTAAATTCACTATATAGACCAGGCTGGTTTTGAATGCAGAGTCCTTCTACCTCTGCCTGCCTCCTGCGTGCTGAGATTAAAGGATACATTACCACTTTAGGCAAAGAACACAAATGTTAATAAATAAGAATAATACAATTAAACAGTAATAGTTTGGAAGGATTGAGGATGATTCTAAACATATGCATGTGCAGTGTAAAGGTGTAGTACAGAACCAGTCTTTAACTTGCTTTTATCTAATCACAAAATAGAATATATACCATGCAAATATTTAAATATGAGCCTGAAGATTATTACAAGCATGTAAATTTATGAATCATCTTCACACTGAACGTTACTTAGGATCGACCAGTGTGGAGTGTACTGAACATTTTCTTCATGATATATTTTAATCACGCCATTAACTGATGCATATTTAGGAACCATCAAGGCAAGGGATAGTGCTTCAATTTTCCCATGAAACAGAATTTAAATGCCTGATTCACTCTGCAGTCTCTGTTCTTGCTCACACTTGAACATGTGTTTGCATGATAAACCCTCTTTGACATGGCGGGGACCAGAAAAAAAACAAGTGAGACAACAGGCAGCCATAAGTGCTATGAAAACCCAGGTCAGATCCTGAAAACTACCAAGGAAGTGATGACCTCTATGTAGCTACACTGTTGTGTCCACAGATCCTTGCTGTGTCTATGCGGGACAGTCCTCCACCTATATGTAACTGGGAATATAAGCACCAAGCAGGAACCATGTTTCTAAAAGCCACTAATTTTATAGGAACATTGACTGTATCTTTTTTGTTTGAATCCCAAACTTTCCATATTTGCTTTGAAGGCCTATTTCTATTTCTGCACTTACCTTTCTAATCTCTGGTAAGTTATTTAAAATCTCTATATTTCAGAATAATAGTTAATTCATAGTTAGTTTGAGCCTTAAATTCTTCATATAATATGGCCAGACCTTTCATGTTATAGATATTTTTCCACCTTCTCTTCCTCATCACCATCTTGAATGTAGAAGACACCCAAAACCTTGCCATGGTCATAAGAATGTTTAGTGGTATATTTTTCTCTTCCTTCTCTGAAATCTCCAGGCTGCTGAATTACCCATATCTATCTAACTCCCATGACTGAACACATTTATGCTCTGATAACAAAACACAGTATTCAGAATATTTCCAAGCCTAATTGACCTCATATAGAACCTTTTATGCTGCCCAAAGTTATTGTGTAATTAAGAGAACAATGACTATCCAACTGATCAGGACATCCATTATTCTCTGCTCTTCTTCCTGTCTGATCTCATCTCCACACCCATCGGCTCGACTTTCAGTCCCAGCACTTCTGCACCTTTCTCTCCCCTCCCAACCTCCCATTCAGTGTCATTACCAAACGGCCCCACCCTTGCTTCTTCATACTCACCAGGTAATCTTCATCTCCAGCCCTCTAACACAGAACCACCTTCCCTTCGTTTATCTAGATCCCGTGGGCCATTCACAATACCTTTCAAAATTTGCCTCCAAGGAACATTTCCTCTGTACTCTCAACCCCAGTGCTAATTCTGGTGACCTGACTATTGCCCTCAGCACTCTATTATTATGAGAAAGAAGGTTCCCAATACCAAAGGCCAAGGCTCTTTGTCCTCAGTATTTCATGTCTAGCTGCATCTAACACACACAAACCAGGAATACAAATAAACTGTCTTATGAAAACAGATTTTCCCCAATAAAGATGAAAGGTAAGATAATGACATTATCTTTAAATTCTAACGAATACCATGGAAGGGAAAGAATATTTTATTCTATGAAGCTTCAGAAAGAGCACGACAATCAAGCTTTAGGTTCCAGGAGTTCCTTTCAAAATAATATAACAAACAACTTCCTAAATACAGAGCATGAGATTTTTTGGCTTATATTCAGCTACAAGTCACTGAAGGGATTTACAGAGTGGCTGACAAACATGAACTGTGTGATGTCTAGGCTCTTTGCATTGTTTAGACTCTATGACAAATTAAATCTAAATTATTTTCATGCACTTGCTTATTCATGTAGGAAAACAGTAATTCTGGGTACATCAAAAAGAATATCAAGGGTTATAATGTAATACATATATAGGCCTGCCACCTCACTAAATATTAGAAAGGAATACACAGAGTATTTAAAATAAAATATAGCAAAAAGAAAATAATCACATAAAACACAACTTTTCAGTGCAGTGGACAGCATACCCCCCCCCCCCCCCCAGCATATTAAGGTCAGTTGGGGCTTTGAGTCACTTCTCTCATCCTGGAGGAGGCAATTTAACTTTACAACTATAAAGAAACTTCCCATTAGAAGTAGTTTCAACTTTAGATTTATTGAATTTTCCAGTTACGTCATTGAGGCTGTGCACAACCCAGAGGTGCTCAAGGGGCTACACTGTAAACTGTTATAATAAATATTAACGAACATCATGCCTGATAAAACCTGAGGTCTGTACACATGCATCCATGCACCCACACAAGAAGGGACTTTTCACCTTATATGGTTACTTTTGAAAACTGACTCTTTTGTTATTCCACTTTGTTGGCCTGCCAAACAGAGTACATTTACTTTAAAAACACCAATTAAAAATATTAACAACATGAAAATATACAAACTGTGGTTTAGAGCCAAGGGCACATAAATTGACAAAGATTCAGACAGAAGTAAACATAAGAGGAATAACAAAGTCCACATCATCCAAAAGGAAGCATGAACAATAGCCCTGTAGTGAAAGTGGTCCTCCTCCAGCCCAGAACTCTGCTGACTCTTTATGGAGAGGGTCAGTGAGCTTTAGGAAAGCATGTCAAGTTGGGGGAGGGGCTAGACAGTGCTTAGAGATTTGCAAGGTCTGGAGAGGAGGGAGGAGATGCTCCTGCTTCACCCTGCAACCTTGGGTGGCAACTGGGATTTTCAGAGTCCTGTTCAGGAACACTGCACCCTGAAAGGTTAGAATCGGGATAGCTCCTTTGACCTCTCCAACTGAGGAGTGTTTGCAAACTCGGTCTCTCGGCATGTCCAATGTATTGGAATAAACGGAGAGCCCCGAGCTCAGTTACAGTTGGTTTTTTATAGTAGTAAAGGTGGGGGTGAGGGGTTTCTAAGGTTCAGGACCCCTGATTGGCTGACATTTGTCTAGGGGTGTCCTGGTGAGTGTGCTGGCAGGTGATTCTATCTACAACAGTTGGAACTTTAGGCATTTCCTTTTGGATGGTCTGTTCTTGGGTGGTGCTCAGGTAATAGCAGTTTGTGGTTCTTCCTGCAATGGGGTATTGCTTCAGGGTAAACTACTGAGACTCAGGTCTCCATTAAACTTATTGATGGCTGGGTCCTACTCTGGCAGGTGATAATGGTTGAAAGTAAATAACTTCCTTTGAGTGGTCTGTTAGCTTATCATTTAGCTTATCATGGCTGGCTCCTACAAGGAGCAGCATTGGAAAACTATTGGGTGGGAGTTGTGGTATTTAGATTACATTCAAGTCCTGCCACAGATTTCTTGGAACCTTAGTAAATGGTAAATCTGTAAAATGGAAATCCTTAGACATCAACCTCATACCAGTTGTCAAGAGGAGAGGAATTAAAGCCAGGTGTGCAAAGTAGATTAGCTGGGCAGAACAAAAGCTATACTAATTTTGTCATAGATAGGAGGGAAAAACTAACAAACAAACAAACAAACAAAAAAAAAAACCTGCCCTTTGGCATCCTGCAAGTTGAGTTGCTACATTTTCTTTTCAATACTGCAAATGAACTTAACCTGGGTCATGGTCGAGCCTAGTAATTATTGCATCACAGAATATTTATTCTATTAGACTATATACATTGTAGACAATTTTGAAGGAAGGAGGGAGTCGAGAAAAGAGGAGAGGCCAAGGAAATAACTAGGCATACTCACATCTGCTTCTTCCTGTGTGATAGAGGTAGCCCACAGTGCTATCTCCTCTATTCTTTTTTTTTTTTTTTTTTCAGCTTCTGGGTCTTTTATTTTTTTTTTCCCCACCGCCGCCTCCCCTTTCCCTCCCCCTCCCCCAATCAAGTCCCCCTCCCTCGTCAGCCCAAAGAGCAGTCAGGGTTCCCTGCCCTGTGGGAAGTCCAAGGGCCACCCACCTCCAGTCAGGTGAGCCTCCACAAAACTGCCTAGGCTCCCACGAAACCAATAGGTACAGTAGGATCAAAAACCCATTGCCATTGTTCTTGAGGTCTCAGTAGTCCTCATTGTCCACTATGTTCAGCGAGACCGGTTTTAACCCGGGCTTTTTCAGACCCAGGCCAGTTGGCCTTGGTGAGTTCCCGACAGAACCTCCCCCTTGTCTCAGTGTATGGGTGCACCCCTCGCGGTCTTGAGTTCCTTGCTTGTGCTCTCTCTCCTTCTGTTTCTGATTTGGGCCCCTGGCAGAAGCCAGGAAACAGAACTTGGGCATATCTCCTCTATTCTTATGAGTGGTTCTAAGTCTTCTTCTCACCATATTGAGTGTGCCCGGGGGCTACAGAGGACCACAGCCATAGACTCCTTGTTGGGTAGTTTTTTTTTTTTTTTGAATTACATGAGTAATTTCCTTTAATTGTTCTCTACACAGCCATTCCAGACACCCTGGGTGTTAATATGATAAGGAGGTTGCTCTTGCCTTATGTGTTAGAGCATTCCTTTGTTGTAGCTAATATTTCTCCTTCTATGTCTAAGTAAGTAGTAGAACATTTTGATTTAGAGATTACTAAATTCATGATGAAGCCAATAAAATGAATTGAACCTAGATAAAAATGAAATGACTCAATTCCTCTTCATTGTGTATTTAAAAGTTTAAAGGGGACATAGAACTATTTGAACATTTATACATTACTTAAGAGTTTCAAATATCCTATACACTTCTGTTAGACTTATAACCTATCTCAGTAAATCACATGATTTAAAAATACAGAAGAGCTGGGTGTGGTGGCACATGCTTTTAATCCCAGAACTTAAAAGACAGAAGCAGATGGCTTTCTGAATTTAAGGCCAGCCTTGTCTATAGAGTGAGTTCTAGGACAGTAAGAGATACACAAAGAAATTCTGTTTGGAAAAAAAAATACAAAATAACTATTTATCATGGCATGATAACCAGCTAGTTTATTTTGTGTGTGTAGTGTGTCTCTGTGTGAAATACGTGTGTGTTCTGTTTGAGTATGCATGTGTCTGAGCATGCATGTACCTGTGTAATCATATGTAGAGACCAGAGGAAGACATCATGTTTTCTGGTTTTACCACTCTATTCTATTCTCTACTTTAGTCTCTTAAGATGAGATTGCACTGAACCTGGAACTAGGCTTGTGGCCAGCAAGCTTGTCTCTGCTCTGTACAATGCTATAGTTACAGGTACAATGAGACAATATACCACTATATATATA
>NW_026067944.1:22345935-22413008 GCF_014885135.2 Alexandromys fortis | reverse complement strand
GCGCGCGAACACACATGTATGAATGCTTGAGGCCAGAAAAAGGAAGTAGATCCCCTTGAGCTGGAGTACCAGGCAATGATGAGCCACCTCTCCAGACCCTTAAGACAGGTGCTGGGATCCAAAGTTGGGCCCTCACGCAGCACTTGTGCTTTGCCTGATGAGTTCTCTCTCCAGCCCAACTGGCTGTTCTTACTTACAAAAATTAATAATGAGATCTTATGCTTTCTTGTTATACAGATAATTTGGTTACAAACATACTAGCTTCCATTCCATTAAGCATAAAATCAAAACTCCACCGCAAGTTTCAGCGTGGCTTTGTCTCCAGGTCATTCTGTTGTCTGATGCTCCCTCCTCATTCCACACCTCTTGAATTTACTAGATGACTCCATGATCTACTCTAATGTATTCAGTAGGCCAGCTGGTTCATGCCGCTATGACACACACTACACACAGATGCCTCAACTTTTCTTCCCCTGTATGAATGCCAGCATTCAAATCCGACTTCATTGAAATGGTTTTTGAAATACTATCTAACAATACTAATTGTAGGCCATTTCCCCCTGAAACTTTCCTATGTTTCTGTGGCCCATATAACATGTCATACTTCTGGTTTGCTAGCCACGCTGCAAGTTCCCAAAAGGTAGGACCGAGTGTGTGCAAGGAGTTCCTGGGGGCCTCAGTAGCACATTGCCTATGGAGTGGATTCTTCAGGGTTTAAGGCTTAGTTCTCTATCTTCATGCATCTTCATACTCAGAACAGAGTAGTAGAAACTGACACCAGATGGCTGGATATTCCCCGCTTCTCTTATTATTTATTTATTTTCCTGCCTGAATTCTAATTAAACTCCATTCTACCTTTTCCTTTCTTTCTTTTTAAAGTAATATAGAAAAGAAAAAATCCAGACACCTGGGATACTGGCACAAACAAATTGAAGAGGGCAGACAAGACAGTTTGGAAAAGAGAGAGTGGCAAGCACTCTGACTATGGGTGGTGCTTAGTTTCTAGTCTGAGGGCTGAACCACTGTGGAGGTTCATAGGAGTCCAAGAGGGCAGGAATTCCAATCACATATAGCACTGAAGAAGTGATTAAAATCATGTTTTGTGCCTTACATATGTTCTGACAGTAAAACCATACAGAAGTAATAAAGATCGTATATATGATATATGTCTATCATGTGTGCGTGTGTATACATTTAAATATGTAAGTTATGGTTAGCTTTTCAAAAATAATCATACTTTTGTGAAACACAAGAAGGTTCTGGCTCTGAAGCTTGGTTTTGTTGGCTGTTCTTCCACTAGACTAGTGTTCAGGGTGTGTAGAAACACAAACTCCCCAGCAGTCACTGCCTTGCATATAATGCACGTGCTTCGTTCACTACTTTTACTAATTTTTTACATTTTCACTGGTTGACCCTTTGCCTATATAAAAATTTCTCTATTGAATCAGAAAGCTGATCAATGCTTTCAAGTTATTCCTCTGCTTTCTATTTTGTTGTGAGCTAGCTAAAGAGGAGGTTTATAATAAAAGACTAGTATTTTTATTCCCACAGAATGAAACATATCAAAGGGAAGAGGTGGTACAAAATGTAACCAGGCTTCACAGCCTTGTCAGGTAGGGAAAAAATACCATTACTGAATTCCGCTTCAGTCTGCACAGAAATATGGTAACTATGAAGAAGTTCCTAGATTTAGAAATAACGAAGGACGAAGCTGGACTATATGCAAGGATCCAGAACTCAGGAGCTGAACATCATCAATTAGGACTATGTGCATGCAGATTTCTTTACAGGTTAGAGGCAGGTGAGCACATTAGGATGCTAAAACAAAGAGTCAGCAGTAGGAAAAAAAAAAAACTACAGCTCTTGAGGTGAGATCCAGAGGACGTGCCCAGGGTAGGGCAGACCAGAAAACCAACAGGAGTAATTTTCTATGACTGCGGAGGAAACCAGTGTGTAAAGAAGGAAAGAGAAGCTGAAGTGGGGCAGACGGGTGGGTGCTACCAGAGATGAATGGCTGTTTTTCAAGGAACAGAGCGGGCATGGGGAAAATGGAAGGCAGGGTAAGAGAAGCAAGACAAACAGACAATGAGGAACAAATAAAACATTGTATTAGGAGTTCATTCAGAGCTGCATGCTTAAAAACATGTCCTTTAAAATCAGTTTGTCTTTAATGTTGGTATATATTTATTGTAGAAATAGCGGGTTTTATTATGCCATTTTCATGTATACAAATGTGCCATGTACTTTGGTCATATACACCCCATTATGCTCTTTTCTACTCTTCTCCCTTGATCACTTCTTTCCAGGGGGGCACACGCACAAGCAAACACACACACACACACACACACACACACACACACACACACACACCACATTCCACACTGTCTTTCTGCATCTGGCTTATTTCACTTAACATGATAATCTCTAGTTTGGCTCATTTTTCTGCAAATGACTTAATTCATTTTTCTTTACGGCTGTGTAAAAGCCCATTGTGTTTATATACAAATTATCTATTCATCTGGCAGACATCAAAGGCTGATTCTGTAACTAGTTTATTATGAACAGTGCCTTAGAAAACATGGATGTAAAGTATTTATATTATTTGATGACTTAAGACTTTTTGGGTATACAGTCATAGGTGGTATATCTGGACCATATGGTAGTCATGTTCTTTCTTTTTCATTTTTCTTTAAATTGATTTTTATTGAGCTCTGCATTTTTCTCTGCTCCCCTCCCTGCCTCTCCCCTCCCCTTCAGCCCTCTCCCAAGGGGTAGTCATGTTCTTTAAGTCAGTCAAACCACCAAGCAAACAAGGAAGGTAGTCAACAAACATTTGCTGAGCAACACTGAAGTGCCTGGTACCTCGAAGCACTAGCCAAGATTTCCAGGATTGACTCGGGAACATAACACAAGGTAGTAAGTGCCATGCTGCAGATCTATAGCAGATACATGGAAGAAAATGGACATGCATTTAAGCAGGGAAGAATAGGATGTTTTCTGGAGGGGGAACTGTGGACGGGTATTTATCTGTAATCTCTGAGAACAGAGACAGCCTATTAGAAATGCTGTTTACTACACTCTGGCACAAAACGATGTGGAAGTGTACTGTATTCTATGTGAAGCTTAGCAGTTCCACACAAGGAATCTGCAGGATCCTGACCACCAATGATGATCACCAGTTCACAAATCACACAAAGCTAACAGGTCTGCAGGGCAAATGATCTAAACCAAACCTTTCTGTCTTCTGTGAGAGGTAAGGCTGGCGGTGGCTGTCACCCTCTCACTCCAGCAAGACTGTAATTACTCTGTAATTGCCTTCTTGAGTGAACTCATGTCACTATGTTCCAGTTTAATAATTATTTGCATTCTTTGGTCCCCCTAGCAGTAAGCAGAAGAAAAATATTTTCTTCAATATGCCCTTGCAACAAAAAACAATTGTCTTGCTTTGCTTCTGTTATTTAGAGCTTCTGTGGGCATCTTATCTAGTCACAAACACTGATACTCCCAAGGCCTCACTGTTTGTATCCTTGTCATTGACAACTCTGAAAATCAGTTCTCACTGAGCTTTCCAAGGAGGCTTTGTTCCATCCTGTGTGAGCACAGCACTTCATTACTATAGAGAGGACTGCGCTCTGCCTTAACATTTCCTAACAAGAAAAACAAAACTCCACGGCAAGAATAACCCAGCCACAGAGTTGAAGGGGACTCAAAACCACTTATGTAAACCACCTGGGTAATGCAGGACAAATGGCCCAGCACTTGAACGAATTGTTTCAAGTGAGAGAAGATACCATTTTGTTTAGCGTTAATCTAGCAATCTTTGTAACAGTTAAATGGATGGCAGGGCACCAACAGGATATTTTTCCTTAGAGCAACTTTACTGTTTGGGGTGGAGAGATAATAGCTAGCATTTACTGACTGTTCACTATGCACCAGACATAATGCTATGTTCTAAGGATTATTTCATTGTGTCCTTATACGAATCCTAGAAGATTGGCACTATTATTGTCTTTATCTTTTTTTTTTTTTGTTTGTTTGTTTGTTTTCCGAGACAGGGTTTCTCTGTGGCTTTGGAGCCTGTCCTGGAACTAGCTCTTGTAGACCAGGCTGGTCTCGAACTCACAGAGATCCGCCTGCCTCTGCCTCCAGTGCTTGGATTAAAGGCGTGCGCCACCATCGCCCGGCTTGTCTTTATCTTATGATGAGTAAATGAAGGCTTAGAAAAGTTGAGAGCCAACCAAATCTTTCTCTGATTTTACCATTAACAGGCATGTGATCATTCTTATGTGACCTGATATCATGTGTCTGTGTGTAAAATCAGAACAATTATGACAGTCTCTCATGGGAAGACTGGATTATTATATGAGCTATTGGACCAAAGTATGTCTAGCACAAGTCTGCATTCTCATTTTACTGGCAGCATGGAGTACTAGGAGACCTGCCTGGGCTGTGTAGTTAGTTTGCTTGAGCTCAGAATCTAGCTCAGTTCCTTGTTATATCTAATTTTGGGCATGTACTTTGCTCTCTGACCTTTAGTTTCTTCACCTATATAATATGAAAGCTGACACTTGCACCCCATAGGCTCAATAAGATAAGCCCGCACAATGGCAGAATAGGCTCATCCCCTACGAAGATACTAATTAAGTATTATTAGAAAGGGATGATTAGAGTTCATTTAGTTCTTTTAGAGCTCCAACTAAAAACAGAGTGGTCTACCGTGTCAGGAAACAGATCAATGACCACCTTTCTGAGACACAGTTTTCACATCAGTTCAGTGGAGACATAGGGTGCAGCAGAGCCCACTCGCTGTCCATCAGACAGTTCCTTCCGAACACCTGCCTGGAGCCACAGTGCACACAGCAGTTTAGCAGCTAAACCTGAGACTGGGAAGTGAGAGGAACAGATGAAGGACCGATAGAGGAAGCAGAAAGCAAAATAGAAAAGTAAATTATGAAAAAATATGAAAATCATTTAATGATTCAACAAATCAAGTAACAACTGACCACTAGTTATGCAGGGAAGTGTAGATTACCTTAAAAACAGCTCCACCAGAGTGGTTACTAAAACAAACAAAAATAACTTTTGCCACTTCAAAAGGAAAATTCACTTCTGTAGGCCACCCAGTTTGTGACAAAAAGCAAATCAATCACATATTATTCTGGATTTCTTTCAAAGCTATATTCTGTTGCCCATTTTTAGGGACACATTTTATAGCATTCTTTTTCTACTATGTACCAGAAAAACAACCCAAAACATAAGAATAAGAAATTCCCTCAACCAATTCAAATAAAAGCTAAAACGGGCATTTTTCTTGTATTTCCTTTTAGGAGTATTCACAAGAAATTTAATAGTAAGCATAGGTATTTTTGCCTTTTTCTTTTTCACTTACTCATTCAAAGCTACTAAACCACAGATCATGGAAATCCATGTCAGGAAGAGAAACACCAATTCCCTTGCGCTTGTGTTTCCATGTCTGGAAGAACTAGCAGAGCGTTTCCTCATGCGGAAGCTTAACAAGCTGAATGTAAGTGTTCTGCTCCACACGGCTTCCATCCCACCACGGCTGAGCTAACCAAGAACGGACTCCCACGACACTGCATTCTTGACGCTCTTTCTAAGAGTTGGACATTTCTGGACTGGTGGCAGAATTAGCCAGAAAATTCTTTTGTTTCTTAGACTTGAGCAGACAAAAGGGCTGGTGAAGAACAGTTGAGAAAAATGTTTGAATTCTACAACATAATACTGTAATTTTCTCATTATAGAAACACTTCAGGCATCTAGTTAAAGTCCAAATAACAACTACCCACATTCGATTTAGGGCTCATGTTTTGTGATCAGAAACTATGAGATCTCAACTACAAACTGATTTCTTTTCTCTCATTAAGTCAACACCAAAACTGTATCCACAGGAGACTGTGGCCCATCAGTTTTTACAGCCCCTGCCAAATGTATATATTCTTACTATCTGCTTCCAAGTTGGCCCTAGGCCATACATACAATTAACTCCTACCTTATTAGAATAAACAATTATTTTGTTAACAAATTTCAATAAGAGGCCAAGGAACTGTTCTTGCACACTGACTTATTTATAGGTTCTCTGACTACTAGTTTATAATATCATCTAAGGCAGAGATGGCAAGAGAAGATATAGACATAAATGGGAATTAAGTCTTATCTCGTCAGGGATTACTCTGTAGACAGCTCCTTGTACCTGGTAAACTTTGCCAACTTTTGTTTTTTAACCTAACCAGATCAAAGAACACCTTAACATGACCTTAGCTTCAGTCTTCTTGTGTGAGTTAGGAGAGAAACAAAAGCAAAAATATACCAATATTGTAACTATGGAATTAAGGCTTATTATAGAAAATGACAATATACATGAGGATACTTATAAATTTAAAAAAATTAACAAAGCTCAGCCTGAACTCCTCCCTTTAGACATACACAGACACACACACACACAGAGACACACAGACACATACACCTCTTTGATTAAGAATGTCCATGTTAGTCATTATATCTGGTTTTAAGGGAAACATAAGCAACATCAAAAGAAAAAATATTCCTGCATAAGAAATAATTCTTACTCTAGTTCTCAGAACTTAGAGGTAAGTACAAAATAAAAGTTAAACTTTAGTCTTGGAAGGCTAAAAGAACCACTGCAAATGTTGATTGTACAACTCCAACAACCTTTTGGCTATTATTCCTTTTTGCTTAAGAAGTTATAAAATAAGTATAATGTACTAATTTGTACCTCTTGAGGAAAGTATTAAGCACTTTAAACTACAGCCCTATTAGCACTCTGGGAAGGAAGGAACCCACGTTTGTTTGTTTTTCTGTCAACTGATAAGGCACTGAGACTGAAGCCACTAGCTCAAGGTGACCAATAGTGATGGCACAGTCCATCCTGCAATCTTTTTTTTTTTTATTAAAAATTTCTGCCTCCTCCCGCCTCCCTTTTCCCTCCCCCCACTCCCTCCCACTCCCCTCCCCCTCCCTCTCCAGTCCAAAGAGCAGTCAGGGTTCCCTGCCCTGTGAGAAGTCCAAGGTCCTCCCCGTTTATCCAGGTTTAGGAAGGTGAGCATCCAAACAGGCTAGGCTCCCACAAAGCCAGTACATGCAGTAGGATCAAAACCCAGTGCCATTGTCCTTGGCTTCTCAGTAGCCCTCATTGGAGCACTGGACTGAGCTACCAAGGTCCAAATGAGGAGCAGAAGGAGGGAGAACATGAGCAAGGAAGTCAGGACCGCGAGGGGTGCACCCACCCACTGAGATGGTGGGGCTGATCTAATGGGAGCTCACCAAGGCCAGCTGGACTGGGACTGAAAAAGCATGGGATAAAAACTGGATTCTCTGAACATCCTGAAATCTTGGTTCCCCCAGGAGAACAAAGTCAGGCTATACAACTTACCTTTCAGCTAGAACCAAAGGACTGAAAACAAAAGTATAGTTCTGCACTTAGTTATGGAAGAGAGTCGCCATTTTTTTTTGAGGGGGGAGGGAAGTTTCTTCGTAGGCTAAGCCTCAGTCAGCATCCTTTGTTTTCTCACATACCTTTGGTTAATGGGTCCTCTGGAAACTCTGAAGGACTGCACAGGTCTGGGAACAGTGGCTGTGAACCATTATCATGAAGTTTATGGTATACAGTGTGCCCAGGTCATAATCAAGGATTCTGCCCTTTCATTGGTTACCACTAGAAACATATTCACCAACCATCTGAATCTGTACATCCACAAAAGAGATAACTGTACAAGAGCTACTGAACAGGAAGATGTGGGAACAGTCACGAGTTAGCGACACACTGTGACCCTCAACAGAGTGTTGCACTTCTGGGCCTGAGTGTGACAGGAAGGGACATGGGAGACTAGAAAGTAGTGGAAGAAGCTTCTTTTAAAATGAACACGGGGTGAAGTTGACTTGTCTTTCCTCATAAAGCTTTCCTCTATCAACCAGCCACCCACTCCCTCCCCCAGTAAAAACAGGGCAGCCTCTAAATGCCAAGAGAATAATTGTCTGTGTTTTGCATGCTGAAATTGGCTTGGCAAGCTCTCCACCTTGCAAATCATACAAAGAGCTTAGTTTAGTCTGTGTGTAAAGGCTTCATGATCATTACCCAAAACATCCAAGGCAACATGCTCAGGGGAGGGGAATTATTCTTTGTTTCCCCCCTAATTGTAAACGTCTGACATCCATTTATTTACTTACAGCTCCTAGCAGCAGCCACCCCACTGGTCAACACATACTCTTGGCGGCCCTGAATACTTTCTAACAAAGGGCTACATGGAACCACACACAGTGGACAGGGAGAAACCTCAAACTTGACCTATCGCAGCCTCAGAGGACCTGCTGGACTCCACAGACTTCAGAATATCTGGGAGGCAGCTCTGTTCAACAGTCCTTTCAGTGACCAACTCATGGAAATCTCTCCTCTGCTCGAGTCAGCACTAGCAAAGGCCAGCTCCCGTCTTGGTATATGTCCTCAAAGAGAACATAAAGCAACACTTACATTACTTTGAAGACCCAAACTCTTGGGGTCTAGCTGGAGCCACAGCACCTTACTGTGTTCACCTGGCTGCTTGTATTTTCCTTGGTGTACCTGTGTGATTGTTTACTTATACAGATCTCCTGATCTTGAAACAACTCCCTTTCTACTGCCTAGGATAGCTGAACAAAGGGGTTTGAATGCAAATCACACTGTATTTTAATCTCTCACCACTTCAAGATGCAAGTGTTTCACAAAACAGGACTGGCCGCCTCGATTTTGCTGACACAGAGCTGTAACATTCTGGGTGAGAAGGTATCTGTCCTAACTTGACACAGGCCATTAATTCTATTGAGAAAGAATTCATGCAACATAAAAGGTTTGTAGAGACTGGATGAGATCTGAAGCCAGTAAGAGTTCCTGCTTTGCCATTTATTGTCTCTATGGCTTGGGGCAGACTGACCTAAACTCATAAAGTGTAGGTTCTTAGAACCCATATTAAGGTATAGATTAATCATAACATGAAGTTATAGGGTTTTCATTCCAATGAAATGCAAGTAAAGTGCTCTCACATGACACCTGAAGACAGAAGTTTTGTGTGCCTTGTATGTCAATGACGGAGTTTTAAAAACCTTCACTGACCATGAGAGCATAGGTAAGCACACTGCTCTAAATAAACAGGCTCTGTTAGTTGGCCAGTGAAAAGGGGATAAAGTTGTTTCTTAAGTCATTTCCAGCAGGATGCTGTGAGTTCCTGCCATGTACTGGGTATCAGGACACAACACCACATACCCAAGGTCTTTATGGTCTCTAACTTTTCTACTACTGTAGTTAAGAAACTAAGCCCTCAAAAATGAAGTAATTTGCCCTAAATTGGACCAGTAGGTACCAAAGAGTGCATGATTATAACTTAGCTAAGCTGGTGCCACAACTTAACTCTTTCCTCTGCTGTATACCATGTGGTTACTTACTGCCTTACTTACATTTGGTAGTCTTTAAAAGCAATGAAAGGTACAGGACACACACGCGTGCACACACTCTCTCTCTCACACACACACTCACAAATATTTTTCAAATGGAACACTTACAAAATAGAAAACATGACTTTTACAGACTATCTGTAGAATATAAGCACTGAGATTCATTCCATTTAATTTTCCCAGTGTTTGCTGAGCACTGATTGTTCCATCTTCTTTATTATAAGCTAGCCAATAACAGGAAACTTTATCTCTCCCATGTGTTACCTTTCTATCCTTATCTTTCATCACTAATCACTACCTTTGCTTTAATCATTGGGAAGACGATATTTCCCATACACGTTCTTGAGCCACCTTCTTCCTGTACATTTGGCCTGGAAACTCATCCCACCCGTCAAGAACCAGCCTACCTCCTAAGTGACTGCACTAAGCTCCCTGGAAGAATTAGTTCTTCCTTTTCAAACACTCACAAAGCACTTACCTTCTATACTGCGGATTATTTGTTGTTTCCTAGAATTTTGTATTCAATCATGAACCTACATTTCTACCAAGCTGTAAGTTTCTCAACACCTCAGTTTTTTAATCTTTGCACTTGCCAGAGGGGAACAATAAATCTATGTGTAATAAATGCTTTAAAAGACACAAAGCACACAAACTATCAATTACACTATCTGATACAAAAGAGAAATCTGGCAAAGCTACTTTTCTACTTATCCACTAAGAAGAAGAAAATGCATGCCTGAGAAGGAAGGAGTCCTTCAGTTTTCTTCCCAGTTACAGGATAATAATGTGGTGCACCAGAGATATGGGGCGAGAGGCAGCCAGTGGCTCCAAGAGCTCATCTGGCCAGCAGCATTATGGGTTATGATAGTTTCTCTGCAATGCATACTGTTCTTTGTAGCCAAATTGCCTTAGATTAAAAAAAAATAAAATAAAGGTAAGACATTATGTTGTCATGTAACATCTCTAGATGGGAATTACTGATGTTGCCTAGATCTGTTCACCCTATATATATGTTACATTGGACTGGCCTGAATGAGAAGACTCAGGGTGTATCAAAAGAACGAGGAAGACAGTTGAGAAACTCAGTTCTTTGAGGGAGACTCTGAGTACTCTCAAAAGCATATTTTTATTGTTTTAGGATTTGTATCTTTCTAGAGCTGGAAATACAGATTGGGTATGAAAAAGGAACAATTTAATAGAAACAGTAACACAGCTATGGGCAGGAGTCCCATGTGCTGGCTCTGGCTTTGGGTGTGACCACAGCACATCCATTAACTTCGCTGGGCCTTAGTTACAGTAGAGACTGGACAAATTAGACCTGACTAGACAAAAATTCCAAGAGGATAGGGAGGTTAAGCGACTGGCTTGATACCACCTCACTTCTAAGAAAATCAGAGCGGGTAAAATATGTATGTGATGCAGTTTGAAACTTAAAAGAATCCTGTGATTTTAAAAGAGCCCTCTGATTTAGGCCTGGGAGCATGGCATTCAAAGCTAAGCTGAATTACATGAAAACAATTTTCTTTTTCTGTTGTATTCCACTAGGATCTGGAAACCATTCTTAGCCCTGTTTCAACCTTAAATGAGAAAAGAGCCGCTGATTTGTAATGGAAAACTTGGATAAATCAACTATTTATACTCAAGAGATTTTTATATTCCTTTTTGTCTTTTCTCCATAACACAGAGCTAAGAAAAGCCATGATGTAAGTTTGCTCCACTAGACCTCAGCAGCAGGCTATTTATTCTGTATCTACAGCCTAGTTGCTTCAGGGACTGCAGCAGTTGGTAGATAAGAACCAAAGAACACTTTCAAATTAAACAGAGAACGTGAATGTCAAAGGGTCTAACATAAGGAAGGAGAAAGAGGGAAAAAAGACTGTTGTGTGTGGTGGGGGGAACGAGACGCCAAGGCTTTCACAACTGGCCAAGTGTTTGTTGACTAAAGTTATTTACGCATCTTAAATCTATAATTCCTCATTGAAAATAGGATGAATAGATATCTTCTTATTCTATCAATGTATACATGAAAGATATTTATAAATAGATACTTGATAGGCTAACCTAGAATAGTCCCCATTGAAGCCCCTTAAGAAATTTTGGGATTGATAAGTAAAATTCCAATTGAGAGCTGACATCTGAAATCTTCCCTACAAACATACCATCAATATCCTGTTGCTGTATTGATGTTTCAGATCTGGGAAACTGTGTTCAACTCCATATATTTCTTTAGAGATAGAGTGGGTGGGTCTAAATGAACAGTGACTGGGTCTAAAGGGCATAATCACAATGTGTTTATGCTGGGTGACACAGTGTCTGAAACTTGATAGTGCAAGGAATAGGTTGAAAAACTGTCTTCTAGAATAGAGAATATCCTTCCCATTAAAGGACTACACTATGACAACAGAAGTAGCTTTGCTTGCTTTTGCTCTGAGAAAGAACTAGGTATAAGACCTGAAGTTACTGGGAACTGGGCTGCATCTACTAAGAAGGGAAGGCCTTTTTCGACTTTGCCAACTGAGCAGGTAGTAATGCAAGACCCGACTTCCTGGTACTGTGGGGCACATAAGAGAAGACACTGTGCTGCCTCACATTTGAGTCAGTGATGTTTTCTCTTAGAGCCTGGAAATGGATGTGAACCATAGGCTCCATTTTCCATCCCCTTCTCTGAAATTGTGTCCCTGCCCTACAAGCAAAAAATACCAGTAGGGGAACGTGTTGGTGACTTTCTTTTAATTGAAAATGGAAGAAAAAGATAGAGAGCCAAATGCTAAATTAGGTTATCTGATTTTCAATTTGTCTTTGTGGCTGTCAGACAGGTTTAATAGAGCTGGACAAGTTTAGAGTCTCCAAATGCTGGTGACTAGGGTAATAAAAGGAAACATTTTAAAAATATATTTTTTGAAAGACCAAATAAAATCCTAACAGAATTTTTTCCCCTAATCTGGCCATGCAAGCATGACCTTGGTGTTCTATAACTTAGCACTGTTAATATCTATTTATAGAAAGCGTTTTCATAATGCTTACATGAATCACATTTACCATAAGACAGATGATATTAAAAACCTAAACAGTTTTGCTGAGAACCCTGTATCTTTCTATAGCTCTGTCCACTTCCCTTTGAGGGAACTAAGTTTTAGACTAATGATTCAATGAAGAGAAAGGTGGAAAATGAAAAGCTATCAGACAAGCTAATAATAAAAATCATCAAAAGATGAGCTTTTAAACACCTTCAAACTTAAACCTTTGGGTCATTCCCAGCAATGAGTATCCTCAAGGTAGCATAGAATTTCTCTGTATGATGTTGTCTAGTTATCTAATAATCAAAATAAACAATTCACACTTAAAATTTCTTACATGTTTGAGCTTAAAGAATATAGTATTAATAAAATATGACATACCTCAAAATGAAGTTAATGATGATCAAATAAAAAGTGTGATTGACAGTCAGCTCATTTATATATGTGGGAGGAGAGTTAGTTCGTGATTAGGGGAAGTGATATCAAACGTTTTCAATATTCAGTGAAATAAAAAGGAGATTGCTAGTTTGCCTTGAGGGTCTAATGCCACATGCCCACCTGGCACATCACCATGTATGTACACAAATGCACATTCAACTTTTCGTAGTCACTTTCTTTGTTTTTGATGACTTATGGGTTTACAACTTCACTTGTCTTTGTCAAGCCTTTTCCTGTGCTGTTTTTCATTTCATTTTTGCTAAAAATCTTTCAAGCATATATAAGATAACACATACGACACACTTAAATCAGTGTCTGGCATGTAGTAGGATGGCTACACTTGCTTCAGTAGATTCTAGAGTCTCCTTCTACACTTGCAGCCAGTGGTTTACAGATGAATCGCCTTAACTACAGCTCTCACCCAACTAGCTTTGCTGAGAAAGAACTGCATGATTCAGTCATTCAGTAAACCCCACCGAGGTCCAGCTCCTCTAAATACGGGGACACAGGCATGAACAATAGGAGCCTTGTGCTCAGAGTGCCCCATAAATTCACTAGCAGGCACCATTATCTTCATTTCACATTCGGAAAGAAAGACTCAGATCCAAGGCCATAGAGCAGTGGTTCTTAACTTGTGGATTGCAACCCCTTCGGGGTCCTACATCAGATATTTTTACATTACAATTTGTAACAATATCAATATTATAGATATGAAGTAGCAACGAAGTAATTTTATCGTTGGGGGTCACAAACATGAAGAACTGTTTTAAAGGGTCACAGCATTAGGAAGGCTAAGGACCACTGTCAGAGTCATCTTGGACTAGAGCTAGGGTTTAAGCCCAGAGCTACCAAATTCTACAAACCTCATATTATGTACTGAGGTATGCTTCTCCCATTCCAAAATGTTAGCAAGGTGGTCAAGTAGGAAAACTGATATTTAAGAATAACTGTGCATTCAGATATGATTCTGTACATGTATAATATACAGAAGGGAAATAATCTTACTGAGTAGACCAGTTGCTACAAAGCCAAAAGCATGTAGACTTATGTTACTTGGAGTTATGTATAATTCAAGGTCCTTGGGATTTAACAAATGGGGTGGCACCATGGACACTTATCAATGTTGAACCAGGACGTTCTTTTACTACCTTCTTTTACCCTTTGGTAACTTCTAAGTAGCTACAGTGTGGTGTTTTAGGGGTGTTGTACATAGATGACCAAATAAAAACTCAATTTTGATCCTTTTAGAAGTATGAACTTTGGTGAGTTATTTAACAATTCCAATCTTCATTTTTCTCCTCTGCAAAATGGAGACAGAAGAAATAGATAGCTTGTAAAGATTAAGAAAGTTAATTACAGAAGACCATTTAGAGTCGGATTGTATATGTTAAATATTGAATAAATGTCAGTTATCACTGCTAGCATTATTTTCTTCCAGTCAAAGTACTTTTGACTAGCTACCTTAATATTATATTAAATGAAAAACTTAAACTGGTTTTTGAGCCTTCTCCAAATTACTTTACACAAATAAAATATTCTCATCACATTTCTTCCAGAATTCACGCATAAAATTAACCATACACTACTATTTAACAAAGTTCTGAATAACTATCCAGTTATGTACAATAAACAATTTTGATAAACAAAATTAATAAAAAGTGACTTTAAAAAGTGATCTTTATGGGTAAGGACTTGATTAGGGTATACATATTAGGAAGAGAAGGTTAGCTGAATAAGTTTCTATTTACATTTGCCTGTTCCCTATTACTAAATTATGAAAAAATAAAAAAGCCTGTAAATTCTCTGTAGTCCTTCTCTCGCTTTGACACATTCTTACCAAAATCCACCACGATTTCAACTAGCTTAAACCAAAGAAAAACAAACCGAGGTCACTACATGGGAAAGCAAAATACAATCTACTTCTCATTGCCAATTACATGGTATTTGTATCCATAGATACAAGGCAACAGAGAATTACAAAACTTTGGTGCGGGAAGCCCCAGGACTTCAGAGCTCATCTAGTCTTAGGCCCCAGCCCTGCTGTCAGGGGATCCATGACTGAGTAAGAAACAGTGTAGACGTCAAAGGGAACAACCCCTGGTCCTCATCTCATCCTCAATGATCCTGTAGGGCCAGCATAGCCCCAAATTCTCTTGTAAGCAGTAATTAAAGCAAGAACTGGAACCAAGAGTCAAGTTACCTGATTCTCAGTCTATGAAAGGGCACAATCATATGACACACAGTTAAGGGAGTGTACCACTACTGCTTTACCAAAGCAGCACAACACCATTACTTGACATTTATTATTAAAAAAGGGAAAAAAAAAGAAGCAGTTATTCTCCCCCCCCCCTTCTGTCTTGCAAAGTGGTACTAAAAAATCCTAAACCACCACTGTAAATAAAATTTTCTTCCCTCACTTTGTATCCCTGGGCCATGCACAGATGTATTAAAAAACTGCCAAGAGAAACAATGAAGTCACTGGTAACACAATGCATGAGTATCATGAAATTCATGCCTTTGTTTTCTCTCTCTCGATAATTACTTCTCATTACTGATCAAGTTGTGGTTGTTGGCAGATGGGGGAAGGAAACTCTAGCACTGTAAACATGTAGAGACACACACACTCAGTAGAGCAGGTACCTATGCAGACTAGATCTGTTTTCAGTGTGAGTACTGCTTCACTAATCAGCAACGGAGCTACTCACCTTAGTTCCCAAAGAGAACTGATAGTTCAAAACAAAAACAAAAGACTACAATCATGTTGAAAAGAACAACAAAGACGCTATTAAAAGTTTGGAGTCATTTGTGTGTTTGTTTTTCCATTTACAAATTGTCACGGGCTTTCCCTGGGAAAGATTTCAGCTAAGCCACTTAAGTGTGAGGGGAGAGAAGCAAACATAGAAGATGTACAGAGCCCCTTCCGTCCTCTGCGTTAGCTTGGGCAGCCTAAGAAACAAAGGACACCGCTTATGAGCAATGCCTAGCAAGTTCCCTGCTAAAATAAGTTATGTTATCCTGCTGTACTGGAAGGCATACTTTAGGAAATATGATGAAGGAAGAGGAATACTTATCAATTTAATAATAGAATACAAGGTGATTCTTATTTGGAAGCAATTGTTCCCTATAGGAGTATGTAATCAAAGGGCATAAGAATAAATGCATCACAGAAATTCTTTTAAAAAAATACAACTAAAGAAGTATATATATTTTATCACTTTTAAATTAGATTTTTTTTTTAATTGTATAGGTATGGTGGCCTTTCCCCAAAGGCTTCAATTCTTCTTCGAGGCTGTATCTCTCCCCTTCTACAAGGGGAATCTGTTTTCCCACTCTTGCATCTGGGGCTGGCCTTGTGGTGTGTATCTACCCACAAAACAAGAGCTTGAGTGAGTTTTAGTCTCAGAATGCTGCAGTGCATTTGGGTCTAACCTACTAGAGGATGAGGTCAGAGACTGACGCAATCTGGCTGACAACCCAGGAAACCAAACAGCCTAAAGCTAAATGGATGTTAAGAGATTGCATTTTAGACAAACCATACCCAAAGGGGATGCAAGATCGACTAAGCTATGGAATAAACCACAGAATTTTGAGTCACTGTGGCTACTATCTTAATTTTAGAATAGTTTAGAACAATAATATACACCTGAGACAGAAGGCCACAAAGAACAAGAAGCAAATCACCCTGTTGAAAATTCATACTGAAGGGAGCATCAGGCAAGGTGCATCCTAGGATACATGAACTGCCAATAATCATGTCAGGGTTTCGGTGCAGCTCAGAGGTACATTAACTGGCACCATCCTCAGCAACTCCCCCCAATATAAACATTGTAAGATAAAATAAAAACATTATGTGAAAGGCACAAGATGACCTTGTCCTTCATGTGCAAATGTAAGTCAAGAACAGTATTGACTTAGTTTGACTATATCTTATTTATGTAATAACTTTCCATTATTCCTATATTGCAGAGCAAGGGCATCCTTGAGGTGTTCAAGAAAATATAATGACTGGAGAAAAGTAATTAGAAATGTAATTTACATTTATTTTTCCCCCTTTTACTTTACATTTTCATAAGGCACATAATATGTATGTTAATTTACTAGTGCATGAACACCATTTACAACTAAATTAGTATATCTGGAGTAGAATTTTTCACAGTTATATCTTCCAATCATAATTTCTACCCGATATTGTTTAATTGCAGTAGTACAGAAGCTGAGACAGAGGATAGCTGGAGCCCAGGTATTTGGAGCCAGCCCAAGTAACAAAGTAACAAAATTATATTAGTCATTTGTAAGTTAATACACACCTTTCTCTGTCCTTTTACTTTTCTCAAATAAACTAACGGTCCCTGACTACTTAGGGAGGAGTTAGTGACAGCTGTTGCTACAGATCCCTCTGCATCGATACTGTGCTTAGAATTAGGTATTCTCTGTAGCCAGGCAACAGAATTTTTTTTAAAAGACAGTTTGTCTAAACTTGTCTTAAGCAATACAGCACACTGGCATTTGGGCATCATTTTTATGAATGTAGGCTCAGTGACTACATGTGCTTCCATTTCTTCATTACACAATGAAGACACTATTCTCTCCTTCACAGTGTCGTCATGAGTCTTGAGGCAGCATGTAAAAGCTCCATTTAGAGGATTAACCATCTCTAGTGATATTTCAGACACACATACTTCACATATTCCACTCTTGTGCCTTAGAAAATATCTCTAAAAATGCACATAATTAGGAAAAATATTAGCAAGAAAATTTAGAGTGGCATATTCCTAATAGTGTGTGTTTGTTTTGCATGGGTAAGGAGAATTAAACTATTTTAAAAATCTATCAAGAGAAAAATTGGTGAATAAATGGTATACTAGTCACACAATAAAATACTATACGGAAAGCAAAATATAGAAACTACAAAACAAGGAACAAAGATGAATTTTAATAATATAGGATAAAAAAGCAAGCCTCAGAAACCTATCAACATGCTACTTGCCTCAGCTTAAAAACATGCAAAGAAATACTATCTATTGTTCAGCAACATGCACATATTTTTTAAAGTATAAAAATATACATATAGGAACGTTACACATCAAGTTCAAGATGATGACCACTTCTGTAGTAGCAGGGAAGAAGGTAAGCACTGGAGGAGATACACAGTGGGTTTAACTACATCTATAATAAAATTTTATTTCTTATTTCACAGTTACTTAGCAAAGTTTGACAAGTATGTGTTTGACAAGTACATGGCAACAGTTAACTTGTATGCTTGTGGGTACCACTATAGGAGGAAGGCTGCTTGTTGGTTCCTGACTGCTCAGCCCTGAAATAATCATACAGAAACTGTATTAATTAAATCACTGCTTGGCCCATTAGCTCTAGCTTCTTATTGACTAATTCTTACATATTAATTTAACCCATTTCTATTAATCGGAGTTACATGGCTTCTCTAAACTCCTCCTCCTTTCTTCCAGCATTCAGTTTAGTTTTCCCCACCTAGCTCTGTTCCCCTATAGCTCTGCTATATGCCCAAAGCAGTTCTTTTATTAACTAATAATATTCACAGCATATAGAGGGGAATCTCACATCATATCATCACCCCCACTTATATTTTAAAGGCTATTATTATGTACAGAAAGTAAGTATCAGTGATTTAATGATGAGGAGCAGAGAGAGAAAAATTTGCCTAGACATGGTAGCATGTACCTGTAATCCCAGGATTCAAGAGGCAGAGGCAGGAGGATTGTCACAAGTTTGAGGACAGCCTGCTCTACATAATGAGTTCTATATATAGTGAAGATATTGCCTTAACAAAACCAAAATCAAAAATGTATCTTCCTGTGAGTTACTGGAGTCCACTATAAGCTTGAGACTGCTCAGAACCTGTTTCAAAGGTGAAAGAGCTTTTTTTTTGTTGTCAATTAATCTGGCTAGCTGTATCCTCAGAGATGGAGTCCATGCGGTCCTTGGAGTCCATGGAGTCAACTGCTCTGCACTGGTGCCTCTACTTTACAGATGAGAGTGCAAATAGAAGCTGTGACTTAGCTCAATGACACTTCTGGAATTTTGGTAGACTATGAGGAATACAGTCAAGGAATGGCCTGAATGTTTTTAGTACTAAACTCTGCCTTAAAAACAAAGTAACCAAAAGTATTCTCTAGCAGACATTCGGTGTTCCTATCTTAATGTGCCAAAGCTAAAAAGTTAAGAAGGCAAAAACATACATAAAAAAACAACAACCAACAACTTCAAAAGGAAATAATGTAAACTAAAGACAAATCATTAGTAAGTTCATCCTTTTACAATTAGGTTAAGTATGCCTCCTTGTAAGTGAGCACTCGGCCACAGTTGGAGGTATGACCTAGGTTCTTGTAGTGGAATATGTGGTGGACGAAGTACAAACACAGGCTGTTTACCCATGGACATAAGTGGTTTTAATCACAGCAGAACAAGCTTTTAAAATGTTGACTTTAAAAGGAGAAGTGTAAATAAGACGGTGATTTATGAATCTGCTAATACCCTTCTCTGTTTACATATTAGAAAGATCAAGTCAAATATAACAAGAGTGTGGAGTTGTTAGAGCAGTAATCGGTACTTATAAAACTCTACTTCTAGTAAGAGTTACAAATTGTCTTCTCTTCTTCCAGTCCTTGAAGAATGCGTTCCAGAAGCAGCAACACTGAGGGCTCAGCCCCAAAGCATTTCCCAAGACATAGCAAATTCCCCACTCTCCAGGACATGAAGCACAGAGAACAAGAAAAAGACCCCTGTAGTGAGACAGATGGGGTCCTTCCACACCGTACGCCAGAGAAGTCACACACTGGCAAAGGCCACCAAGCAGAAGACCTCTCAAGAGATGACTTACTATTGCTACTCAGCATTCTGGAGGGAGAACTGCAGGTCAGCTGGGTTGGGGCCAGTCCTTCCTTGATCTAAGGGGAAGCCGGCTTATGAATTTGGTGTGCTTGCTGCTAAAGAAATCAATAGTTGTGGTTCACACTTGTGTATACCCAAAAGCAAAACATTTACTACACAAACACAATTCTCTTCTACCAACTCAAAACACAATTACAATCAATCACATCTAAAAACGGGTTGCCATTATGACATATAGTTGGCATGAATGCTGTGAAAGGTCACAACCTCTGCTCATGCGGCTTGGGAGCCTTAGCTCACAGGCACATCTCAACAATCGGGCCAGAAGACTTCTGGATTGGTTTAAATAACAATAAGCATTCCACATTCCATGTAAACTGGCTCCTCGGCATTATTAATCATTTTATTTATATAAAAACCTAAAAACAGCTGCTATACATAAGACGAATCTTACTTCCTAACTTCTAAAAGCTCAAAAGACAGTCCTCTGAGGGGTATCTTATCTTCCATTAGAGACCAACGAAACCTCCCCCCAATGTAGTACAGTGATCATTTTGTAAAATACTGATAATGTGTAAGTGGTGTTTAGTAAAAAGGATGAAGGGACATAGTTCTGTTTCCTTCCCCAAAGATTACTATAATCAAATATGTTTCACTTATATTTGAAAGAGAATAAGAAATACCACCAATTATCACAAGTGACTATGCGCTGAGTTCTGGGGTAGATAAGTAATCTTTCTGCAATACTATTTGTTCTCCCAGGCTCGAGATGAAGTCATAGGCATTTTAAGGGCTGAAAAAATGGACTTGGCTTTGCTGGAAGCTCAGTATGGGTTTGTCACGCCAAAGAAGGTGTTGGAGGCTCTCCAGAGAGATGCCTTTCAAGCAAAATCTGCCCCCTGGCAGGAGGACATCTATGAGAAACCAATGAATGAGGTAGGTACCACAGTAGGCACGGGCACTTAGATGGCAGAAGCACGCCTGCCAGCCAGGAGACTGGGCCTTAGCAAGTAGTGGTGATGTGCATTCCCTTTCAGCTCACAATGTCATTTCCTAATGCTTTTCAAACCCACCCAAAAAGATGAACGCTGTAAGGTCAATGGGGGGAAAGATGAATGACAGCTGAGATGCACTTGGTTCGTTTCTCACTATCAGGACTGAAACATAAATTGGAAGAATACACATACATATGAATCCTGCAAGGATATGTATTTCTTTGGGGGCTTAAAGTCTATCCAGACTATAATAAAAATTAACGAGTTCAATCATCAAGGTGTTCAACACTAAGGTATTATGTCATAGAAAGTTCGAGCGTTAAAAAGAAACAGCCTAAACTGCCCAAGAGATTGAGTTTTAAAATGATGGCATCTGTCCTTCAAACATCTACTGACAACAAAGACCTTTCTACTGCCCACAGCATCCTGTAGTGGCAAGGGTGAGCAGCCCATACATAGCCACCCCTACCCAGAGATGAAGTGCTTCTTGCTCCTTTTTCTATGTTGAAATTCCTAAAGCCCTGGCATCCTTTCTTACTCTTCTGTTTCCCTCAGAGACCTGAGTGGAAACTTCCACAATTTTCATTTTTATAAAAGTAAACAACTGGGAACCTGAGTTAAGGCTGAGAGAATAAAAGCAAGTTTTAGACCCCACCCCCACTTCTCTGGCAATCTAGTTCAAGATTGACTCTAATGTTCTTGCTATTCTTGTCTTGGGAATATCATGAGAGAAGACTACCGCCTTGCCAAATTCTGAAGTAGTTTGGTCATGTGAATGTACTTCTCTAAGTGATGAGGATGAGACCACCCAAAGTCTGTTGATTTATGCTTTAATCCAAATTTTAAACAAAAGGAACTGAGCCTGCATGCGCGTCAACAGTGTTAACACTATCCTGGCTCCCTACACGCTTCCGCTAGGTTTGACAAACACGCCAGCTACATGAGGTGAGATGCAAATTTATGGCTCGTGCAAATATCCTGAACAGAACTCATCAAATGGCAATGTTCCTGAGTGTTTTCCTTCTCTGTCTCTGTCTCTCTCTGGTTTTTTGAGGCACAGTTTCTCTCTGTAGTTTTGGAGCCTGTCCTCATACTCGCTCTGTAGACCAGACTGCCTTGAACTCATAGAGATCTGCCTGCCTCACCCTTCCCAGTGCTGGGATTAAAATTTTTTGCCACCACTGACTGGTGTTCTACTGTCTTCTTGCTTTACAAATGCAACATTCTTTGCACATGAAGGAAAAAAATACATTACAAGAACACTTCCCTCTGCTAGAGAACATGGGAGGAGCACTGAAGGAGAATGGAGAATGGAGTATGGGGGAGCCAGTGAGCCAGAAGAAAAGATAGTGTATGTGGCGTAATAACCAGGCTAGCTTAATATGAAACAGCAAATTTTAATGAAGGGCTAGCTTACAACACCAGGGATCCAGCGATGGGCAGGAAGCTCACGCCTGCCAGATTTATACGTAAACATTAGCACGAGGCGAACACGCCCCCCCCCCCCCATTGGGCTGGGCTTCCCTTACAAGATAGGACTGGTTTGGGGGTAGAGTATGGAAAGGAGGAAGGAAAGGACCAGAACTCTTTGCATAAACTTTTAAACTTTCTGCTTCTTTAGAATTTGGAGTTCTACATTAGAAGTTGATTTGTAAAGATACTGGAGTATGCTTAATGTATTAACAGTTCTTTTTAAAGTCATCACAGAAAATTTAACATTTAGCCCATCAAAGATACTTCAGCACCAGAGTCTTAAGACGATTTAAAAAGATTTTACAGAATTTACCTTCTACATTTCACTGCACTCATTCACTTAATTAACACGTACTGAAAAGCTAATGTATAAAGATCGTCACGAGTCCTTCTTCCAGGATGCGTACTATCTAAGAGAGGCCAGATGACATGAGATCTCAGAAGCAAGTACAGCACAGATTACTATGAGGTGGTATAAAAGGGAGGAAGAATGCAAAAGGAACCAAGAAGTCAAGATCCAAAGGATGAGTTGGGATTAATCAGATGGAACATAGTCAAATTCTATCTCCAGCAATAATGAAGACTATATTGTGAAACTATATCATTAAATTATCAGAAGGGTTTTGATTGTATAGGGGCAGGAGTCAGGCTGATTAACTGGAAGTTATGACTGTATGGTAAACATTAGAAAGCTATTTCTTAAATTTCCTATCCTGGTGTCCACAGAAATGGCTAACAAGTATTGCTGTTTCCTATCCGGCAAACTACAAGGAAGGATAGACCAGAGAAAGGGGTAGCTTCTGATAATCCTTCAGCACATCATGATACAGTGTCTCACAACAGTAGTGAAAGCATAAGACCTTGGCATGCAAATGACAGAAGAGACACTTAAATACTTGTCCCTTGTAAAAATTAAGGCACCAGACTTGATCCCAGAAATCATTAAGTACATCCATTTACCTTATAAATGAAGAATATGGAGGATAAACTAGAAAGTGACTTTGCCAAATTCTCATGTGTCCCACCACTCAGGATGTGTACGGTTCATTGTATGATCTGTCAGGAATGAGAAGAGACTGAAGCAAAAACCACTGGCATGTCTTCTAAAAGGCATACCAAATAATTAAGTCATGAAATAAGACTTCAAATACAAGCCAAAGCATCTCCAAAATCAACAAGACTCTTGCAGGGAGCATCTTCTCTAAGAGGTTGTTATGCAACAGCTTTTCCATTATTGCTCTTCTGAGAATACAAGCTGTCTGGGGATTGCATTGGATAACATATAGGAAATTCAAACCATCCTTCTAGAGTGATGGAATGTGAATTGGGCTTTGATATGAGGAAGCAAACAGTTCTGTAAAGCAGTGAGTGGGGAACAAAGAAGTTTTGCGGGGAAAGGAGAAAAGGGCTCCTAGGTCTTAGCAATCTAGTATCAGTGTGTGTCCTAAGACCTGCCTGAAACTAATGTGGCTCAAAGCTGGCTGGGAAAAATGGATAGCAAAATGAAAACAGGATCATTGTGACAGAGGATACAGTTGACTATGACTAGAGTCTTGGTTCTCAACTTTCCTAATGCCGTGACCCTTTAATACAGTTCCTCATGTTGTGGTGACCTCCAACCATAAAAATTAGTTTTGTTACTACTTCATAACTACAGTTTTACAACTGTTATGAATTGTAATATAAATACCTGCTAGTTGACCCCCAAAGGGGTTGCAACCCACAAGTTGAGAATACTGGAATAGAGCCTGTGTATTCCCATTGGTGAAAGTTGGCACTATTAGTCATAAGGAAAGAATGGGAAGAACTGGAGGAGAGACCACTGAAGTGTCAGCAGACTATGTAACAAATCATGGCAGTAACTCTTTAAAGACTTCCTCTCAAGTTTCTGATAAAGAAACCACTAATCATTAGACGAGATGGAACAAACACACTAGAAAGCAAGACTTCATGCATCTATATCCTGTCTTTAGAGTGAATAAAGTTTTTATTTTAATTCATTACAAGCTAGATGATGACCTATTATATGACTGCTTTTCTTTTAAAAGAAAATTTTCATAGTATATATTCACTGTACATGGTGTTGTATAATCTAAAGACTTTCATCTAAACCCATATTGTATGGATCTGGGTGGCTAAAGTTAAAGCACACATCCAGCAGTTCTAAGTGTCTATCTAAGGACAGATACATTTTTATTTTATTCTTTTACATTTAACAAGCTACTTTTAGATATTTATTTATGTAACTTAAGGATCAAATTTAATTGAATGTTTTCCCTACAGCACTGTACTATTAATAGGTTAATCTTCTCATTATTTGACTCTTAAATTCTAAAAGCAGCTTACTTAGCTCTTCTCTACAGTAAATCATGCTTTGGCAGTACTCCTTCTGTTTTCATCCTCAGCTGCACTCTCCAAAGCTAGCTGAGAGAGGGCTGCCACTCTGCTCACCTTTAGTAGTGACTGATACAGACACCTACATTGTCCCCAACTTTCCATGCACTTATCTCATCTTCCTACTGACAATAAAACACTAACAGTTCAAGTATCAAATCTCTCCTGGTTTCTCCATGGCACTAAGATGAAAATTTCAGATGTCTGTAAAGTGGTTTAAAATGTTCTTTTAGGGAAAAAAAAAAAGACCACCTTCTCAGAAACTAGATATTAGTTAGCAATGCCTCTGCAGGCAGGCAACACAATTTATATGTTTCAGTGTTCACAAAATGACAGACCAAGTTTATTAAAAATCATCAAGAATAATATAACCAACTCTTTTTAAAAGGTGACAAATTGTAATCACAAACCTGCACAAGAAACCTGAACAGCCCATGTGAGAATTTAGAAGTCAGAGGGAGTTCACTGGGTTCTAAAAAACTTCTTAGTTCTGCTTCCCCCCCCTCCCAAATAACTTAGTTAGCTTGTGGTTTGGATATTTAGTTAATTTTATGCCTTTTAAGATGTGCCTAAAATATTATAAAATGGTACTTGGCATTAAATTCATAATGAGCCACAATATTTTTAAACTTATATGATAAAACAAAGCAAAAATCAGTATTTTATCAGTTATATCTTGCATTTAATGGACGTATTCTGAGTAATTTGTAATTAACAGGCAATAAATGCATTTTTTTTTGTAGTTGGATAAAGTCATAGAAAAGCATAAAGACTCTCACAGACGAATCCTGGAACAACTTCTAATGGTAGAAAAGTCTCACAGGCAAACCATAATGGAGATGGAGGAAGAGAAGAAAAAACATAAAGAATATATGGAGAGGAGCGATGAATTCATAAACTTGTTGGAACAGGAGTGTGAAAGGTAAGGGCTGCACTGGACGAAACAATGACCCTTCTGCTTTGGTATTACATGTTACTACGGGCTGGAAGTACTACAAGGGTTAAAATGAAACACATTCTGGTCTCAAAGACCTTACGGTCCAAAGTGAGGGAAACACATATCTAAAGGCATTGTCAATACAGTACAATAATAATTATGGAAATAGAAATATTGAATTCCCAGTCCTCTAAGAAAACTGCATAAAAGACTAGGAGAAATTGTCCATAATCAAACATTCAAAATGATTTTCAATGTAAGAGGAGAAATGTGTGTAGGAGCAAGTGGTGTGGAAGAAATGTCTTGGGTCCTGAGGGAAGCCAACCACAGCTACAGAAGAGGCTGCAAGTGCCCACCATAAACACTCAGAGCATGCAGTGTCTGCATGACTGAGACAATAAGAGAACTGTGAGAAGGAAAGTGAGGTCACCAGGTATGCGTTCTTAAAGAACAATAAAAGCAGCATGGAGGAAAGACTGCAAGAGCTGACGACTGGAGGCAGGAAACCTGCTTTGGAGGCAACTACCCAGATAAGGGAGGCGAGGGTGTAAACAGGAAATATTTATGATGGAGAGTCCACATAGCAACTGCTGAGACTGAAGAGATGTGCACTGCTCATAGGAGTTATTTAGCTGGCAATATGGAAATAGGACACAGATTTTGGTTGTGGGATTTCGGTTGAAGAGAAAGGTAAATACACGGAGGTGAATACTGATTTAGACATATCTTAGTGACTTCCAAAATCTAGAAGAAAAACATATGTATGAATTTAACCTATGGCAGAAATACAGGTCTATAAAGTATGGGTTTATGTGCGAATTTGCAATGGGTAACAGTTGAAGCTGTGTGTGTAGGTGTCATCAGGAGAAAAAATGTTGACAATGGAACCCTAGAATCAGTGCTTATCTGTTTTCTGGGAACTTAGTAAAGAAAGCCAAGAAAAGAGAAAACAAACAAAAACCCAAAACCAAAGCAAACCAAACCAAAACAACAACAAAACGAAAAGCAGCCTAAGGATGGGAAAACCAGAAAGAAGAGAAAGTTCATGAAACTAAGGAAAAATGTGAACAAAACAAACAAACAAAAATGAGTGGGCAGTCAATCAGAAAACAAGCAAACAAGAAATCAAAACAGAACAAAAAACATGGGAATGCACTAGAGTTTGTGACATCGAAGACACCAGAACTTAAAGGGCCATATCACTAAGACATGGGGACAAGCCAGTACAAAGCTTTGAACAATGGTTGAGAATAGTTGTTCCAGGAGTGAACCAGTATTTGAGAAGTATGTTCTCAAAAGTAGTTTGGTTGACAAATCTTTTATTACCATACACAGGGCTGGTTACTTGTTCAACTTTGACCTACTCTGCATCAGCATCAACAGTGTGGACATCCCCACTACACAAAAGGACAATCGGACCACTCCGCAGACACTGTCTGCGAAATCAATTTCTACATGTGCAAGAGTCACACTGTTGACACTAAATTCTAACAATCAGAATAATGCAGGAAAATGATCTGTGAGCTCCCATTTTCGAAAAACCAGCAATCTCAACTGCTTTATTCAAGTATTTCTGTTTTGTTTTGTACTGTTTTTGAGACATAGTCTTGTTGTGTTGTGCAGACTGACTTTGACCGTGAGACAATCCTGCCTCAGCCTCCTGAGTGCTTACACCACCAAACTGGGTCAATAGATTTCCAGTTAGTATTTTAGCTAGAAAGCTAAAGTTCTATCAATGTCTCCACTAATGGTGAAGTCTCATTTCTTTTCAGATAATTTCATGGTCAACATTCACTTAAGAATACCTGTCCTTAAACCCATTCTGTCCCCCCTCTAGGAGGTTTATTTTATACATGAGAAATGGGGACAAAGGTGAGAGATGTCCTAGCAAATTTGAACCTCATGAACTCTGAGATATTTGCAAGAACAGATTTTAAAAGTTCAAGATATTTGGCGCCAAGCGAAGATTCAACTCAGACATTATAAATATACGATTTCTTAGTCAATGAGACAATGTTTTATTAAGCATTATTTTGAACCCCTGTGGTTTGGCACTAGTGGCCTCATTTGGCTGCCATACTGTCTTGGCATTAACCTACTAACCGACACTTTCTTTCATCTCTCCTTATCGTGAACATTCACTGACCATGGTCAGAGAACAAAGAGGTGCAGGCTGTCCCCTTCCAGGGGCTGACCACATACTACGGCAAGATGACAGAGATTCTGGCTGAGAATGTGAAAGGCTAACGAATGGGGCATGGTTCTCATGCTCCCATCGCTCATCTTCTGGAGCAAGGCTGGGAGGCCATCCACAGTAACACTGTAACCCTGGGAGACAGATGGATATGGTTGCTTAATTTCAGAAAGCAAAGAGGAATAGCTCAGAAATGCAAAAAAGACCAGTGAGAAAAGAGGGCACAGGCTAGAGGGAAAGAAAGAGTCAAGTTTATACCTTGGAATCAGTCTGCTAACAATGGCATTTCTACAGGTCACAGAAGAGCTAAAGAAGTTCAGTGGGTAGTGTTTGTCTTACAGGATGCAGTCTTAAAGGATAATCAAACTCAACAGGCACTGCAAAGAAGTGGGAATGGGGACTAAATTAGATTGCTGCTCATCCCCTGCTTAGCCAGTGCAACAGATAAGTGAGGATTCATTGTTTCCATTTGTCAAGGAAAAGTTTCCAAATGGGACGACCTGGGTGTGAGAATATCAAACTTACCTTCTCCTCACATAACACACTGAAACTTCTTCCTTTACCTTGTCTGCACATCCAGTTCCTGTCTCTTGGAACTGTTGGTACATTCCCCCTCAACAATTGCTCCAGGCTGATGCAAGGAGGCTGTAAGCCTGTTGTGGCATGACTGATACCTACCTACTTTAAGGCCATGAACATGAGATTTTTGAGTGAACACCACCTAACAGGAAAAGGGGGAAACTCCAGTGGGAGAAACTCTAGGGTTTCAGGTAAGCACACACAGTACTTGATTACAAAAGAGAAAATGAAACATCAGAGTCTCATTTCAAGTGGCATGTAAAGGCAACATGCCATCACTGAACTCTTTAAACTGTGGTGACAGTCACCCCTTCACAAAGCAAGACTAACTTTCCTTAGAGGAACAAAGAGTATTGTTTACTTCCACAAGTTGATGTAAGTCACTTGAAAACTTGTGGACTTGCATACTACAGTGAAACAAAAGATATAAACTCCACTTAAAAGGGGGTTGGGTGAGTACAGCTACAAAAGATTATCTGACTTAAAAGTCTGAAAATAAAAAAACATTGTGAGGGTTTAGCATTTAAGTATTAGTTAATATCTGCACAGAAAAAAATTAAGTAAGATATTACTGAGGTAATTAATGAGCCCTTAGAGGATACTATAATGGATTTCAAATGAAGGTTCAGGCTTTGTGTTTTCTTTGGAGAATTCATTTTATGTGAAAAAGCCTAAAGGAGCCTGATGTCACACATTGAGTTCAGGCCAAAATGTTTGCCAAGTGATGTCGCCGTCATAATCAGTAAGCAATTGGCTTCCCCACTTGAGGGTAGGAGGGGCCAGGGATCAGTCCTGAAAATCATGCTTGCTAACATAAAGATTCCCTAGCTGTAATCTGCATAGTTTGATGGGGCCACACTACCTTATCACACCATGTTTCATGACTGCTTTTTGCTTAGTGACCAGTTCTGTTGAGTGAGTATGTGTGTCACTGATGATCTGAGTTATATATACTTGGCTGAATTACAAATGGAGTCTATGTGAAAAGTTTTACACAAAAGCAATGCCAGTAATTTTTGGCCTTTCTGGATGGCTTCACAGGAAAGCCAAACAAAAATCACTTTCAGTCAGTGCAATTTTGTAAAAATTTCCCATAAGTGAATACTTAAAAAAAAAAAGCCTGCAGAAGTTTTCTTTAGTGTAAATGGGTGTGTGTGTGTGTGTGTAAAGGAGTAAAAGAGTCTTCTTGAAAAGACGTTCACTCTGACTAAAGCAAACCACATCTATTACTGTATTGATGCCCCTGAAAGAGCTAAGGCAGGAAGCAAATATTGTTACGGCAATTGCATCAAAGTGTGGTTTCAACCCTGCATGTTTCTAAAGCCCTAAATTACTTTTCTGAGTATTTTGGCCAAGTCATTTAGTGGTGATAATTCAACTTTACAGACCAGAAACTTGCATTAGCTTCTTAGGAGCCACACCAAGAAGGCATCACAAGTTTATTGACTTCCTATTCCTGTCCTAGCCAGTGACTGACTTTGGCATCCTGACTCCTAGAGGAAGGTCAACAGGGGTCTACATTCATGTAGGAAGGTCAACAGGGGTCTACATTCATGGAGGAAGGTCATCAGGGGTCTACATTCCAAGGTTGGTGATTTAATCACACTCTACTCCTTAGCTGTTAGGTTTTAGTGAATAACAAACCACTTTTACCCCTTCCTTTGACAAGAAGAAACTTTATTCCTATTATTATAGACTTGCTTCAGGCAAGATGATGGAAATATTGTGTCCTATTTGGTCCTACTGTTAACTGACTCATTAGATAACTTTCAACTCCTCTCTAAAAACATCAAAACTCTCTGGAGGCTTTGGATATAATCCCTTGAAACACAACAATAATGAATATATCAATATCTAAATTTGTACTTAACTGAGTTAAGTACCTAGGCTCTCAGCTTACTACTGTGGCTTACCCGTCACTCACTGGTTCATTAAAAACATATAACTATATACTGGCCACAAGACAATCCTATAAAAGAGACTCATGGGGTTGAGGGAGAGCTTCATCTCCTCATTACTGTAAAAGGCAGACACTACAGTAGATTTGAAATTGTGTGGCATATAAGACATTTCAATATACAGAAGAAAGTCACCATATAGTAAAATAACATGGCAAACTATTCAAGAGAAATCAACAAGCTCATCAAATCAGAGAATTTTATGTCTCAAAACTATGACCGTTAGGATTTTTAACATCTTTTGTCTTAAATGTCAGCTTTTCCAATATCCCACAAAACAAAACACCCTGATACAATGCTTTAAAATTTCACTTTTTAAAAGTAATATTTGGAAAGCCAGCAGTCTTAAATTTCATGCACACTAAACTATTGTTGTAGACTAAATTGCATACAAATGCAATCATTTCCTTTCAGTTTTCTGGGAAGGAGTTATTTGTATTACATATTCTCTAGACTATGTCCAGCAAGTAGTAAAGTGGATGACAGCTCTCCACTTGACCTTTGTCGTGGATATCCAGTTATCTGTCAGAACAAAATGGAGACCCACCATAAATACATATTTTGATAATGTACTTTATACAGAATTGTGTAATCAATCTTCTCTTCACACACTCCACTTGATACCTAGCAGAGGAGCTATGCAGGGATGCAGAGATGGAATTACTTCATGAACACCAAATACGCATTTAAGAGTCTACATAACAGCTTAGCTTTTAACAGACACCACAAAACCATATCCATGTCACTGTACAATTCAGCGGTTTTTATAAATGCCACATAATTAGAGAGGTCAGAGTTTGTATGCAGTACTGATGCTATTTGATTGTTTTTCCTTCCCAGGAAGCTAAGCTAAACTTCACAAATGATTTTAAATGTTAAATTGGCTGTATAATGATTAGCAAATTTAGCCCATTCAAAAGACTAGGGATGTTAAGAAGCAGTCTAAAAGAAAACCTAACCAGCACAGTGTGGTCCAATGATGAACTAGGCGCTTAAAGATGTGGGAACTTGGACCACATCAGTCAGGCACTGATGCTGGTGAGAGTGAGGATGCCTCTACTGTTAACTTCCAATTGCAAATCAGTATTTCCATTCTTAAAGGTCATCTAGATTTCAGTGTACTTCACTGTTCCAAACTAAACCTAATACCATCTGCAAATCTGGGACATTTATAACCTTTTTAATCTTGATAGTGCCGCTACAATTAAAGCACTAGTAGTCAGGTAAATAACAAAAGGTACAGAAATCTCAGAATCTTACAATTTGAGCTAGAACAGACCTATGATGAAGATAGATCAACCTTCTGATTTTTGAACTGAAAAAAAAGGGGGGGGGGAACCTACTAAGTTCCAAATAAGAAGTCCAAAAATCTTGTTGTTAAATAAATACATAGCCAGAGCTGGAGTCAGGTCTGATGTGGGATCTCCCTCTTCACAGCATACAGAGGGGAATCCCACATCACAGATCTCCTAACAATATACTCAATGCTGCTACTTTCTCTAGAATTATCATCACTATGTACCCAAACCTTGGACTTGGTATTACAGGAGATCCAGAAGACAATGACAACCTAACCACAATACAGTTGAAAACGCAAGAGAGTCATAAAATAATTTATGGGTAATTCAGGAAGAACTCACCTGCTAATTTTATGGTATAGAAACTAAAGTTGCAGAATTATGAAGGTTCAGGCAAAGAGGAATTTAAGAACTGATGACTATACTACAGCCAGCAAAGCACTTAATTCAGAAAATACATCAGTACTGGTAAACATATCTACTGACTGGCTCATAGTTTCTTGCTTAACAGCCCTGTAAAGGAGGAATCTAAAGACTGAATGTACAAAGTCAACCTCAAGGTTCCCTTCCATTCAGGCCATAAAATACACAGAGGAAGAAGAGTAGTAAAGCAGCTCACAATGAAAATTACAGACTCAGACCTAGAAATCAAGGTTGTGTGTTGGAATTGAACTGTGTCCTGAATCTGTAACTTGCAAGTAAACTGTCCCAGGAGTATATTAACCCTTGAGATGTGAATACAAACATATCAAGCTATCAGGATTGGAAGGACTGGCAGTGATGAGTAGTATCAATGCACAGACAGGCCTTACAGAAGGCCCAAGACAGCTGAGTTAAAAGCAGAAACTGGGGACAGGAGAGCTTAGGTTTGGAGAAAGGTGTCCAGTCTAATGCACTATCTGTCCTTGAACAAGGTATCTCTTTAAGACCCTGTTTCCAGTTAAAAGAAAAGTGGGCTGGGTGGTAGTGGTATGCACCTTTAGTCCCAACACCAGGAAGGCAGAGAGGCTGATCTCTGTGAGTTTGAGTCCAGCCTGGTCTACAAAGTGAGCTCCCAGACAGGCTTCAAAGTTACAGAGAAACCCTGTCTCGAGAAACCAATAAATAAACAAAAAAGCAAACAAATAAATAGATAATGTGGCTCTCCAGGTGCTGCCTAGAGAGCCTCTGTCAGGCAGCTGTTTTCTGATGAAAGTGTAAAGAGAGTACCTGATAAAGCTATTTACTCATAAAAGTGTAATATGTTGTCCTTTTCCTTCTTCCTGTTCTCTTTTCTTCATCTGCTGCCTAAAGCATCCTTTCCAGGATACTCTGAAGCTCCCTACCCACTTCTGCCACACCTGCCTGCCTTCTGGGACCCTAACTTAAAGACATGCCTAGCTCATTCCTCTTTTCAATCTCCCTCTTCTTTGCAGCTGCTAAGATTTTCAGCTTGCTTTCCCTGTTGGTTTTCTCTGAAATTCCAATAAAATTGTTCTTGAACTTCCTTAAAGGGAAAAAAATACATGGATTTCATTGTAATAACTAAGTTACAACTTACACAGGGAGTATAATAATAGACACTGCCACTGAATTGGGAAGCATTTTCCAGACAAATGGGACATTACATAGAGATACATATTAAGCACCCATTACATATAGATGCATATTATGCACCCAGAAAGACATTTATTGCAATATGTTGGCCTACATAATTATAAATACTATACAGTCGCATGGTCTCCCATCTGCAAACTGTTGGGCTAGGAAAAGCAGCAATGCAATTTGAAAACCTGAGAGCAGATGTCCAAATTCCAGGCTATGTCTGAAGTACTATAATCCAAGAGTGACACAGGTCAGGCAGGCTGATGGTTTGTCATTCACCTTTCTCCTGACTTTCTGTTCTATTCTGGCCTTCAAAAGGTTGATGATGCCCACCAACACTGGGGAGGGGCAGATACTCTACTCAGTCTCCTTCAAACATAACTTATTCGATAAATAGGACACAGTCCAAAATATCGCTTAGCCAGTAATCTGCATCCTATGGCCCAATCAAGTGGACACATACAATTAAGCAACAGAATTACATTCTTTACAGCTGTCTGTCTTCAGAGTGCTTTGTTTACATTTTGGTCCATGCCATGGGGAATTCTGAAGACTGTCAAGAATTTAATTAGATCTTTGGTTTGGCTCTGAGGATGTGAATGAGAACCATCAAGGAAAATGCTGTTCAAGATAGACACAGATGTAAGCAGAAGCAATGAGGAGTGACAGACAGATGAAAATGGGATACAGAGGAGGCGGAGTCACAGTTGCACTTCAGCATAGAGGTCCTTTGACACTGTCTAATAACCTAAAAGAACGGAACAATGAGCTGAAGTAGAACAGTGCTCAGTGACTTCTGGTTTAAACCTCACACCAATGAGGTACCGTTGGGGGAAGTCATTCTACATGAGCAGAAATGTTCAGTGTGGTGGTACTGAGAAGCACACAGCCTGTCACATGTACAGAAGTCACTCACCTAGGGTGATAGCTTTAAGTTCAAAAGACCCCAGGTCTCCACCCTGGCCTATCACCAGTCAAGACTCCACACACTATTGCATCCTCTCTCCTGAACTGAACCGCACAACATCACACATTCCCACTCTAAGAAACTTCCCTTTACTTCTGATTACTTCATAGGTCTTCTCATGTACATTAAAGCATTAAAACATTAACATAAGTTTAATTAAAAAAATTAATTGCTATATACAATATTAGGCCTCATTGTGGCATTCTCAGCAAACATTCTCTTGGTCCTTCTTTCACTTCTTCTCTCTCCCCCACCCACTCTGTATCATTTCACTCACCTCCCTCCCACGTTCGTGCATCCCCCTTCCTCAACACCTGTTATTTCCTGTCACAGTCTGTCTAGTTTTACAGGCTATACATTTAAACATACATTTAAACATTATTAGCTAAGATCCACATGAGAGAGGACAGGCAATCTTTGTGTTTCTGGTTAATTTTTTTTTATGATTTTCCACTCACCTCACCTCCTAGGTTAGCCCTTTCAATTAGCATGGTTGTGGGAGAACAGAATATAAGACAATCAGTTGTAATGAGAAAAGCAGAATAGGTGTGAGACAGATGGGGCAGATGGGCACTTTATTAAGGAACTACAGGATAGGATAACCCCAAAAGGAGACTCTGAAGTTATATATAACATAACAGCAACCACCAAAATTAAAAAAAGCCACAGAAACAAAATTAAAAAAGCCACTCCAGTTATATACTTTTTGTGTCCTATAATTTTTCACTAACAAAAATATCAAGATCATAGTCCTAAGTTCTTAACTATAGCATGTAGATATATTACAATTTAACAGAGCACCCTTTGTAAGCATTTAGATTTCCTCTTTCCTTTATTATAAAGAATATTATGATAGCCTCACATTCCAATTAATTTATGCTAACTCCTAATTGTTGCTTTAGGATAAATTCTTAGCTGTAGATTACTGGGCCAAAGTTATAAAACTCTTTTATTTAAGGAGTTTGAAACACACAGCTAAAAGGCCAGCTGTAGACATTTATACTACTAACAACAATAATGGAGAGTCTCTCAGTGTATGCTTTATAAATTTATCTGGGAATAATCTTGACTATGACCTCATTTAAACATATTATGTGAAAGCTTGCTTAAAGTGAATGTCAGTGAGATGAACCAGACTCTCCTACTGACTTGGGCTTTGAGTTTTGAAGAATTATTTATGGAGGAAAAGCTCTAGTACTTCATCAAAAAAATATCACTGAAAGATAATAACATTTCTCTAAGGAGTATTTTGATCTAGCTAATATGATTTCAGTGTATTTTCACCTGCATTCTCCACCAAATACAGTTTTTAGACATATTGTCAGCAGTCTTCTTGAATGTCACCTCTGCTGATGCTTCTCTGAAAGGTTGAAGCTCTCCTCTATTTACAAATTCCACATCAAGCCATTAAGGCCAAATTCATGCTCCTAGTTCACATTTCCTAGAATGTGACGTATTTGCAATAATAAACAACACTCACTACTGGCCTTACATGTTTCTAACAAGTCTGCTTTGTTTCATAGTATGAGATTTAAGGACCACTTCACCAAATTCCTCCTCTCATAATTCAGCTGGCATGGATAACACACATGGAAATGTAATGAAGAAAATGGGTCAAAAGATGCTATGAGCACAGGCTAAGCTCCCAACTAATGTGCATAAATTGTCCGTCCTGTTCTGGGTCCTGCTTCAACTACTAAAATCAAGGAGAGAAACCAAAAGCTTATAGTACATCTTCAAGAGAATGTGGTATTAAGAGCTCTGGTTGGGGGGGAGTTAATCAGATGGGGCCAGGAGACAATCCTTGGTGAACATATTTAACCCCATTTCTACTGCCGGCTCCCTTCCGTGTTTTTTCTCATTATTTATCATGTACATACAATTGTTTACTTTCATGAATTTCCCAAACACCATGAATATAACTGAGATGCCTGACAAGCAGTAACAGCTCCAGAAGTAACACAATCAGAATTTATGAGGGTGAAATGTGCTTTCTGTGTTCTTTAATTAAAAATAAGGAACATCTAATTCTGTTTTGCATATTATACCTTACATTTTGGCAAATATGATAGTCAAGGCATTCTGTCCCCTAATAAACATAAGAATATATTCAAGTAAAGGAAAAACATAGAAAAGAGACTTTTATACCCTGATCAATGTAAACATCAAAGTTATTCCAATTTGAACACATATAAATATAAAATAGCCAAAGTCTCACTGCCTGAAGAGTTTGATAATCATGACAAAATGGGATCACAGGGGTACAATCAACATAGTGAGAATTCTATATGACAACCTTGTATCATTAACAAAACAAGGGATAAAGAGAGGTAACATGTTAAATAGACTTAGAGATTCCAACAAAGTTTAGTGCATGAACTATTTAAATTGTTTTATGTTTTTCTGACAAGGGCATATTATGCATTGGTCTTGACTTGAGATGTTGCCTGAGTGCTAGGATTATAGGCATGTTTACACTACACCTGCTTTATTTGAATCATGATTTGAGGACACTTGGGTAGGGAGAGAAGGGGGGAATGGAAATCTGAATATTTTGTAGAATACACAGAACAACAGAATTATTGCTAACATTTTATGTGTTAATAGTTCTGTGAATGTGTATTTTAAAAGAACCCTTACTGGGCTGGGAGTGTAGCTCAGTTGGTAGAATGCCTGTCCAACATGTGTGAGGTCCTAGGTTCAATCCGCTGGCACCACATAAACTGGACACCATGGCACAAAACTGAAATTTTAGCACTTGCGAGGTAGCAGAAGGATCAGAAGTGTAGGGTCATCCTTGGCTATACAGTGAGTTCAAGATCAGCCTAGTATACAAGGGAAGGAAAGAAGGAAGGAATAAAGAGAGGGAGGGAGGGAAGGAGGGAAGAAGGAAGGAGAGGGGAAGGAAAAGAGAAGTGGAAAGAGGAATGAAGGGGAGTGGAGGGAAGAAGGAGGGAGAGCAGGGGAGGGAGAGGAGAAGAAAGAGCATGTTGATAAATTCTAAAGACTTTAGAGCAGTTGTTCTTAACCCTTAACACAGTCCCTCATGCTGTGGTTACTCCATCCATAAAATTGTTGTGTTGCTACCTCATAACTGGAATTTTGCTACTGCTTGAATCATAATATACATATCTGATACGCAGATGGTCTTAAGTGACCACTGTGAAAGGGTCAGCCCAGCCTCAGTCATGACCTGCAAGTTGAGAATTGCTGATTTGGAGGAATGATCAGTTCTGTAGGAGTGGGTATAAAACTTCCTGATAGGCAGCAACTAGCTTGAAGGCATTTAACTGGCAGAAATTATACCCACAGATACAAAGGAAGTAAGAAAGACAATCTGTGGATAGCAACACGTTAGGTTGTGTGCCACAAACCTGATTTTCTCCTTTATTCTGAACTCAAACCATGCAAAAAAGTCTCATCCTGACACCCCAATTTGTCAGAGCATTCACAGTATATACAAAAAAATTGCATTTTAAGTGTCTAAAGCCAAAGTTGGAGAGAATCTAAGAATAGAAACAATAGCAACAAGACTAACAGCCAGAACACCATTATAAGCAGAGCTCTTTAAAAGCGGATTGCAAGTCTGCCATCCCATTACTGTACCACTTCCTGATAATGACTTTATAGCAAAATGAGACTGGAGAAATACATTTCCATTTGGCTGCAGCAAATGGAAAATTAAATCTCATTTTATCCAAAATCATAAAAAGGGAGCTGTTGTAATATGCTACCTAATCCTTTTTGCCTGGCCTAAAATTAGCTAATTACAGCAACATGTGAGCAAATGGCAATGAAATATAACCTAATGAAAAAGCAAAAGGGACAGGGGCATCTATTTATTTTAAATGTGTCCGAGCTCTGCCAGAGGGCATTCCAGTCTGTATCCCCATCCTCAGAAAGAGCAACTCAGCTAACCTCACTTAGATATATTATCCTGTCTTTGGCCATCTTTTGAGTTGGACTCCAAGTTTATTGGACGACTTGAGGGAAGAGTGACATGAGTTCCACCTGCAAACAGGGCAGATTTCTTGCGCTCTGCTTTCTAGCCTCACACTTCTCTGGGACTGTTCAAAGGAACTGTTTGGGCACTCACCTCTAAGAGCTCACAGAACTCTGTTTCTGCATTAGGTTTGCTGAGAAAATTCTGAGTGTATTTGCATTCTATCAGTCCACAGTGAGTCAGGCTATTCCAAACCGGTTTTCTAACCAGAAAACTGAGAAGTTTGATGACACATTTAGGTAAACATGCTCACTGGATGAAGTTATTTGAGTTTTTATAGCTTTTAATCCTCTATGAGCTTTGAAATCCATACAGGTTTTTAGACTAGATTTAAGTTCATCTGAGTTAAATAACAGAAATTATATATAAACAAACTCTATTAAAAACTTCATGGATTCTGGAGAGTTAAGACTATTTAATAATATAAAGAGCAATTAATGTAAGTTGATCTGAAACTGAAGCCTTTAACTATTAACTAATCAGCCTTATTCCTAATTAAAATCTTGGCTCAGGATAGACTTCTTGCCCAGAGAACTAAAGCTTCTCATTCACTATGGCTGGATGACGACAGCTCTGGCTGACAATGATAAATGAACTCTGAGTCTGAAGGGTTCACTCCAGTGAAAGAACAGGAAAGGGGTTGCAGACCAAGGCTCTCATCACCTACTTTGCAGGCAACCTGAGAATTCAATAGGCAGTTGAATGCAAATGCAATAAAAATGTGGTAAAAGCACATGCCAAAGTTATCTAAATTAACTGACCTGATAGCAACTGTGAGTTACAAAAGCTAACTAAAACTTGCAATGTGGGGGACTTTTTAACCTATCAGATGAATGACAACATGGGCCAAGATGTAAAAAGATTCCTCTAACAGCCCACTGTTGGCAATATTATTACTTCTTTGTACAAAGAAGACTCTTCCAATATATCTACTGTGATATCTCTTGCCCTTGAGAATGTTTGCTTCACCTAAAAGAAACCTTGATCCAGGCTCGCATTTCTGCTCCAAACTTAGATATTTTATTATTTACTATTACCACCCTTGGGAGCAAATGCTTAAGAAATAATTAGGGAACAATTGACTGGTCCTAAACTTTTTGATACTGGCAACTTTCCCTGCCTCTACCCTACTTCCTGCCAACGGTTCCAATTCAGGCCTTCACAGTGTACACAATCCCATGCGTGTGCACATACACATGCACACACACTAATATAAACTAAGATTTATTTTATCGGTTTCAGCATCATAATGAAGCCTGGCTCAAAACACCTCTCTTCCTTCTGTGTCTGCTACTGAGTCAGGCGAGGGAGTAATTCCACGAGAAGATGCTCAGTATTTTCACATCCACAGCTTGAAGTCCCTGCTTCCAGGCACTTTAACCACCATCTTGTTCTGGAAATGCTGCTTTACAGCACTGGCTTCCTAAATTCCGCAGGTAAACAGTTCTCTGCAACGGTGTAGTGAAACAAGAAGCAGCTTGTAGAAAATAGAGGTGCAGAGTACCTCACAAAGGACTTTAACTAAGGACTCGGATACAGCTCAATTGGTAGCATGCTTGCTTTGCCCTAGGCGCCATGCCCAGCACTGCATGTAATTTATGTCTCTAATCTAAGCACTTAGGAAAGAGGAGGTAAGAAGACCAAAGGTTCACATGCATGTGACAGCTCTTGCCTGTACTCCTAGTACTCCTGAAGCTGAGGCAGGAGGTTCACTCATATTAACAACACAGTAAAATCTCATCTTGAGGGGGAAAAAAAAAAAGAAATAACGGGATTTATTTTTGTTTGTTATAGGGGCATTAGGTTCTATTTTGTATATTCTATATAAAAACCTTACAAAGAACTGAAAAAACTGGCTTTAACAGTTGAAAAGGCAACCGTTACAGTTAGCTGCAAACACTCCCAGGGTCTGAGATGAGTTACCTCATTTAGTCTTCACCATAACCCTCTGAATGGGTGCTATTATTGTATGCTTAGACATTTTGAAGACCATTAGTAACTTGCCCAAGGTCACACTGGAGCCACTGTGCAGGAAAGTAGGCCGAAGGTCTAATTCCTAAATCTAGGTAGATTTAACCCTTCTCTGCCGTGGTGCCCCAACCTAGTTGATCACCATTGTTTTCCAGGAGAGATACTGAGAAATGCAGATTTCTGGGCCAGTTCCTAAACATGATAAAGTAGGTTCCTGATTGTGGTGGTCAAAGGTGTCAGCACAGTGGCATTTCAAATATGGTTCACATGTTCTTTCAAGATGCCAAGGGAACACAAGGGAAGCCAGTTGTCAAATAGTTGTCTAAGTCAAATCATCTGCCTGGAATAGAAGCAGATTCTCTTGTTCCACACAAACCTCTTCTTTACTATGTAATAGTCAAGAAGGTCATGTTACTGTGGAGTCAAATGAGGACACGGTCATCTATGTCACCAGCTAGGATCAAGACACATGACTGCAGGAGCCAAGCTATGGAAGATGAACATGATACAATAGAGCAAATCTTCTGTGTGAGAAGTGTTGAGTCAGAATTATACTCAGACAGAAGGCATGGGAACCAATGTAGTCAGAGCTTAAATCCCTGGCCATGTTCATTGCAGGACCAGATATTAATATTCAATATAAATATTGAAAATTCAATTAGAAAAATCAATTTTTCAGCTTCTGAAAAATTCAAGTATGTAGTTCATTTGTCCATTTATTTCAAAATATTTACTGAGTGCCTTCCACATGCAATGTACTAGATCCACATTAGATCCTGAAAGGCAGGAAAGCATCTGGGTAATGGAAAATGATGTCATCATTGATTACAGAACCAGGAATGGCTCTGTGGAAAGGTAGAATATCAGCTGCTTCTTGAAAGACGGGCACAGTTCAAATAGACAGAAAACAAGAGCATGGGAAACAGAAAGCATTATAGGTAAGCCCAGTGGTATAAAGGAAGGAGATTAGGGCAAAAAGTGTGAGCAAACTCCGGAAACAGTGCAGAGTACACTTTGGCTTGAGTCTAGGTACGGTGGAAAAGCAGTCGAATCAATGGCTGCGATGCCACAGTGGTCAAAGAACAACAAGCTGCTGGGAGACTGAGACAGCAGCAGGCAGCTGGGATGCATTTCAGCAGCACAAAGGTAGTAATACAATGTAATGCGAGCAAAACAACAGATCAGAGTTGAAGGAATACTTACAGTATAAACTAACTGGTGCCTGTGAATTATTTTGTTGTTGTTAGGGTAAGAGAAATGATATTTACATGTTATGGTTGTTAGCTTGGTGTTTTTGTGGGACTCCGAATAGTGGGATTTGGGGTGTCCCTGATTCCTTTACCTACTCATGGGATTCTTTTCTCCTACCAGGTGGCCTCATTCAGCCATGATTTGAGGGTCTGTGCCTAGTCTTATTGCATCTTGTTATGCTGTGTTTGGTCCATATTCCTGGGAGGCCTGTTCATTTCTGAAGGGGAACAAGAGGAGTAGATCTGGGGATGAGGAGGTTGGAGGAAATATAGGGAGGGAAAACTGTAATCACAATGAATTATATTTGAAAGAATAAATAAAAAGAGAGAAATGATTTTAAGGTAGGGATATGGAAAATGAGGGGAAAGGGCAAAGTACACAAAAAGCATCTTGTCTTCAAGTTAGAGATTATCATCTCTCTCTTTACACCTCACTGATCTAACCCAAATTCACATAACAGCTTCGCAGAGTAGAAAAAGCTAGAAGCGTCTGGCTGAGGGTAGGAGGACACAAACAGTTGAAGTTTAAGTGTAACTAAGTCTGCTGTGATCTTAGTACATCTACAACTTTCTGTATCTCATCTCAAGTTTTATTACAATGTGCTTATTTAGTTTGGTGGAGGTAAGATTTGGGGATGGAGGATGAAGGCTACAGTGTAGTGTGTAATGGATCCAGGACAACTCATCTGTTCCCTCTTTCCACCACGTGGGGCCAAGGACTGAACTCATGTTACTAACTGACAGCAAACCTTGACTGAACTCTATTTCCAGCCCTGCATTTCAATTTTATATTCATAAATTTGAAAGATACTATTTCTTGAAATGGGCACAAAACTATCAATTATAAGATTAAAAATGGACTTCATCAAAATTAGTAAATTCTGTTTAATAAAATGCAAAACTAACAGGATAAAAGATAAACCAAAGATTGAGAGATGATATCTATTTGAAAATATCCAACTAACAAAGACTTAGAATATGTAAACAACATCATAAAACAATAACAATAATAACAAGACTGGTAACTCAATATGAAAAAGAAAAATATTTGAAGAGATGCCTTATGAAAGAGGATATTCAATAAGGTTGTGAAGAGTGAGCTCAACATTGTTAATTCTCAAGGAAATATACATCAATAGTAAAGCAAGGGTTGATGCTAATAGCTCCGCAATAGTAAGAGTACTTGCTTTGCATGAACAAAGCTCTAGGTCCCACTTGAGCACTGGAAAAAGAAAAACTGAACCCCATTCAAACCACCATAAAACAAAACAAAACCCAAGCCCTATTCATCCCTACCAGAAAGACTAAATCAAAAGGACACTATCATCTAGGTGTTGTGGCTCACACTATAATCCAAGCACTCAGGAGGCTCAGTTGCCAAGATTATCAGGCTAGCCTGGGCTAGTGAATTCTAGGTCAGCATGATCTTAAAGAATGAGACCCTGTCTCAAAAAAGACATTACTAAATGTTAAGAGGAAGTAGAACGGGCAGAACTTGCATACATTCCTAGAGACTGTAAATCCTATTTATAGACACATCATTCCATTACTATGAGTCCACCCATGCTCTATCCAAAACAGACAGAAATAATCTAAGGTAACAGAGGTCAAAATGGCGGTTACTTCCAAAAAGGGAAATAGATAGAAACTGGAAGGTGCAAAAAGGAAGAGGCTACACCACATATTCTAAAACTGGGGCAGAGAGAATAGCTGGACTCCACAGTCTGGAGTATTGCTGACATGGCTGGAAGATATGCAGGGGCTGATGAGCTTACTTTGGAGTGTTTGGTCGAGGAACCTGAGAGGCCTCCCAGAGTATGCGCACACAAGGGTGAGATAGAACATAGGCAAGCAAAGGCTAATGATAAACATTTGAGAGCTTGAGCAAAAACGGGAAAGCTTTAAGAGTATGGAGGAGGTCATGAAGTGGGTAGTGGGATAGAGAACAGATGAATGGGTTGTGCTGGTGGCAGGAGCCTATATTCAGAGTAGAAGAAACCAGAAAAGAATCTCTTAGACACAGAATTTAAAGAGGTCAGTGTCTATGAAGTTAGCAAAGAATATTTTATGAGAGCGTCTGAAGAGACCAGTGTTTAGGTGTTCGGAAAGAACTGCTCTATGAGACAGGCCAGCATCTTGGAAGCCAAAAGAAAAAAAATCTTAAGGATTCAGCTGGTAGTCAGCTGTGTAAAAGGCACAGAAAGGGCAGAGGATGTCAAAGAGAACCTGCTGGATGTGATAATGAAGTCACTCACCTACCACACTGCAGTGAACAATTTCATGTGGGTGGAAAGCGGTGAGCCCAGACTTCCTTCCAGAGGCCGGCGAGGATGTGGACATGATGGCCATGAATAGCACTGCTCTTTCAAGAGCTTGCCAGGGATTTGCAAAGGAAAACGGGGCTCGGTCACTCAGGGAAGCAGTGAAATTGGAGGGGAAGTGACAAGTGAGATTGAAGACGCTTAGACTGGGATGTGGGAACTAGACATTACAAGTAGAGCCAAGTCCTGGAGAAGACCAGTAGGTGGTCACTACAGTGAAGGGAAGCTGAGACAGGCATGGACCTGAGGGTGACTAAAAGTTAACAAATGATCACAAATGAAAATTTTAAATATCAAAGAAATTTGTGGCCTGGGCCTAGATTTGGAATAGGAAGAAGACAGCCAGCTAACAAAGATTAATATTTGGAAGGTTCTTCTATTTATATTAATGGAATATTAAAATCCCTATTTAAATATTGTCATTCAAATCCTCTAGTGCCTAAAATACTGTCTTGTAGAGAAAAAACAAAACCAAAAAAAAAACCAAAGCAAAAACAACAGAAAAAAACAAACAAACAAACAACAAACTTACTATGTATGTAAAACTAGCAAATATAGTTACAAATACTAGATTGGAAAACAATGTCTTTCTCTCCCCACTAAAAAGAAATCAATCTGGGCTGGAGAGATGGCTCAGTGGTTAAGAGCACCGCCTGCTCTTCCAAAGGTCCTGAGTTCAATTCCCAGCAACCACATGATGGCTCACAACCATCTATAATGAGATCTGGTGACCTCTTCTGGTCTGCAGGCAGAGTACTGAGAATACTGTATATATACATAATAAATAAATACATTTTTAAAAAGAAATCAATCTAAGATTAGGAACCAAAAGGGCCTTCCCTCTTTCTGTGCCGATATCGCACCCGCCAACATGGTGAACGTTTCTAAGACCCGCCGGACATTCTGCAAGAAATGTGGCAAACACCAACCCCACAAAGTGACCCAGTACAAGAAGGGCAAAGATTCTTTGTATGCCCAGGGAAAGCGGCGTTATGACAGGAAACAGAGTGGCTATGGTGAGCAGACTAAGCCTGTTTTCTGCAAAAAGGCGAAAACTACAAAGAAGATTGTGCTGAGACTGGAATGTGTGGAGCCCAACTGCAGATCTAAGAGGATGCTGGCTATTAAGAGATGCAAGCATTTTGAACTGGGTGGTGATAAGAAGAGAAAGGGCCAAGTGATCCAGTTCTAAGCTGACCTTGTTATGAAGACAATAAAATCATGAGCTTTCACTCAAAAAAAAAAAAAAAAAAAAAAAAAGATTAGGAACCAAAATACAAATGGTGAAAATAAAAAAGCAACCACATTCTAATGATGAAACAGTATGGTCTACTGCCCCCGCAGAACTTTGTTTACAGCGAGAATAAAAACCACGTACTTATCATTAAGAGCGATAATAACAAAAACATTTGCCACTCTCTGCTGCCAGGAATATAAGTGCTGGTCTGAAAGCTGGGCAACTCAAAGCAGGTAAGCAAATTAAGGCCCAGTTAGATTTTGAAATAAGAGTATTTGCTTAGGAAAACAAGATGCATATCTCAAGTTACTTTTCCTGCCCAAGGATGTTGCTTAATTCAATTAGCTTGGGCTTGTTTTCTATTACTTAAGGCCATATTTTTCTATTACTAAATGAAGATTTATTCATTTGTAACAAATTAGTACAAGTAAATAAAGCACCAGGGATCTTAACTTCATCTTTCTTTCAAGTGTTTGTACAGTATTTTTGTATGAAACATCCTATTTTTGTTGTTGTTTTTGTTTGTTTTTCAAGCAAGAATTCCCTTTGTGGGGTCTAGTCACTACTCCAAAATACCCAGGGTCTTCCATCATGGATCTACAAAGGATGTTTTACACAGGAACCTATGAAGATGCCTGAAATTATACACTCAGTCATCATCCAATTACAATTCTTCTAAACTTTATTTTTTAGCCTACCAAACCAATGTGACTAATACTTTAAAACTGCGCAAACCTGTTCAGATTTACATTTGCATGTGTGCACAGAGAGAAAGAGAGGAGAGGTGGGAGGGAGGAGGCAGCTTACAATTTAAATTTTTTTCACAATAACCATATGTAATAGGTATATTTATTAGCAAAGTTTTCTGGATAGAGAAACTAATGCCTGAGAAAATGCATAAGCTGCTTAGGGAATCAGCTAAAGACGGGCAGGGAGGAGAACTGAACCCGGCAGTGTGGGTGGTCATTTGTTTATGACCCCGATCATAACATGATAAGGGTCTGTGAGTAAAAGTACTTCCTTAATAGATGAGGAAACACAAAGAACTATACAACTAGTAGCCATCCAATTCTAGACTTTGCTTCTCCTACCACAATGCTTATAATCTGAAGAGATTTTAAGCATACCCATTTCCATCTCCAGGTGTTCCAACGCTTAAACTATCTCCACATGGGAATCACCCTGTTTCATTTTGCTTACACGTGTGAAAACTCCAAACTCTGTTAAAACTTTTGTAAGAAAGTGACCTATTGTGTTGCATTTAGTGTGACTCTCTTCCAGACAAGAACTTTGTTGACTTGTTAACCCTTTCAGTTATCCAGTCTCTTGCTGACAAAGGAATGGAGTCCAACATTTCTCCCCTGCATCAAAATGAGTTTTGGGGTATATTTCATGTGACTACCTTCCACACTATTCTCCATCTGAGAATAGCTGACAAGTACATACACTTATGTATCAGGACAGCTTCATAAGGAATGGAAACCTAACAACATTCCACAGGATTACCTAAAGCTTATCTCATTTTCACGACTGTTCCCATGTCCTCTTGTTGAACTGATTCTTCTAAAAAAAAGGAAAAATGAGCAATTGAGTATGCATTCTATTCAATTCAACAGCTATCTACAGAGTTTCTACTTTTTCTCACATGATGAGTATGGTATAAACTGTGCCGAGGATAATGAGACCAAGTTTAGGAACATTCAAAGAACATGCTGCTGCGCAGTACTAAAAAGTCTTGGGACTTGGAAAAGAGTCATGTATACTGATGAATATATCTTTAAAATGTTTAATAAGCAGGAAGGTGGTGACACACGTCTTCAATCCCAGCACTTGGAAAGCAGAGGCAGGCGGGTCTCTGAGTTCGAGGTTGAGGACAGTCTGGTTTACAGAGTAAGTTCCAGGACAGCCAGCATTACACAGAGAAACCCTGTCATGAAAAAACAAGGAGAGCGAAAGGTCTCTTATAGAACTAGTGTAGTGCTGGCAGGCATGCTTAGAAAATTAGTGAAAAGTCACTTTGGTATTATATCAGCAACACCTTCTGTATACCTGTGCAACATCATACCGACCTCCACTATGAACATTTGTGCTGCTCCTTACACAGAAACAAATCCAAATCGCGTGTGTACGTGTGTTAAAGTGTGTGCTTGCGCTTGTTCTTATCCTTGCTGGAATCTGTGCTATTTATCAACAAGATAATGCAAAGAAAATTCAATAGGCACATCCTGTCCAGAGGTTAACAAAGGAAAACTCAAAAAAAAAAAAGCAGTTCCATAAATTGTTTCTACGAAGAACCTGAGATATTGTTGATTACTTCAGAACCCTGCACTGCTGCCGTCCGCTCTTTATAGTGTCTTATTATTGTCTGCTCAAATCACAGGTCCTGATGTACAGCGAGATTTCCCTATGAGCATCTGGCTAATAGCCAAGCAAAAATACATAATTTAAAACACTCAATCAGGTTCATTCTGAGGCATTTTGCTCTGTGTTTAATAGCTTCTCCAGGGACAGGAAATCACAAAGGCACATTGTTTTGACCTGAGCTGAAATGAGTCATTGCTTGTCACCACATTTTTGAGGATTTGGCATTAGTCTTCTGAGAAAGAGAACCTAAACATTTGAAATAAATACCGATTTTCCTAAACAATTTAGTAAAATCGGGCTACTCTTTTCACCGAAGCAGCAAAATGTAGCCCCAAAGGAAAACACTATCTTTCTCTAACTAGGAGCCGTTTTGTTTTTCTCAATACCAACTTTTGGAAAAATTTTAATAATCATTTGACGCACAGTCCCTAAAGCAATGCTGCAGTTTCCTGGAGTGTTTATGTTTTACAAGATGTTACTAGACAGTATATAGTCAAACCTTTGGTAAATCTTAACCCTCTGGACCAGCGGTTTTAAAACTTCTCTGTATACTAGAACCACCAGAGAAGTCCCATGTACAGCAACCAAGGGAGAATCTTGAGACTTAATCATTAGTACTAATGACAGTTCTCTATGTAATTCTATCACAGAGCGAAGTCTGTGTTGGTGTTTTAGACTTTACGTATGGAAGCACAAAGATAGGTGAGTTGGGCAAGAATGGCGCTTTATGAAAGTCTGAGGGTTTGACTAAGTAAGCTCTTTGAAAATGACATTTTCATGTTCAGGGATAAATTAATAGTTAAAAGCCAAATTCCAGGGTATGAACCTGGTGATTGGTTGTTTATGAGTACTCGGAAACTTGATTTCTTAAAGTCTCTTAACTGATTAAATGAGAATAATAAAAGTACTTTTCAGGATTGCTATACTCAAAGAATTAATCTACATGAATATAAAGGGTTAAGAATAGTGTTTTACACACAATAAGACCAGGTATGTTACTTGCTAACATCCTCCTCATCACCATCTTTATTATTCATACCTTACTAAAATGAGTTGAATGTACTGTCCTAAACTAAAGACACTTGAAATGTCTTGATTTCTAGAATTTTAAGACATTTACAACATATTTAACCTATTCATTCTATACATACTTACTGAGCACTTATACATGCGTGAAACATCATCATATACGTGTTGCCTAATTTTTGTAAAAAAAAAAAAAAGAGCGTTCCTGTGCTTTCCTACTTGTTTCAGTCTAAAATTCTAGTAAGTTGATTCCGACTTTGCAATACAGAGTTTCCTAGCTCCAGCACAACTGGAACACCACCGACAACAGCTGAGGAAGAGACTCACGATAACCAGCTAGTTGAACATGTACCCTACTCATGCATTTGTGCAAGCAGCTACGTGCTATATACCTCACTAAATTAATCCAATGGGTTTTTCTGTAAGGAAAGTACTCCCCAGGGGCCTTAGTTTACGAATGGCAGATTGGAAATACAGAGAGATTATACAACTGGCATGCAGAGAACTTAAGATGTCTCTGCCCACAATCTGAGTAGTCAGCTTGGTTTCTGGGAGGTGGACTGTAGTGGACTCACAATCAAGAGCGGGAGAGAGTCTAAATCCCTGTCCTCAAGTTATATTTCATGGAGGAATCCTCATGCTTTGACTTAAAAAAAAGTCAGTAGACGAATACAAGAGAAGTGAGGGAAATTCTAGAGAAAATGACAATAATCACAGCTACTAGTCAGATTTTACAAACACAAAATCTGTACATGCAATAGCTTTTGATCATTTTAATTGTGTAATCAATTTAATTCATGGAAAACTCTGCAAAAGTTTTAGGGGGACTATTTCCAATGATTTTAAAAGGCGCAACTTTTACTTTTAAGTCTAGTGCATTAATAACGCTTATTAAGATAAAAGTATGTGTTACAAAATGACCAAAACACCCTTCCCATATAATCATGTGATACAGGAAATCAAACATGAGCTTTTGAAACTATAACCAAATGTTCTGTTTAAAATAAAGTTGATGTAAATAAATATTAACAAACATCAGACATTATTTTCTTTTAAAAGATATTTTTAGATGAAATGAAAAGACTTCTCAGTTTCAGCCTCTAAAGAAATGAACACATAAAAATCCCTATCAAATATAATCAAAAGCATATTCACTATAGTTGTCGTGAAAAAAGGAGTACATACCTTTTTTTAGTATGTAGGCTCAGGCCTTCTTAGTTGGCATAAAATTGGAAAAGAAATCTGATTTGCATTAGTGTTAATAATTATTAAATTTCTATGAGAACTTTAGGCTCAGTGTTCATGAACAGTGTCTTTTCACTTCATTTTCTATGAATGTTCCTCGTGGTGTGTGCTTGCATGTGGAGGCTGGAAGTTAAGTGTCTTCCTCAATCACTGTCTATCTTCTTTTACAAGACAGGGTCCCTCACTGAACCCAAAGCCCACTGAGCTCCAGGGATCTGCCTGTCCCCATCCCACCAGATAGAGTTAGACACACACTGCTTGGCCCAGCTAGGCATCCAAACACGGCTCATCATGTTTACATTTGTCATCTCCCCATTCCTTTCTGAAATTCTTATATGACCATCCAAGTCACTTGAAAACAAAACAAATATAGTATGATTTTAATTAGTCATGGTGATCAAAAGCACAAATAGCTGAATTTATGCTTGAGTACTAGACATTCATGAGTATTTGTTCAACTTTTACGCACGATAGAAGGTCCTCTGTAATGAGGTCTCTTAGCAGAGATCTCTAAAACTCTAATAACCCACTTTGGGGTTGGGGAAGTAGTATGACAAAGAAATGAGAAGCTAAAAAACCCAGTTCAGAATCTGGGAGTCTTAAAACAGTCTTTTGCTTTCACTGTGCAAAATTTTCCCTAAACTACACTAAGTTACACATCAATATGCCCCAAGAAATTATTCCCTTTTTTTTTTTTTTGGCAACAGTATCAAGCTTCAGAAAATACAGACTACTCAGTTCTAAAAAAGAAATAGAACAGATAATTCAAATTTTGATGTCAGGTAAATATAAATTCATTTCAATATATAAAGCTAAACTGTAAGTTGTTGGTTGTTTTGTTCTGGATTATATTTATTTATGGCTATGTACTACTAAATGTAGTCATTACCAGAACCAAAGAACAGCCCAGGTAGGATGGTTTCGACCTGAGCCAGATGGTTTTTAGTGCAGCTGTCAACTCTGCTGTGACCGCAGGAAAGCTAAACAAGGGGGTGCGACTCTCTTCTTCATTTTTGGACCTTAAATTGGTATTTTATATAATGGTCACATAAAAAGAATAGACAGCTTTACTGAGAGGTTGTCCAGCCACGTGATTAAAGGCCCATTTGGATTAATGTATAAGACAGTGAACAATGTTATCTCCTTATTCTTTACTGAAAGTCGCAGGCTAGTCCGTATATTATATATATGCTTTTAGATAATTTAGAATGTCATGTCTCCACCCAGGGCCAGGACCTAGATCCCATTTTTCTGACTGTTAACCAAGTTTTTCAGTTTCAGTTCCTGTTCCACAGGCTGCTGATTAGGAGGGGTAAGGGTCCATCATCAATGAACCTTAAATCCACTAATACTGGAAGGACTAGTTACCCACCAATTTCATGCATCATTAAATAACCTTTTGATTTTTTCTACCTTAGTGTCTCTCTCTCTCTCTCTCTCTCTCTCTCTCTCTCTCTCTCTCTCTCTCTGTCTGTGTGTGTGTGTGTGTGTGTGTGTGTGTGTGTGTGTGTGTGTGTAGCTTGTGGCCACACTAAGTTGTCAGTAGGCTGGCTACAGAACTGAGTCCTGACTTCTGGAATGTGTGACAACAAAGAAAACATCCCTGACTGGGTTCTATCCTTTGGGGACTTTTTACTCAAGGACTCTGTATGATGCTTAAGGTTTAAAGTGACTGCCATTCATGAAGTTGAAGGAACTACCTCCACTCCAACTAGAAAATACACATTTCATACACAGAAATGCTATACTAATGTGGTCTTTTAAAAGGAAAACAGAACCTCTGCGAAAAGCATAGCAATTAGGTGGCTAACATCAGGGCAACAAATTTTTCATGGCCTTCCTGTTGCCATGTGCCTGCCATCTTCCTCTATACTTTCCATTCGCTGTTTCAAACATATGTTGCCACTTATTGCCAGGAAAGGAATCTCTGACCTACTCTTTATGTATGATGAAATGGCAGACGGAACGGAGCCACAGACAGCACCATTAGCAGTTATTCACACTTCTGTTTTCTCTTAACTTCCCTTCCTCTAAAGTTTATTCCTCATATGCTAGGAGGGATGTGTAATCATAAAAACATCCGTGACTCATGCTTTAGAATATGGAACCACAGCAACTCCATGAAAAGGCAAATGGCTCCTCCTGCCAGAAGGCAGTAAGCCTTCTACAAAAGGACCATATCTAAACTCAGAACTTGACTAAAGTAGGTGAAGGGACTTTTGTCCCTTCCTCATTTGTTCACCAGCCTCATTTTCTTTTCTAGTGATCACTGCAAGAGTTTACCTAACGTTAACTCAGTCTTAAGGAAGCACCTATTTCATGGGCTCAGGCTGCAGAAGGAAAGAAAATATGAAAAAAAATATGACAGTGGTTAGGTAAAAGGAAGGGTTTTCCACTAAAGAAGAATGGATTTAAGGAGACAAAATATGCAAATCTAGTACTGCATCTAAAGTACTAAGAAATAAATATTAATTGTATTATTTTGACTTACTGAAACCAGTATGAGACAGGAAACGACTTTGCTATGTTGTCATATAACAGCAACAACAAACCTTAAATGATAATCAGCAGAAACTACCTGTAATTTGCACTGACAGAAAAGACTGTCAGTCAAAACATTAGGCCTTGTTCATTAGCAAAAATCAAATACAGTGCCTCAAGAGTCCACAGATAGTACAATGCAAAGTAAAGGGATATTGCACCAAACAAACAAAATAGTCCTGCCGATTGACAAGCACGGAGCCTGTATCATCCCTTAATGGAGGGCACCTGCAGCTTTTCCAATATGAGCATTGGGGACTGCTAGTTGTTGCAAAGATTTGATGCTTTTGCCTGGGGTAGCAAAAATGAAGATACACCATGTTGGCCATGAAAAATATTTACACATACATTCTCTGGGTTATGAACACCTGATTTGTGAATGTTCTTTCTATATAAAAAACCCACTCAAAGTCCACTCAAAGATGACAGCTGGAGAGCAAGATTACTTCCAGAGCTACTTAATTTTAAGCAGGCCTAGCTGGCCTGGGGCTGCCATGGAAATAATAGGGAGGTATTCACCTGGAATCCAAAGTGGGGATGTAGAACACAGTCGCTAATAAATATCATATTTTATACAGCATGTGGGCTCTCAGCTGGTCTACAAAAAGTTAGTTGACCCAATATAGCTTAAAACCTATACATTTTCAAGCACATTGTTCTCCAGTGCATGTTGCACATATAAATCTCTTGAACTGTGCTATTACTATGCTGCAAAATCACCATACTATCAGTTACCTAAGCACAGGGTTTCCGTTTCAATGTGGGGTTAGTATGCCTTCTTCTACTAGAGTGAGAAACAACTCCATTGAAAACAATGCTGCTTTCATGGAGTAATATCTTAAAAATGAACCTTTCAGATGGTCTTTTTGCAAAACTGGGAATTTCCTAAGTTTGGAGGATTACTTACTTCCCTGCTTGCTATAAAACAGCAAACTGCCCGAAAATCTAAAGGGAAACTAAGTTCAGTATTGCTGTTACGTTTCTTCCATGAGAAAAAGAGAGGGGGAAAACCCCTGACCTTTCAGAACATTAAATGATAAGAAAAAGGAAAAAAGGAAGTAGCAATCATAACTGGACAGGAGGGAAGCGCACACCAGGTCACAGTAACTCTTTTGTCCACATCTGACAGCAGCATGAGTGCTCATGCGCATCCAGACAGACGGCGCACTCTGTGGAGCACAGTGCCACTTTCTTGTGCACTTTTCCAGATTCTTCCTCTGCACCAACAATACATCAAATGATTTACATGCAGGGAGTAACTGGATTAGTATGAACCCAATCTATTTTGTTTAGGCAACTTCCAGTTGTAAGACTCTTAAATTAGGCATCTGTCTTAATTTCTAGCAGATAGCAAAAGAAAGTAGGTTATAACAGTAGGTAAATAGTGTAGTAGGGATGGGCAGAACCCAGTTTGCTAATGCCTGCTAGCTACATGCTGGCTCTAGGATAACTGGCTTTTCTTCACCCAAAATTGATCTCCACTGAACATGCTTAAAAAGAATGCCTCGCTTCCATACGAGGAAAATTGTAGAACAGTTAATAGAAACCGCTCTGAACTCAGCAAAGAAGGGATTGAACTTGTTTCTACCTTCACAGTGTCATGGTGAGCAGTAAAATGTATAGATTTTAGAAAGAGGATTCTACTAAATAGAAATCATCCTCAATCACCATAGAACTACTTCTATATGAAAAAAAAAATCAACTATAGACAAAAAGTGGTTGTGGAGATGAAAGCAAATGGAAACCTTTTTGTGAAGACATGTACAATAGAAGAATTAGCTATATGCTTTTTATCAAACAAACAACTTTTGATTGTTTGTTTTTTCAAGATAGGGTTTCTCTATACATCCCTGGCTGAACTCACTATAGATCAAGCTGGCCTTGAACTCAGAGATCCATCTACCTCTGCCTCCAGAGTACTAGGATTAAAGGCATGTGCCACCACAGGATTAAACAACATAATTCTCAGTGATCTACTATGATTAGGTAAAATTTAGTTAGTTTTAGATCTCAGAAAAAATACTTGAAATTCTATATAAAGTGAGCAATGCTTTTCAGCTGACGGTTAAACAATGTCCAGATGCTAAATTTGACACTGGAGATGTTAGGCACATTCACTGAACACAAATGAGGAATGTCCAAAAAGTCTCAGTGTCCAGGACTCCTCAAAGGAACAGACATGGAGCATCCTTGGCTCTTCACCCAAGCAAGGCGCTGATACTTGTCTCTATGAGTCATAATCCCATCATCTCTAATTTAGCTCTCTTTGTGGTCAGCATCAACAGGGTCTCCAAACTGTTTACAAGAAAAATGACAAAGCAATATAACACTTTGAGCTTATGCAAAAGAGAATTTAGAATGACTCTAGGCCTACAGAACTCATACAAACATGGCCATTACGCAGTCAGGTTGAGGATAAAATATGACTGACCTATAGATCAGTCACGTTACTCTCCTATCTTCTGGCAGTTCTAGATAATATGAGATAAAGGTAGCTTCTTGACTATGGTGATAACAAGAAATGGATACTTTTTTATTGGATGAGATTCTTGGGATTGCAGAGGAAATTTCAGCATCAGTGAAACAATAAGACCATCAAGAGGGTAGGCCAGAGTCATAAGGACAAGAGAACCCGAGGCAGCATGCCAAGCCTGGAGCCTGAGTTCATTTCCTTTCTCCCAGATTTATTTACTTTTTTTTTTTTTTTGGTGTGTGTGTGCGTAGTGGTGGGGTGGGGCATGATAGACTGTGATATATTTCATCATTGTTTAAGCTACTAGGAGCCCAGTTAATCTGTTGTGACTTGAGGCATATTTGCCTCTGCCATTTGTTAGGATACTTACATTCTGGACCACTTAAGAATCCGGTAAACTATTTTTAGGCTAGGATGCAGTAGAGGGAAGTGGGTTCAAGTTGCCAAAGCCTATAACTCTGCAAAGATAGGAAGCCATCTTGAATGACTTATACTTTACACAAAATCAGACACTTGTCTAGTAATCTAGGGCTCTGTGAAAAGTTGTCCAGTTCAAACTGGCTTCCTCCAGGAAGTATCAATCACATGAGAAACTCCCCCCAGAATACACAGAATGAGACTGCCAACACCTACTACGCATGACACCTAGCCATAAAGCCCAGGGGAAGCTATCCAGTGTCTCCTAACTTACCTGTCTTTGATAAAGATCAAAACATAGATGCTATTCTATTCACTGGGCTTATTTACATCTGAGACAAAGCTATGCGATTTGGCTGCTGGGTCAATCAAAGTGAAAATGCTGAGATGCAAACCCTTGAGTTAACCTGAAGTCCAGTCCATTATGGCCATATAAAAGGTTTTAGCATACTAATCTTGTGAGTGTTTCTTACATAGTTTTCCGACTGATTTTTCAATATTAGATTATATGAGTCTAATATCCATTGCTGACAGTGAAATAGACTGCGTATCCTCAGGCACACACACATCCCACAGACACACCTTAAAATGCAAAGCAACTATTTAAATTACATCTATAGAGTGACAGGACAACCTGGCCAGGCCAACAAAACACCAAATGTGGCTTTCTCTTTGGCAGCAGATTTTAAACCGAATGAACTTAAATTTTGACTTCATGGTGTCACAGGTAACAAAGGCAAAGTGTGATAAATTGTATGGTCTCCCTAATCCTACAAGAGGCTGGGACTGCAAAGAGCTGCACTGGCCAAGTCAGGCTAATTTAGAAGGAAAAGCAGCTGCCGGGATTGAAACTGCTTTCCTTACAAGCCGACATTAGCAATAGGAAAGTACTAACCCCGTGAGGAAGACGAACAGGGTAGCCCACATGAGAATCTGCAGCCACATTCATATTTATTTGAGTGGTCCAAAACTAAACCAGAAAGTAGACAAAACAAAAACAAAACAACAATACCATGTGCTTAAGTTTTTAACAGAACTTTGGGGCTGGAAACATCCCAAGCTACAAATCAGTAGAAACTCTTTCTGGAAGGTGTTACTTTTAACACAATGTTCAAAGAATCCCAAAATATAAAGTTCTCAATATATGAGCTCATATAAAAACCAGAAACACACCAGAAATTAACACACAATGATTGTAACTAAAAGAAATAGAATTACATCTACTAAGTCCTTAGACATAAACTGCCAGGCAGCACGAGAACAGTGTTTCATTGGTTAAAAGAAAAGCATGGGGATTAATAGCACCTGCTTAGACAGGAGACTTCTAAAAGTGGCCATTGTAGGGGTGAAAGAGAAACCTTTGGAAATAAGGTACATAATAACTGTCAATCAAGCCGTGGAACTAGTGAACAGGACGAATCTGAAGGACGTACAGTTATACTACCATATGACCAATGTCCTCTGATGGAGCTCCACAGAGTACAGTCTGAAAAGCCAAACGGACGGGACAGATGGAAGAGCAGAAAACGCATGTGAAGACAGAAAAAGAAAGCTTAACATGTGTCTAAGTACGTTTCCAAGCAGAAATGAGTAAGGACTGTTCAGAAGCCAGGTTTGAAAAGTTAATATTGGCTGAGAATTTTCTAGAACTGAAGACACCAATCTTCAGAGTCAGTGAAATATCAATGGAAACTAGGAAAGACAAAATAAATTTGTGCTTATGCACAGCACACTAAAATTAGACTATCAAAGATAAAAGTCAGATCATAAAGACAACCAAAGAAATAAAGGAATGGCAATTAGAAAGATGATAGACTATTCAATAGACAATACCTTAAGCCAGAGCGGAATAATATTGTCTATGAGCTAACAGAAAACCAGTGTCAGCCAAGAAGCCTATACACGGAAAAATCTTAAGAGCAGAGGTGAAAGAAATTCAAATAAATAAAAAGAGAACGTACGAAGAACAGACTTCCATTTTAAAAGCTTCAAAAGAATGATGGAAATTGATCCCAGATGAAAAACTGAAATATAAGGATAATATAAGCAAGCAATTATAAATACACTGGAGCATCTAAGCCACCATCTACTAAAACTGTAACAGAAACTATGAACAACCAGAGCTTCCAACAACAAATTTGGAGTGTGTCATCACAGCTTAAAAACAAACACAAACAAAACTCCAGAAAGGATTAAAACATTGGGAATCCTGAGATACTAGGATTTAATATGAGAGGAAGAACTTACAGGTACATGATCCCTAACAACAGGAACACAACAGGTAACTTCCAAAGTAGGTAGGGAGGCTGAAGAGATAGCTCTGCTCTTCACAGAGCTCGGTCACCAGGTGTGGTGGCACACATCTTCAACTGGGGGTGGGGGTGGCCAAAGGCAGGCAGATATCTGTGAGTAGAAGGCTGGTCTACAAAACAAGTTTCCAGCCAGTCAGAGATGTACAGCAAAATCTTGTCTCAAAAAAATATAAACAAACAAAAATTCTGGCTGTTCTTCCAAAAGACCCAAGTAGAACTCCCAGCACCCACTGCCTATAACTCCAGCTCCAGGGATATGACACCCTTTTCAGGTTTGTAGGGCATACATATACATGTGGCAAATACACATGTGCACACTCACACAAAAATAAAAATAAAAAGGTAATCCAAATACGTCAACAATTACTGCAAATGGAGACTAAATGCCATTGCTAGAGACAAAGGTTGCAAATTGGAGTAAAACAATTCTATCAACATTAATTCCTAACTATGAGATTTACTAGAGCACAAGGTAGTAAAGTTGAAAGTAAAGGGTCAAAAAAACAGGATGAACTGACCAACTATTAACCAAAAGGAAGTTGTTTACCTACCTACATTGACAGAAGACAAAGTGAACTGAAAGGTAGAAAACAGCCATAAAAGTCAAGGGGTGTTTTCTGAAACCTGGGTAACATACTTCTTCCAATAAGGCCACGCCTCCTAATCCTTCTCAAATAGCGCCACTCCTTGGTAACTAAGCATTTAAATACTTGAGCACATCAAGGTTATTCTTATTTAAATCATCACAGAATGCATGACATCCAGATAAAGAAATAACAGGTGGGGACAGAGATGAGAGTTCCTGATTGGCCCCTTCCTAACCAAAAGAATCCCACTAATGAGAATGCCATTGATGACCATAATTTCATGAAGGTACATGGGAAGTACTGAGACTTGCAAAAGTGGGCATAAACAGCTTCCTAGAAAGCACCTGCTTACACACTAGGCCTACAGCCTCCAGACAGACAGCATGGTTACTGTCTGGATGTTTTGTTTGCCTGTGCTTTGAGTTGTTTTGGTCATAGGGTGTTTATAGGTAACTCAACCTGGCCTTGGACTCAGTCCTTGTACAACCTCTCTAGTGCTGGGACTTCAGAAGTACAGTTCTACACCCGACTCCTGCTGGACTTCAGAAGTACAGTTCTACACCCGACTCCTGCTGGACTTCAGAAGTACAGCCCTACACCCGACTTCCTCCTGGGATTTCAGAAGTACAGTTTATACATGACTTCCTGCTGGGTTTTCAGAAGTACAGCCCTACACCGACTTCCTGCTGGGCTCCCAAGCACTAACACTAACCTTGTAAAATGAAACCAATATCAGTTTCCTGTTTGGGGGCAAACTCTTGTCTGATAAGAATTATTGAATCTTGTTTTTAAACATTCTGACTTGGGGCTGGAGATATCACTTACCTGTTAAGAGCAGTTGACCTTGCAGAGGACCTGGGTTCAATTCCCAGCACCTATGGGGTATTTCATAATCATTTGTAACTACAGCTCCAGGGCATGATGTCCTTGTCTACCTTCATGGGCACCATGAGTAGGGACAGACTTAAATGGTTTAGGGAGGCAAAGCTCTTTAGCCCTCTGTGGTGGTTTCTAAGAAAATTGCCCCCAAATGGAGTGGCACTCTTGGGAGGTATGGCCCTGTTGGAGGTAAACTCTGAACACATGAAATAAAATGAGTAAATAAGTAAATAAGTTGACGTCCTAATGTTTATTCTACTCAGGAGAAACTAGTTGTGATGCTATTCCTTATATAATTATATATGCAATCATGAATTCTACTTTCAAATATTTAGGGTAATATTAAAATGTATCCTTCAGGACCAGAGATCTCCCTGCCTCTGCCTCCTGAGTGCTGGGATTAAAGATGTGTGCCACCATTGCCCGACACTGTAATATATTTTTAAATAGATCCTTCATTGAATAGATAGTAGAAAAACTTCAGAGATCAAAGTGATGCTGATATTTTCTGGCTCTTACAAAGTTACCTATTTAAAAGTTTATTATTAAGTACAAACTGGGTCTAAGAAAAGGGCTTTTCTTTCTCCTTAGATAACAAATTCTCCATCTACATGAAAAGCTAAGTCAAACTAGTTTCTTTAAAAGCACATTCCTTAAGACATGGAATATAATCTATTTGACAAAGTTCCTTTAAAAAATAAGACTAGATAAAATTCTAAGGACAGTCTGTACTGGCAAGAGACAAGAAGACTAATAGGTCTTTTCCGTCTATAATTTCTGAGATTCGAGGGTTTTTTACTCCTACAGTAATACTTGTGAGTCCAACAATTTCTCAAAACTATTATTAGTTGCCAAGGAAACACAAAATGTTTGTCAGAATAAATAAGCAAATGGACTGGACCTAAATAGCAGGCTTTTCCTGCTTCCCATGCAATGGTGACATCGTGTTTATGCCTATTCATTCTCTCCAAGCCACTCTGCTCACCTACTTGGCAGGCCTGCTCATGGGAATGCAGCATCTATCTCATAGAATTACATGGGAAAAAAGAACAAGAGATCTCTGTTCCACACAAGTCCTTCCTTCACTCAGTCATGAACGAGGCCATGCAATGTTGAAGGACAGCAGGAAGCAGCTGGTTTTGTGACCATTCTATCAAGAATATGTAAATGCATGCTTTAAAATGACTCAGTGTCTACAGAAAAGCAACCAACATGATTAAAATGTATAAATTTAGAAAGACACATCTCTCTCATACACAAACACACACACACACACACACACACACACACACACACCACAATATGAAGTGACTGAATTATTAACCAACTGGCAATATTCATCCAGCAGAATTATATGTAAAATTTCTTCACTTTTTTGAGAATACATTAGCACTGAGGACTGTACTGCTGGCAATCCAACTTTAACCAAAAACAATGGAGGGTGTATCAGGGCTTCTACTGCTGTGAAGAGACACCATGACCACGGCATATGAGACCACAAAGCCAACCCCACAGTGACACACTTCTAACAAGACCACACCTACTCCAACAAGGCCACACCTCCTAAAAGTGCCACACCCTTCGGGGGCCATTTTCTTTTAAACCTTTACAAGGCTACAGAGCTTTGCCTCCCTGAGTCATTCAAGACTGTCCTTACTCTGTTCAGGTTACCAATCTGGACCAAGTACACCATGACGTTTACTGCTTTCCTTTTTTCCTAACAATCATCCTTCCTTATCTTTGGGAATTAAGTTCTAAGATGGTCTGTGTGTGCCTGAAGTTAAGAACAGTAATACTGAACTCCACAAAAGTGTTTTTCTTATGCACATATATCTCTGATAAATTTTAATTCATAAGTTAGGTATAGCAAGAGATTAACGACAAGAAATAATGATAAAATATCAGAAGCACACGATGTACTGTAGTAAAACCTTTATGGCTTCAGGGTTGTTTACACTTAATGCTAGCAAAGTCATGGTTAAGAGAGGTTATTGTTTTCCCCTGTATTATGTCAGGGGGAAAAGGAAACACATCATACCCAGAGATATGGCTACTACCTAATAGGTTGAAACAGAGCTCATAGGTAGCAAGGTATACTAACCCATTTAGGATAAAGAATCATCACTGGGTAACTGAAGAAAGTTCAGTTTATCACTGTTCTCTAGCACATATTTGATGACAAAAAAAAAAGACAAGGAGAAATATCTAAGAAATAAGACCTGCTCCCTCACAAAGAATAATTGGCTTGATATGTTTAACAGCACACAATAATTGTATTAAAAATGAGATTGTGCTTATGGCTAGCAATGACTGACTTTATTGATATGGTTGCTGTAATCTTCATAATAACCTTATCAGCTTGAACCATATGAAATTAAGCCATGGACAACTACTCCTGATTATATAAGAAGTACATTTTAGGCTGGTAGTCAGCTCAGATGGTGAAGTGCTTGCCTAGCATGCAGAGGCATAAGCAAAGTGGTGCATGTATAATCCTTGGCAGGGAGAGGCATGGGATCAATCAGTCCAATCATTCTCAGCTACACAGCAAGTTTGAGACTTGGCTACATAAGACTGTTTCAGAAAAAAAAAAAAAAGAAAAAGAAAAAGAAAAGAAAAGAGAGAGAGAGAGAAAGAAAAGGGAAAAAAAGTAGTCTTCTATGTTTAAATTTAGTTAGGCCTTCCTGGTCTTCAGCCCTTTTACCTAAAAACCTCTTTCCTCATATTAGAAAGTAATTAACTCTGCAGGAAAGCTCTTCTGTTCCTTTGCTAAATGACACCTTAACCAACTGCCTATTTAGATCACAAAGGCAAATGACTAATTGTAGAAAAGGGCCTTATCTTAATTTGTTGTTTTGCTATTTATAGGAAACTCGTAATGATAGGATGAAGAGAAGCATAGGATAACTGGCCAGAACTAGACAAGAAAGTAATTTTTTTTCTTAGCAAATTTTAAAGTGCAGTAATCCTATCTCAACTATTTTCATAATGAGTATATGTAAGAAAGAAACAAAAACTACAGTTCAAGATGAAATATCCTAGGAAGAGGGAAAGAAGTGAAAATCTACGCAGCAGCTCCTGAGAGCCAATGAGGCACCACAAATGGCTGGCCGGCATTTGCAGACACAGCTCTGGTGGTGGTTGTGTCCAATAAAGACCTGCACGTTATCACCCTGGTGCTCTAACTTTATTAGAGCAGGTCCTGTTGCTGCCACCTCCTATAAAACTGTCCTGGTGCATATATAAATCCATGTCTCCAATGTGAATGACACCCATAGGATTAGTTACTCAACAGCTGGGGAACACCGCTGTGAAACGCGCAATGACACTGAGTCTTGCTTTCCTAGTTCATCATGTCTGTAGAAAACAGTTGTGAATATCTCAAGGAAACCACAGCAGTCCTTGCCAATGACAGACACAACTGAGCAAGCCTCTGAAGAATTAAGTCCAAGATTATGTCAAATATTGCTTAAGTCCTTGCATCATAACTTCCATTGCTGTGCGGCCTTGGTCAAGAGACCCCAGTCTGTTTCTTCATCTGAGAAGTATTGATGATTCTATCTCAAAATGTGTGGAAAGATGAAATGACGGTATGCACATAAAACTCAAAGGATGGCCACTGGCATGATGTAAAAGATCGGTAAACAAGGGTTATTATTGGTTACTAAAGAAACTGCTTACATACCATGACCTTAGTTGGAAAGCTGAATCACAGTGGCCAGAGAGTAGTGCCTCAAAGAGCGATAGGGCACCAAGTGAGGCATGCAAGCCTTACTTCTCTTTTGTCTTGCTTAGGAAACTGCAAGAATAGAGCTATAGAGAAAGAGGAATAACTTCACAGGGGATATGGGAAGTCAAAGAATGAAAATGAATGGGAAGTATGAGTGCAAAATTGTCGAGAGGAAATAGGTGGCGGTATCAAATCTTAGGAAATTTTTCATTAAAAGGAAAAAAAAGCACAGTGAGCCATGAACTGCTCACTTCCGGATAAAAGTATTTGATGCTGCGAGTCTATGTTTCATGCAACTTTCATCAGTTACTTTATTTCACTTAAAATAGGAAAAGCATCAACTGTCTCAATGGGTATATTTAATAAGTAGAGGCACATACAGCAACTAAAAAGATCATGATGTACTTATCAAACATAGAAAAGCAGCAAAACTAAAAAAAAAACAGTATCTAACATATCAAGACAATACTGCAAAGCAAATATTAAATTCTAATAAATTCAGATGAAGGGTATGTTCATTCACTTGTCTTTCATTAGCTGTAAGAGACTCACTTTTCCAGTGAGACCATGCTTCCTTGGGGCCATGCTCCCAACAACACTACCTCGATACTCTGCAACCATCCTCTCTTAAGTTGTTGGGTCTGCCCCACCCGCCCCCCTCCGGCCAAAAGAAATAAGCCCATCATTTTCATTATTCCTGCTTGACAAACACATGGGAACAATAACTCTGCGGACATGTACACCATACTAGGAAGCAATACTATTTTAATGTGATTTTAAAAGGGGTTTTAAATAAACTCAAGCTACTAAAACTACTCATCTGAAGCCTCCACATCTCTAATTTATTTTTCAGATTCATAGATTTGGGGTAGAACTTCTCTTACTGATGTTCAAGGTAATTAGGAGGTCAGCGCTCAGTTACAAGGAGGAAGATTTCTATACAAGGAAATCTGTCCCACATTAGTGAGTAGAAGATTTAATCCAGTCATATTTGGCCAATGTTTTCCTTCTTGTGTCTTTAAGTTTTTGTCTTATTTGGTCGGTAGGAGAACAGATTAAAATGGTTCTGAAGTTCTATTTTTATACACTGTCCTGCAAGTACAGAACAAAACATTTAATTTCTTTAAAAATATTTTCCCTGCCAACACTTCTGATTAGTTTTAACTGTTTTCGTTAAAACACAGGCACGCAAAAATGAGCAAAAAGGAGGTTCTTTCAGTAAACACGCAGGAAAATAAGATTTCATCTGGCCTTCCCATCACTTGAAGAATTGTTTTGTAGTTACATCATCAGGAAATAAAACACTATCCTCTGAGGACCCCTACTCTCTACAAAGAGAAAAGAGGTTTGAAGTCTGTATGTTCAAAAACCTCTTTTTCTTCTCCCGCCTCCCCCAGAAACTCAAAAACAAGTGTAAAAAAATGTATTTACAAAAGTTTACACAAGAATTTTAATCAGCAACTTTAGTAGTTAGACCCAGGATGAGGATGAGGGTGGACTTTGACCCCCAAGGCTAGGGCAGCCTCGTAGGAGGGCGCAGGTAAGGCTCGCCGCCCACACCCTCAAGTGGCCCTGGGGATCGACCTTGCAAACACCACCGGTGTCTGTGAGACTGGAGGATCTGGGCTGAGGGTCTGGGCTGTCACGGCCCCGCCGCCCGGCCGGCCGCACATGCCTCTGCGCGCCTTATAAGGCTGAGCGGTGACGTAACGCCCCTAGGCCGGGCGCGCTCTGCGGCCCGCTCGCATTGTTCGGGAGGCTCCCGGAGCGCGCACAGCCGCTCGCAGCGCAACCGCGACCCGGCTCGCCGCCCTGCCCGGCCCGGCCCGGCGCCCGCAGCTCAGGTAAGCCCGAAAGAGTCTCCGCTTCGGCTCCCGCACGGCCACCGCCCCCGGACCAGGGGCAAGTGTGCGCGTCGCGCTCAGCACCGGCTCAGCTGCAGAGCGGCAGGCAGGTTTCGCAGAGCGCACTCAGTGACTGCCAGCTTTAAGCCCCTTTCCAACTCAAGAACTTCAAAGTTCTTGGCGGCCTGGAAAATACTTGCGACTTAAATTTAGCTGGGAGGTGAGGGGTATGGATTCCATGGGTTTCCCAAGTGGCTATCGGTACTGAGGAGTCTAAAGGGCTGGGGACTTCCATTGTAACTGCTCTACTCCAGTGTCTTACCTCCTCAGGACTTCAACTTTTTCAGCTCTTAGAAGAGTAGAGTGCGAAATCCTGCCACATGGGATTGGATATGTTAGCGCCAGCATTTTCCTTAGAAGTCTTAATATAAAAAATAATTTTAAAACGGAAATACAGTTGGAATTAGGATGAAACTAACCGTTAAAATAACTTTTTGATGACACACAAAAAATCTTTTACTACTCTGGCTCAAATGCATGTCAATCTATATATACCAGGAAGTTGTTCCGTTTCTAGCTCTTTCTACTTCAACTCTACTTTGTGGAGGACAATCTGTATTTAAGAGATGAAGCTATTTATCCTCTGTAGATTAATGTTCTAGATAATATATATTTTAAAACCTAATTTTGAAAGTAGCATCTGCAAAATAATTTTAATCACTGGCACTTTAACCATGATTACACATAAATCTGAAAAGTCCATTGCTATTAATGAAGGCTTACAGTAGAAATGAACATTTGGCAGATGATGAAAGCTACATATTTTACTTTACCTTTCAAAATAAAGATCAGCAGTGGAATTTTTAAAATGTTAAGTTTAGCACACTAGAAGAGGAGATAGGAAATGACTTCTCCACCTTTATCTGATCTGAACACAGTGTAAAACAAAACTTGAGGAACCGAAAGAATCATTTCCCCTTTTAAATAGCCTGTTTTTCAAGTCTGCATAATTACGAGCTCAGGGTCCATGGCCTCTTTCTAAAGGCTGAAAATGCTTTACTACTGTTGGCATTGGAAAGACCATAGAAACTACTGTTCGAATGTTTAACAGAAATGAACAACCACTTTGAGGTACAAATGTATATTTTATTTGTATTTGTCAGTGAGGGGGGGAAGTTAGATATGAGATTTAAAATTGAACCAGTATTTTTAATGTGAACAAAAATTGAGAAACGTTTTTAGTTATTCTTGTGGTTGAGTTTTAAAAGTACATAACACACCTACTATTTTTGCTGCCTGTGAGGTTTTTTGTTTTGTGTTAATTTTATTTGAAGAAGTAAAAGGCTGGTTTTTCTAAAGAAAAAGTACATGTTAACAGTTCTGAAGATAGGCTAAGTAAACTGCAAGTTAGTACTAAGACGTAAGTTCCCTCCAAACTATGATTTCATCCCAGGGAAGTCTCTCACCATGAAGAGAGGGGCCAGTAGCCAGCTCACTGTGAAGATGTTCAGAACGTAACAAGATAGGAGGTTTTGTTTGTTTGTATAGACAGTGACTAGAAGCTGAAAGATTCCTGTCTTGGGAAAAGGGTATTTTGCATTTTCTAAAGTAGTAGAGGAGTGAAGCAGAAACTAATTATTGTTTCAGCTTAACTCAAGTACCATCTGTAACATAATCTATAGCTCAACTGTTGAAAATCGTAACCTCTATCAAAGTCAGCCTTTAAGTACAGAAACACCCAATAACATATTTTTTAATATTACATTTCTTCAGATGTACTTTTAAGCATGCTTTAAAGAACTTACTAAGACCTCTTTTGCAACTGGAAGTTAAACCAAATTTATCATGGATATACTATCTCAAAGTGGGCTGTCTAGGTGAGCACTTCTCAGTTTTAGGACAATCTTCAAATAAAGCACACTGCAGTCTTGGGCTTAGTAAGTTCATTTCCCCTATTATGGCAGTTAACTTTAACTGCTAATCACTGAATTTCTGTTGTATTTTCCTAATGCTGTTGATAGACTGTGGCAATGGCTAACGTGAAAGCATGAATCAAGTATTTGTCTTCATTTTCCAGTCTTCTTGCAACAGGTGATGGGAAATCCAGCGCGCGCGCGCGCACACGCGCGCGCGCACACACACACACACACACACACACACACTCTATGGGTTTCATTTTAAAATTCTGTTCTGGCCCCTCAAAAAAAAAGTACCTCTGGTAATAAACAGATTTTGAAGTCTAAAAATTGAGAATTGGGGAAGAATAATTTTTCACTAATTTTATGCACACACACACACACACACACACACACACACCAAAGCAAAAAGGAGGATGGATTGATCCGGACTGAAATCTCAAGGTCCAAATCAGGAGCACAAGGAGAGAGAGCACGAGCAAGGAACTCAGGACCGTGAGGGGTGCACCCACACACTGAGACAATGGGGATGTTCTATCGGGAACTCACCAAGGCCAGCTGGCCTGGGTCTGAAAAAGCCCGGGTTAAAACCGGTCTCGCTGAACATAGTGGACAATGAGGACTACAGAGACCTCAAGAACAATGGCAATGGGTTTTTGATCCAACTGTACCTATTGGTTTCGTGGGAGACTAGGCAGTTTAGTGGATGCTCACCTTACTAGACCTGGATGGAGGTGGGTGGTCCTTGGACTTCCCACAGGGCAGGGAACCCTGATTGCTCTTTGGGCTGACAA
>NW_026067944.1:22300940-22345852 GCF_014885135.2 Alexandromys fortis | reverse complement strand
AAAAAAAGGAGGATGGAGCAGAAAGAGATTACATATTGTGGAGTACTAATCAGAATAGAAAGCAATATTGGTCTCAGCCTCCCTCGGGGCCTGATAGGTATCATGTATTGTACAGAGAGCCAATCATTAGCTTTGAAAAATCTAACATTCCTTACACCTCTTGGGTATATCATTAATTTCAAGTTAAGTTCATCTCATTTGTGGTGGGCTATAAATTTTGCTTCACTTTCAATTACTGCTTAGTTTCTGTGAATTTTGTTTAAATAATCTTTAAAGAGGTTGCATCTGCAGCCATCACCACAAATGCTCAAAGCAACATTCCTATGGCTGCTTCTGCCATCACCACAGTATTTCTGAGCCACCAACCTAATCATTTAAGTTTGATGTATGCTGCAAAGACTATTAGTAAAATATGTGTGACATTTGTATGAGGTTAAGTGATTACTGGTAGATCATCTCCAACATTGATGTAAACACTTCCACAACCATCTTTTTCATTAAGAAACAAGAGATGAGATTCTCTTTCCCTCATTAATCTGCATTAGCAGTGCCTCTGACTGGGAAACCTGGGCAAAAAAGCTGAAGGGGCTTGCCAAGCAAACTCCTTTTTAGCCTTGAGACAAAACCTCCTCTTCATGATTGTGTGAAAAGTTTCAGCACATTAAGATAGGTTTGCAGCAGTTGTCATTCTGAGTTCACGAACAGTAAAGAACACATTAGCAGTGTTCTTTCTCTAGTCTAACCATCCTCACACTCCTATGCTCAGCTGGTTCCCAAATAAGTCTAAGTCTTAAGAATACAGTTCTTTTATGATGACAAAGTTAAGGAATGTTTGCACAAGACATAGGGAGGTATGAGGAAGAGATGGGTAAGTGATTACTGGGACACAGGTGCAGGCACACATTCCCAATTTCTTTTTCTATTTATAATTACTTATTCTAGTCCAAAGGCCAGTTATCATCAAGAGAAAAAATATATTACAGTAGAATATCAACATTCAACTCACAGATATGCATTTAAGACAGACCTTAGTGAGTTCTAAAGGGACAATGGGATACCTTAAGAGTGTGTATATGCACACTGCCAGCTAATACAGCAAAGAATGTCAGCACAACTTCACAGCTGCAAGTGGCAGTGGTCATCAGATCCAGATGGCTGACAGTGTAGAAGACACTGATATCCAGTGTGATCTGCACCAGCAATGCTGAGCAACTCAGGCAGAGCCAGGATTCCTCCACTCTTGGACTGTAGCCCACTATTGGTTTCTCCTTTAATTGGTCCTCAAAAGACAAACAGAGCTCAGAAGTAACCTTGGTACTGTATGTGGTAATTTAGACATAAAACTCATTAACAAAATAGGTGGGTATGTTTTCATTAATAAGTAACAAGAGAACAAAGGGAAAGGAGTGAGATGAAGTCAATACAACTTCATCAGGTCATTTGGATGGCAAAGCCCACTCTTTATTTGAATGTGAGGGGTGCTGTGCAAAGAGTGTTTGCTGACATTTTAACACTGCAGGCGACTGTTAAGTGCCAAACACTTTTCTACTCCACCAACCTCCTAAGCTATCAAGAAACCCTCTGTTGAAAATCAGACAATACTATCAAAACACTCTGACCATAAAATTCAGGAAAGTCGCCTTTGAAGGCTGTTTGCCACTGGTGATATCTTGCTTCCTTTACCCACATACCATGCATTTCTACATTATATCATACATTAACTAGTTTATGTCTGTATATGGGATTATAAAGTATGTCAGTATTACTTTTAGAACAGTTTTCTCCCAGGCATCTAGGAAAGTATCTAGCTGTTGTTAGTAGGTGTGTCATGTGGACAAGGACATTAAATACATGTACGAATAAACGATCTACAACCTAGAAGCTTCTGATTTGAAGGGAAAGTGTACTCTGCCAATGATGGACTGAGCATGAGCCCTTCTACATTTTCATCACAAGACCCAAACATATCTTTGTTACTATCTGAATTAACCAGAGAACTGACTTACAAATAAAAAGGCCAAAAACCAAATGAGAGTCAGATCAAGTCCAGGCAGTGAATCTGCTTTGAACTTACTGTCCCAGGTCCATTGTGTACACAGACAAAGTCAAATGCTTCCTAGCGCTCAGCCCATCTTTCCATTTCTCCTTTAACTCCTTCCCCCATGAGATTGAAAGTGGTGAAAGAGAGCCAGGTGAACTGCCGGAGGGCATGAAAGAGCACAGCATAGTAGAGTGGTTTTGTCTTTAATGAAGTATGGATTCCTCTGAATTTCTAATCTCATGTCTCGGCTGAGGGCCTGGAAGATGCAGGCATGAGGTCAAATAACTCCCAGTAACTGGAAAAGAGCAGACTATCTTTCCTTTGGACTTTGACTCCAAAGTTTCTATGTGTACTTTCTATATCTAAATTTCCATGAGAAGTATTTTTCTAATACCAAAGTTAGGCAACTTCCTTGCCAACTTTGACTCCAGCAAAGGTCTTATATCTGGTTTCAGCAACAGCAAGCAAACTATGCTAAGAATAAGATAGACTGGCTGGTAGGTAGAGCAAGGAAGTTCACCGCACTGCCTAGCTTTGAACTGATGACAAAGAGTAGGATCATCAGTGCCTCTTCCACATAGGGTTCAGTGCTCCTTGGTTCCATCTCCACTTTTCAATATCCTAAGTCAAACACTTAATCGCAGAGATTAGCTGTTTAAAAAATTAAGCAATGTGAGAATGTGTGTGGTTTTGTTTTGTGAGGTAGGTGCATACTTTTAATCCCAATACTTGGAAGGCAGTAAGGAGAATCAGAAATCCAAGGTCATTGTTGTTAAAGAACCAGTTCAAGGCCAGCCTGGCAGAGATTCTACCTCAACTGCCTCCTACCCACCAACAAATTAAACAACAGAACTTAGCTCTTTGCTAAACTGCTTGTTAGTGACACTGCTGGCGCGGACAAATAGTACTGTCTCAATGGTGAAACTAAAGAGGAAGAATAAAAGGCTCTGCCAGTCATCCACTGGGGCAGCCTCTTGTACCCTTGTTTTCCCCAAACCTCATAAAAGGGACAATGTCCTCTACCCCAACTGTCTCAGTATTTGGTGAAAGACCGAACAGTGGGCAACAATTCTTATAGGATCTCTGACCAAGTAGAAAATCTATATAAAAATTCAAGGTATTGATTTTGTCATTACAAATAGATCAGTTGAAGAAACTCCGGGTCAGCCTAACATAAGGATGTTAGCCCTGCAAGAGCACCAAATCATTTACAGAGCTGCCTCAGGGTTAAGCAGTGCTTCGAGATAGGCTGCTTTGACAGAAGCAGAACTGCCTGATTCATTGTGTCCCATGGCCCACTAGTCTGGGAACAAAAGTTTAAAGGTGAACCACATTTTCCCCCTTGCTTTAAAATTTTTTAATGCGAATCAAAACAAAAACAATCTCTTGAGCAAATAATAAGAGGAATGTACAATATCCATTGCAGTTGGACTGAGTGTCTGCAACTGTTAAACTTGAAGAAAGGAACTGCTAGACCCAGGAGCACAAGGGAAATGTCCTGGTTTTTGCTGAACTCAGAGGAATGAAGAAATGCTTTATCAGTCACTTAGCCTCAGCCTGATAGTCTGCTAACTGGAAAGAGCAAAAGAGAGTGGATCATCCAGGCATTTGTAGGAAATGGATGTATTTGGCTAAAGGGAAGATTACCTTAGAAAAATAGAATCATTATAAATACTCAACCCATCATGTTTGAAGTAGCACATCATCCTCCTCAAGGGAGATGGGAGGCATTATAAAATTGTAAAAAACATTTTAATATATAATAAATTATTTTATAAACATGCTTATATATTACATGCTAACAGATAAATATATAAATAGCTGTGTATATATATATTATACAAATATAAACACATATACATGTTTATATGGGGACCTACTAAATAGAATTCGTCACAGTATGTCACCTATCCAACAGAGGTGACAACTTTCTCAAAAAATTGGTGGTTCCATTCACCTCTTCATACATTATACCCTGAAAGACTCTCCTTACAGTCTCATTAAACACACTAGATAGAACATACATACAAAGAATCAAGGGTAACAACAATAAGGCTTTCTGACCAGTTTCTCCTATCTGGACTTCATCTAACTTTTCCTCCAAGTGTCTCACACTTCACAGTAAAGGGAGAAGTAATAAGAATAAGAACAATAAAACTGTTTCTTGTGCTCTAATAAGAAGAGGTAATTCTCAGACTTTTAGTCCACTTATCCCAAGAGGGTTATACTCCAAGAAAATGCTTCTTGTGTATATAGAGTTCAAACATAAATGAAGGGTATAGAAGTATCAATCCTTTAAGAGCAAACAATATATTAAACAAATTAGGAAGCAGTACAAGGCAATACTGAAGAGATGCCATAAATTTAAGGGCTGTCGAGACTAGAATAGAAGTAAGCCAGGCTTAGAAAACTGAAAAGAACTGTTCACAGAAAGGCAAACATCAATGGACTTCTGAATAGAACCCTCCAATGATGTTGGGTTTATTCCCGGAATATTCACTATTGAAAAGAGCCTAAAGTAAAATTTAAAAATAAAAGTTTAAAACAAGGTCAACACATGCACGCACACACACTCCACAATTAGTTAACCCATTAATTGGCCTTCACAACAACCTAGACTTCCATGGACAGGAATATGACTTAAAAGATTTCATTGTTTAAGGTGAAGGGATTATGTGTGGTGAGGGAGCAGCTGGGATAACCCAGAACAGGTTCAGGAGATGCTCTCTAGCACTGAGTTATGCCTATTGTCCTACAAGGGTCATGTTCTCTACTTAGCAGGGCTTACTATGAGCTTCCACCAGACTGAGATACAGGCGTTGCCCTGGGTCCCAGGAAATGCACTGTAGGGTGCTGTCCAGAAGAGCTCAGGTTCTCTGACACCCAGCAATAAAAGGAAAACTCAGCTTACTGGAGAAATCTATGTTTCTGACCTAAGTTCAACCACTCTGAAAAACTCCCTGATTCCCCTGCTTGAAAGCAATCTTTCCCCATGAAAAAACCCACAGCTTTCCTAACCGTGTTTGTCACTTGAAATAAGGCCCAGGTTACTAAACTGTTAAAGTATGGAAGAGAGTGGGCAACAAAAGGCTTCAAAACTAGTCTGGAACCTGATTAATCCTGGAAGCTTCACCACCACACTTCATGGACACACAAGTGAGAACTTGAGCTAAAGGCCTCTGGTCAGATGCTAGGCACAGGCACTTCTATTTTCTCTTTGGACAACTGACAGTCCAGGTGCCTCTTCCTTAAGTGTTAATTTCTCAGTCCCATGTATTTTCAGTTTAGCATGACATTTTAAATGTCAGAACATGAACATTTCCTTCTTTGCTGTTAACTACACCTGTTAACTTTGATTACAACAAATACTTTCTATAGAAAGAAACAAAAGTTGGAATGTCATGAAAGTCCAAGTAAGGTATTCTATACAGTTCCAAGCCATTAAGGCTTGATGAGCCATATGACCTCTTGACATATTAACTTGTGTACAACATTAAACAGGAAAGGAAGGGGAAAAAAACTCTGAAGTTGCTGGAGGCTTTCGTATTGTGGAACTGAGGTTTGAAGACTGTCCAAAGCTTTCTAGAGCTTAGTCATGAAACCATACTGTTTGCTTCCTGCTTCTGGGGAGGTGGGAGGCAGGTGAGAGAAGGCCCAGCAGCAGTAAGTCAGAAGATTCTGCCCAGCATTTCCTGCCTATTGGAAACATGGCTTGATAAAATTGCTTTTTCAACTGCTTACAAACTCTGGTTTTCATTTTTTTTTTGTAGCCTTTTAACTAATAAAAACATAAAATAGTTTTTCTACTCTTAAAATTCAAAACTGATGCAAACTATAATTTTAGGGATGGGTATTCATACAGCAATCAGATAAAATACATTTAGAAATTTCTCTTTAATTTGGCCATAAATAGACCATTCCTTACAGAGACAGCTATAACTAAAATGGCTAACACAAAGGAAGAATCACCTGAGAGACGTTGGCTATTGAGCTGTTGTCATATGTGCTGGAGAACTATTCCTGGATGACGTCTTGATAGAAAGGCCTAAGATGCAGCACACTTTCATGTCATGAGCATGAGTTTAGACTTCAGCCTGATATACATCTGGGTTTCTACAGGCTCAGAAAAGGTAGAAAATTAAAATGAACCTAACTGCTCTGGACATTTGGTCAAGGAGAAACTGAGGCTCTGATGACAAAAGTCTTCATTTTAAAATGAATGCAAAAGGACATACCAAATAAAGACCACATGACAACGGTCATCTGTGTTCCAATACATTTTAGAAAAGAAAAACAAAGCAACAACAACAACAAACACACACACACACACACACACACACACACACACACACACACACACACACACACACAAATCTTTCCTGCCTGTCTGTAACTAGACTTTACATATGGCCTCAAACTCCAGCTTTCCAAAGTCACAAACCAACTAAGAAAAGTGGTAAAGTGGTGGATGGAGGACACCCGCTGTGGTCTGTAATCTGTTTAAGAAGAAAACAGGCTGCAGAGTAACAACCCATCCTTGCAACTACTCTACCTTCTAAATACTATTAAATCTATTATATGTTCCCATTTCCCTAATTTACTAGTTAAAATGAAGAATTCAACAACCCCCTCAAAACAAACAAACAAACAAAAAACCCAAGTTCACTCTACAAATTAAAATGTTACCCATTTTACACACTTGGTATTCTTATCTACCCAGTTTTCTTTGCCAAACTGTGTGATTTCAGTAGTCACAGTAAATCATAAGCCTCTGTTGTTGTGGTTTTAAATTTTCTGAAGTTTGAGTTTCCCTCAAACAAGTTTGGAAATGTTTGGTTTCCCAAGCATACCATGTTAGCCACTGCCTCTGTATGGAAAGCCAGGCTACTAGGAGGTGAAAATCAGTAAATTCATCCACTCTGGTATGACTGGTCCTTGCTTGGGTATTTTAACTCCAATAAATCCAAGTAAGAAAACCAAAGGCCTTTAGAAAGAGAAATGAAAAATGAGAGACTGGGAAGAGAGGAAGGTGGGACCAAGAAGAAAGGGAGAGTTAAGGAGGAAGGGAGGGAGGGAGGGAATGAAGGAGGGAGGAAGAGAGGGAAGGAGAGAATGAAGAAGGGAGGAAGAGAGGGAGGGAAAAAGTGAGGGAGAAAGGGAAGAAAAGAGGGAGGGAGGAATGAAGAGAAGAGGTGAGGGAGGGAAGAAGGGAGGGAGGGAGGGAAGGAGGGATGGAATGAGGAAAAGAGGCTTAAAAATATTGGGGGTTATGGTTTTAGAGGTGTGCTCAAAAACATCTGGAAAAGAATATACTCCTTACAACTTTCTTTTTTTTAAATTTCTTTTTATTTTTATTTTTTATTTATTACGTAATTTTGAAAAAAAGGAAACTAAAAGAAACAAAGTCAACCACATACATACTTGCAATATCTGAAAGAGAATAACAAGGTCTAGAAAGCTTAAAAAAAAAAAGCAGGGTGTGAAATCAATGAGATTTTAAAAAATTTTTTAATACCCAATTCAGAATAGTTTTCTGTAAAATCCATTTCTACTTCCTCAATCTGAGATTCAAAAGAACATCTAAATATATTATTTTTAAATGAGAAGCACATATAAATATTATGAGCAAGCTAAAATACAAACATTTCCAAGAGCATACAGTAATCGTGCCCTTCAAATCTGTTTGAGAAAACGCTGTCTGTTAAAAATATTTTCCGAGAACTTTAAGCCCTTAAAATGTTCTATGGAAATGGTATTTATGACATATTCACATCCTCTAGGGACTGTGAGGTGTTATTATTGGCAAAGTGACAATTTTTAAAACCATTCAAAAATAATTACAAATTTATACTGAATGACTAAGCTTGCTATATTATTACAAAAATGAAGAGAATATTGGTTAATGTCTCATGACCAGGGCTAAAAGTAGCCATGAATGAACCTATAGGAAATAGATGTCTAGTAGTAGTGACTTTCCGTCTTTGACAAACCAATTATTCTAGCACACAGATTCACAGTGAGGATGGTGCACAAGATAAATGTGATATATATGTACACATTTGTCTTAGTGATGAGAACACCAGTTAGAGCATCAATTATACTGGCATTCTGGCTCCATGAATTTCAAGCTGGACCTCTAACAAATTACTTAACTTCTCTGAGCCTGAGTGAGCTCTCATTTTTTTTCATATTTTTATTTAGTGATTGATTTTATTGAGCTATATATTTTTCTCTGCTCTCCTCCTTTCCTCTCCCCTCCCCTTCTATCCTTTCCCATGATCCCCATGCTCCCTATTTACTCAGATCTTGTCTTTCTCTACTTCCCATGTAGATTAGATCCACGTCTGTCTCTCTTTGGATCCTCATTGTTGTCTAGGTTCTTTGAGATTGTGGATTGTAGGCTGGTTTTCTTAAAGTCACTTATGAGTGAGTACATATGATATTTGTCTTTCTGGGTCTCGGTTATCTCACTCAATATGATGTTTTCTAGATCCATCCATTTGCCTGCAAATTTCAAGATGTCATTTTTTTCTGCTGTGTAGTACTCCACTGTGTAAATGTATCACATTTTCCTTATCCATTCTTTGTTTGAGGGGCATTTAGGCTGTTTCCAGGTTCTGGCTATGACAAACAATGCTGCTATGAACATAGCTGAGCACATGTCCTTGTGGCATGATTGGAGCTCTCATTTATAAAATAAAAACAATGATTCCACATTTGTGTTTCCAGGTATAGCATGGCATAATGTACAAAACAAATGCTCAACCATTTCTATTATTTCTACACTGTAGAGAGGGTCTTAAACTTATCCCTAACTCCCTAGTACCTATAAAAGTAGAATAGGTATTTGTTCACATATTCACTGAACACCATGCACTGTTTACAAGGTAGAAATAAAACAATGACTATAAGAGACACCAATGATTGGCCAATTATGAAATAAAATGTGTATGCATGGGAAGATACACATACACACACCCCTCTACCTCTAAAGTTTATATTCTATTTTCAGTTTTATTTTATGCGTGCGAGTGTCTTGCCTGCATGTATATTGTGTACCACCCAGAGATCAGAAGAGGGTGTCAGATCCCCGGATCTGGAGTTACAGATAACTCCAGGCAAGCCACTAGATGTGTGCTGGGAAATCAACGAGGGTCCTCTGAAAGAGCAGTCAGAGCACTTAACCACTAAGCCATCTCTCTAGCCATGAATTTTATATTCTAAGGAATAATCATATAAATAAGCAATAGATGGTATGGTAAATAGGACTAGTTAAGGTGAGAATCCAGTCTCATAAGGAGAAACCCAAAATCAAGGCACACAGGCTGTTGAGTTTGAAGAACAGCAAAAGCAAATGAACAAACAAAACTCCTAGTGTGAATGAAGCAGAATGAGTCAAAGGGAGACCAGCAGGTCAGATGGGAGGAAGAGCAAACTCGTCTCGAGGTCCATCTACACTGGTGGGGTTAGTTGGCGCATTCTCTTACATGTGACGCGGGTAAGAGGGGTGGGCGTGGGGGTGTGTGAAGCACAGGTTTTGTTCCTAATATATTCTTATTCTGACCTGGTTATCTGTGCTATTTCATAAGTTAGGTGCTCTAAATTCCTCCCCATCCTATAAAATAATAAACACACTAGTGCTTATCTATCATAGTTGCTGTAAGAATTAAGTAAAACCAGGGAGTCCATGAAAGACCTTCCATCTATCTGTATCCTTCTGCGTAGGTGCCACACGTTAGTTTGAACTGGAGTCCAGTTCCAAGCCTACCAAAACGCTGTATATTGCAGTGATATGATCTACAACAAAGTGCTGTTGTAAATCAAGTATTTCCACTATTAGGATTTATCTTTGTAGTGAAAACTTTCGAAAGGGAAAAAGTCTGTAATTCCATAACTTTACCCATTATTTTCTCTTTAAAAGTCTTACAAATTTTACCATGAAAGTTGTGAAGACTTATTTCATAACTTACTTTTTCTGCACCTGCTTGAGGACAGTGATGTAATGGAAATCCCCAAGAAATGATGTATGACAGAAAAAGAAAAAAACAGAAAAAGGATTGTTTAAGTAGCTATTGTGTGTGTTTGTGTCAGAGAAAATGAGAAAATTTCATTTATATTTGCTTGTTTATTTCTAGACACTCTAGTCTTGAAGATACAATAAGATATTAGCTCCAGTAGCTCCTGTTTGGAAAAAAAAAGATAAAGTGAAATTCCAACTTTTAATGTACACATTTTGAGATAAATATCAAATATTAGTATTCAATATCCATGAATACTCATCTGTAAAGAAGACTGAAATCCATACTGCTCAAGCAATTAGAAGTATGTAAAATCAACTACAAATTTAATTATGGGATAATATGAACCTCTGATGGTGATGCAGACACTTGGAGACTGTGAGGGGAAGGTGACAAGTTCAAGGACAGTTTGAGCTATTTGGGGGAAACCCTGTCAAAAATATCCCAATATAAAAGCCTTAAGTAACCCATTTCTTGGGGGAAAAATATCATCATATCTTTCCATCAGGATAGCGGGCCGCATGGCAAAGCAAGTTTCATCCTCCCAAATTTGGGGTTTTGTTTTTATGAACAGATCACAAAACATAAATATCCTTAGTGCTCTTAATTTCTCTTTAACTCAAGAAACAAAACTTATCAAATATTTACAGGGGGAGGGGGAGTTCTTTCAGGTTTGTCCTAAGTCAGTTGGCCCACCCTGCCACCTTTGAGTGCTCATACAGATCAAGTCTGAGTTGTAAACCCAGCAGAGAACGTGCATATTCACATTCAAGGAAGAAAGAGCAAGTATGACTCAAGCAGACAGGCTTTAGGAAGGGCAGCTAGCGACATCCATTTGGTACACTGGCAGTGCACTGGAAATGGCATATTCCTTTTCTTCTGGGAAGGGAGAAGAACTGGGGAGTAGATCTGTGAACAAAAAAAGAAAAAAAGAAATGAAAACTAATAGCTGACCTCAAATACAACTGAGCAGTGGATAAAGAAGACTTATGGATGCCAGAGGTAACTACTACAAGAACATTTACAGAAGTTTCCCCACAAATTAACTCACACAAGAAGGCAATTCTTAAGCAGACAACAGTTCTCTATCTGTCCCATAACCAGTGCTCGCACACCTTTAATGTTACAAACATTTCTCATTAGTGTGTACAGACCACAGATGCTGCTATCATACAGAGGAGAGCCCATAGTCCTTACTCCACCCAAGATGGCGAACTTAGCAAACCTTATCCTAAAATGCCAACAGGGATGGCTAACAATGAGCACAGAGCAACCAAGTAGGTCAAACAGACTGATTCTGTACTCTTCGGTTCTAGGTGCTTTCTACCTCCTGCGAGCCCATGACTGAGGAGCTCTACATATATGTAGACACACACACACCCTACTGTAAAAGTACACATTCACTTATTTTAAGACTGTTTTTTCAATTGAAAAGAGAAAAAAATGCTTATTCTCTATAACATGGTATTTTCATCTGTAAATATGATAACCAGCCATTAGCTCATTTACGAAATTTTCTTGATAAGAACATTTAAATTCTACTCTCTTAATACTCCTATCTGACTAATAATAAGACATTGGTTGTGCCAGGCAGTAAGGAATTTTTTGTGAACTGTAGTTTTACTTAATTTTCAGGACATCCCCAACTACAAGGGAAGCTATAGTATTGTTGCTACCCTATAAGTGAACGCAGCAACTAAACTGCTTGCTTAAGTTATATTAGAAGTAGGAAGCCAGGATTCGAGTCTGAAAACCCATCTGTTGGATTTGAATTTTTCAGGCTGGTTTTCTCCCTCTTGCCCATTATGCTGCAGGGCCGTCCAGAGCACAGACTACCTGTCACTTGGGTTCCTGCATTGCTTATTGCCATCTACTAAGGACAGTGGGGAGCAGGTAGAAGAAAGGACACTAGCCCTAAGTAAAAGAAAGCAAATATGAAGGAACAAAATATAGGTCACTGAGGTGAAAAGTGAAGCCCAGAAAGAGGGCAGGAAGTGCTGAGGAAGACGAGCAGTCAGTCTTAGGGACCTAAAGATCACTCTCAGCAACACTTAGAGCTCTGCTGGCTGCACAGCACCATGAGAAACACACACACTAGTTGATAATCCAGAGCTTCACATGCCAAGTAACTTCATGAATGCTTCTCCCTGAAGGGACAGCACAGCCCTGTCACAGCTGTGAAGGAGCCAAGCGATCCTAGAAAGTTCTGAAACTTAGTCTGACAAGGACTGAAAACCCTACTTACTTGGAAAGGCAGGTTGCGTGGTATCAATCAATAACATAAGTCTGGAAAAGGAAAAACTTTGATCTGAGGGATCTTTTCCAAATAGCTAAGAGCCACAATTCAGAGGGGAGTGAGCAGAGGTGAACCTGTCCCCTTCCCAAAAACAGGTGAGGAGGTTCTCCATACAGGCTCAGTAGTATATGCTTTCGTTGTTGTTGTTTTGTTTTGTTTTTGTCTTTTGTTCTTGTGTTTCCAAGTTCCCTCTTGATACTGCCATACACATAAACATCAAAAAGAGAATCTGGGAATTTCTTAGTATGAAAATTTTGAATTGAAAGATGGGCAGGGCACGAGACTTGTGGCACTTTAAAATCTTTTGTTTTATATATCTGTCTTATTGCAGTGCTGAGATTCGAACCTATTACCACTGGCATGGTAGACAAATGCTCCACTACAGAGACAGGCTCACATCAGTGTTACTAAGCGAACACTCATTACCCTAAATGTTCTAACTAGAAAGCTTCCCATACTATATAGCACAGAAGCAAAGGACACAAAATTCAGGCTCATGCTGATAAACTCAGTAGGGTATTTTCTGTCCCTGTTCCCATTTCCTCTCCCAGGCCCAGCCCAAGGTTTCCAAAATGGCCACCTGGTGTGGGGGTTGAGGGAGGTATCTGCTAGCCCAGACTGCAGCCTCCTTTGGTTTCAAGATGAAATGTTCTCTTTGTGGTGTCTGCCTTCTCCTCACCAGCTCTGGGATCTTAGTCTTTATTGATGCTGTAAGCTGACCTTTCAGCGGTTTTACTTCAAGGGGCCGTAAGTCCATTGTTCTTTCCTCAAAAGTAAGACAGCAAGATTGGACCTATGCCAGCTCTTGCTCATTGGTCTTCCCAGAATCCTCCATATCAGATGTAATTTCCCAAGCTCTTTTTTACTTCACTTTCCCTGACTACTGTGGAACTAAATAAGATTGTCTAAATTATAAGTCCTAACTCACTTTGTCATATATACCCCTGACCTCCTCTCCTTCACTTCATGTTCTAAATTCTTCTTTCACAGTGAAGGAAAATAGTAATCCAGCTTGCTAAATCTGGACCCATTTATGGGATCTCTAAATGATCTCAACAATGATGACAGGATCCTCGGTAACCAAGACATAAAGCAGAGACAGATGTACACTCATACTTGGCTAGCAAATTCAACAAAACAAAACAAAACCAAGTCTGACTGTTGTAGATCTTGCTGACCAAGTCAAATGAATTGAACATTACACTATGGCTATGGTATGCCTTAACTGTAGTTAAAAGAGAAAAAGAAAAAAGAAAAACCCTTTGACTTGTAAGATAAATAAAAGGAAGCAGCATATTTAGAAGAAGACTGGTCATAAGTGTTTTTATGAATGCTCCTAAAAGTTTGACTAAATAGTGAAATGTCCCATTGAATAAGCAAGGAGCACATCAGGAAACATAAATTATAGTAACTATCTGAAAAGGAGGAAGCTTTCCAACGAATTCCATGTATCACTCTTCAAATTGCTAGAACTTGTTATTAGTGCAATGTTATAATTAAAGCAACATATTAAACAACTACTACTAAAAGATAAAACGGGATGTAACACAACCAAAGTATCAAAATCTACAGCCAGGAAAGCACATATAAAAATTAATAAAGGCAAGTCAGCAGTGGTGTACTTCTTTAATCCCAGCACCTGAAGGCAGAGGCAGGCAGATTCTTGTGAGTTTGAGGCCAGCCTGGTCTACAGAGGGGGTTCCAGGTCAGCCAGGGCTACACAGAAAAACCTTGTCTCAACAACAACAAAAAAAGCTGTGATATATGCAGTATTCTGATGGATCACCATGCCAAATCAGTGAAAGTACTGAAGTAGCCTCTAGAGTGATAAGAATATAAGAACACACACATTAGATTATTTTCCTAAGACTAAATAGATCTGTACTCATCAACCTGTTTGGTCATTGATAAGATACTACACAATTATAACCAGATCAGGCTGGGCAAGTATGTTGGTTTTTAAGAAAAAAGGTAAACTAGCAAATGCGAAGTACAGTGTCTTACATGCAGCAGGGGCTCACTGTACTTTAAAGGCCTGAAATGAACTAATGAATGTCAGCTGAATGCACTGTCGATGAATTCATTTTAAACAGCAGGCAACATGGCCCATTTAGTGGTACACGGTCTTATTCCCAGAACTCGGGAAGCGACTTCAAAACCAGCCTAGACTACAGAGCAAGAACCTGTCTCAAGGGGAAAAAACAACAACAACAAACAAACAAACAAACAAACAAACTAAACTAAAACAAAAATACCTTCCAAGCTAGCCAACTGCAAACTCAGCGGTTTTGATGCCCTCAACTCAAAGAGTGGTTTCAAGCAAAACATTAACAATATGTAGATACTTCAAAGCACTGGGAAGAACAAACTTGAAGGCAGAGAACCTGTCTCTTATGATGGGCAGCACAGAAACGGATACATTAGTGATGAAATCGTCAAAGCAAACGAGGGACCCCATCATGATGATGCAAGGGCTGATAAGAAACAGCACGAAGAGCAGGTGACAGCACAAACCTTAGGCTCTTCTGGAGAAAAATGTTTGCCATTACATTTCTCCTCACATCCTCTACAGCAATCGTGGTACAGTCCCGACAAAACATCAGCAAGGTCACCCATGTCTTCATAAACACCGTTTGCCCATTCTCTCAAAAATGTACAAGTTTTCCAGGTGCTACATGACCTGTCATGATGCCATGGCTACCATAGTTAATGGAATGTGTAGACAGTCCTAGGATCCACTGTCTTCAGAACAGCCAGTATAGGGCCATGCAATTCCTCTTTTTTTTGTTTGTTTCTAGGTTATTTTTTCCAATAAAAAATGCTCTTTATGTTATGTAGCCCCCCCAATAAAAAACATAAACTCCTAATGCCCTGCCTCCACTATCCAAGTACTAGGGATTACAGGTCTCTCCTACCACACAGAGGCCCTAATTTTAATAATACAGTAAATTCAGATAAAATCCACACAACTGAAAGTTTGGGATCCTCAATAAGCTAAAGAGTGAAAGGAAGCTAAGATCTATAAAACTGAAACTGTTGCTCTGGGGTCTTTGTTAACAGTGTTAGAGCTACCTGTTCAGTCTAAAAACGTGTTAATTTATCTAGATGGGGAAGCGGGTGTGTGAACATGAGTGGGCGTAAGAGGACAACTTTGGGGGATTGGTTCTCTACTCTTTGTGGGACCCAGAGATTAAACTCAAATATGAGGGCTTAGCAGTACCTACCTTTACGGTCTGAGCTGTCTCACTAGCCTCTCTATGAACTCTTTGAACAGATTTCTTTCCCCTGTTCACCTCATTTCAGCCCTGTCTATAAGGCTTTCTTGTGAATTAAGTATTGCCATATTTCAACATCAGCTGTTAAATTCAAGATCCATATCCTAACGCAGTGGAGGGTCTGTCTCTTTAAAGGACAGGTGCGAGGACTGAAGGGACTGAAGCTCTTGGCTACTTGCACTCTGGTTCCTGTAGGAGCACATGTTGCACAGTGCCCGCATAGTGCCATTCGTGAGGATGGACCCTTTACTATTGCTTGACAATCACTCTAAGCTGATCTGTGTGGGCCAGCTGGCTGAAAACAGGAAGAGAATATGCAAGTAGAACACATCAGAGCTCTTAGCTGGGAGGGATAGTAAAAGAACCACTTCTTTGCAGAGTTGAAATAAAGGAGCGTGATGAACTAGCAATGTGACCATTTAAACCTCTCTTAACCAATTAACTAGAGCTGTGGTGAAAGAATTTGAAGAAAGAAGAAATGGTTCTAGCAGTATTGGTTTTTTAGAGGTTCCATAATTATGAAATAGACAATAATGTATTTAGAAAACACTGAGGGGAAGACTAACTTATACCACATTTTCTTAAATACCTAAAACCACATTCATGTTAAACTAAAAAAATCATCTTTACAAATGAACAAAACTGCATAGGACAAGGCTGAGGTATTCTCCACGGGATGGCATATTTGTTCACTATTTTATCTGTTCATCACAAAGAAACCCACTCATTTAGTTCCTGTCACAGGGCTTCTCAGTAACCACTGTAGAAAACACAAATGACTCCCTTACATTCATGTTCTATTCTTAAGAAGTTAATATTTTAGTGGGGTTGATTATGATGGACATAAATAATACAAAACCAAACATGGTGAGAACCATAATATAGATTCTATGGGTATGATTGGCTATACAGCATTTAGATGGGCACCATCTGTTTTGTATGTGCATATTATTAACTATGTCTCACTGAGGAGACAAAATATTGGTTGATGCCAGTTGATATATGTGTGTATAAATAAAAAAATGAAAGGACCATCTGAATATATAATTTATATTGAAAAGCCAGCATTATGGTTGGTACCAAAAAACACTCAAGATGACAGATGTGATATTTTTGAAAAAGCAAGTAACTGGCATTGCACATAATAATAGTGATAAACCACAGTAAGTTAAAACAATTTTGAGCCATAAAAGAAACCATAAAGAAAAGCTGTAATAAGACATTGCTTTAAGCCAGTTTGAGTTTTGGGTTTAATTACCTCACATTTGTGTCCATAAAAATCAGCTTCCACAACCTGTTTTTATTGGACAGGATTCAGTGAATGTTCCTGTAATCCTGTAATGTCAGTATTTGAGCATGAACATGAGTACTCCAAGACAGTAAGTAGTCTTCAAATGGAGGTACTTGTGCCCCCAAGGTACACAAACTGTGCAGAGCTGCATGGGGAGCTTAAAGGAAATCAATGTCTGCATTCACATTTCCTATCTACACTCTGCAAATCTCATCTGTCTGATAAATGCTTTGCCCAGTGAGCCCTCTCTTTCCAACAATCCTTTCAACATAGCCTTCTTGCTTGGCAAACTCTTACCAAGGGACCTTTCCCAGGCTACTAGAACTTGCTACAGAAAGTCCCAAGAGAGCACAGGAGCAGGAGCAGCTTAAGAAACAGCCCCTGGATAGACAGCAGAGTTTATCCTCATCTGAGGACACTGGGGACAGCTCAGGAGAAATTCCTCCACAGCCATATTTTAGAAATCAGACTGTCTACCAAGGAATGATCTGACTGTCTAGTTTGTAAATGGGAACTTTTAGATTTAATGGCAGGGAGTACTTCTGTAACTGTTTAAAACTTGAATTTTTAGAAAATGTGGGTGCTGGTCTACAGAGCTAGTTCCAGGACAGGCTCCAAAGCCACAGAGAAACCCTGTCTCGAAAAACCAAAAAAAAAAAAAGTGGGTGCTAAAAGAACAAATAGGTTAAAATCACTGTCTGTATTATGTATGTATGCATGTAAACATAACACATGTATTTGTTCACAAACAATGGCCAGAGACATCTTTCCTTCAGCTCCACAGTTTCCAATTCAAGAGTTTCACTGATAGATATAGTGTGTCTGGATCAGTCCCAGGATGTGGTCTGCAGTTCTACTGGGGAGACATCACAGGTTCTGGGTCTCCTGACCTTCCTGATACAAGTCTCCCACAACTAGGAGAAATCTGACATTACATAATAAAGTCCAAGGCCAGGAGACTACAGTCATCTGGAAGCTAGTTATAATGAAAATTGTGAGGTTCACTCCAGACCCACAGAATTAGAATCTGTCCTTTAACAAGATTTCCAGGTGATTCAAATGCACATTAAAATGGGAAGAGCAGTGGTGTAAAAAACAGGCCTACGTCTGCAGGGAGGATACTGTCACTAGGTGTATATGACCTCAGGTTGGAGCAAATGCACTGCAGTCATCGCTTTTATATGCTTACTTTGGAGGTGGAGCTTAGAGAGATGGTGATGTCAGCCAGTTTATAAAACCAGGAAAGGAAGGGAGGGAAGCAGAAAAAATATATAGCTCAATAAAAACAATTAAAAGTAAAAAAAAAAAAAAAGGAACAAGAGCATGACACGTATCATGCTGAAAACACTGAGCAAAATAAAACAACTGAAAGTTTTCCAATACTGTTTTGCTTGTTACTATACTGGCAGAATTCAGTTATTCCATTTTATGGCTCTCCTATTTTAAAAAAAAAATCTTCCCTTTCTTCTATTCTAAGAAAACCTACCCCCTTCTCAGGAAAAGGGGACAGCACATGCTCTTATTTAAAAAGCTAAGAAGAAAGTTTCAGGAGTTTAGATGAAGTTGTTCTCCACTAAAGGAAGCACTGAGCTTCAGCAATGACTTGTTCCCACCATCAAGAGAGAATTGAAAGCTGAGGTATGAGGAAAAAGCCCTTCTGTCTCATTAGCACATTAGTTTTACCCCAGGTTCCTCCATTGGGTTGCAAAGCTCTACAACCACCAGGAAGAAAGTGCCATGTTTCTCTTCTCAGCTCCCAGGTGTCTCAAGCAGGGAGTGAGGAGAGACAAGAGTCAGGAAGCCTCTTGCCAAGACCACAGATGAGGTCACCAGTAGCCCTGCCCCGCCCCAGCTCCCTGCCCAGTAGTTTCTGAACTTTACATGTCAGCCTTTTGTCAAGTCCTCAAAACAGGACAAACTAAAAGGAGATTCTGTCATCCAAAAGTTTAATAATTCTTACACTATGAGGTTTTTCCTTCCTGTGTGGTATAATTACAGAGAGAACAGATTAGGATCTCATAAAGAAGACTTTATTCCCCAGACTGTCCCAAATTTGTTTCTTTAAAAAATGTTCTCTCAGACTCTTAATTTTAAGTGTTCTGGTGCAAGGATAAGAGACAACAGATTGGTTAATTAACAAAGAGAAAAAGATTTATTATGCCAGGCATGGTAAAGTACTATAATCCAAAAGGAGGCAAAAAAGACCACATGTTCAAATCCAGCCTCAAGAGGACAAGTTAGAAGCCAGCCTTGGGTGCACAGGGAGACCCCATCTCAACAATACATAATTAGATGGGCAGATGATAACAGGTTTATCAACACATTATGAACTCTACAAGATTGATTAGAAAGCACATATTTACATTCTGAAGCAAGCCGAGTCCTTTTCAGGGATTCCATTCTGTTAGTTTCTGCACAATGCTGCAGAGCTGCAATTACATCCTCTATAATTAGCCCGTTCCCAGTATAATTAAGAGACTCACAAGTTTAAAACTGTACCTTCTTTACAGAGGTAACCAAGTGCATGGAACAGACCTTTTATTCTGCATGTAAAATATCCTCCTGTTATGAATGATAATTTTAAATAAAGAAAAAATAGTATGTTGAAATAGTCATTTAAGAGGAATTTACTATGTTCCTGCTAACAGTTCCTAGCCCTGGATTTTTATCACCAAGCTCTTTGCTATCAAACTCCTTGTTCTTCCCTATATTATGGCGCTCCAAACCTTAACTCCGTTGCCTCTTAGTACCCCCTCTTAAATGCCTACTCTTAAGTGAGTAGGCAGATAAAGGCACAGGTGAAGTGGTTCCAAAGATGCTATCTTATTAGTGCAAACCAAAGTTTTAATACACAAAGAGATCCATCTGTGCTGTGTATAACTTCTAGACAAACTGAATGAAATGCTATCTTAACTAATAACCAAGGCGTTAAACAGTAACTAGTAATATATCACATACACAATGGCTCAAGCAAGCTACTTGATACAGAACAAGAACTAGTAATTTAAAAAGCACCATGGCAACATTTATCAAATGTTTACCAAATTCCAGGATGGCAATAATGTTAGATGAATTGCCTCACTTTCATAGAAAGCCCCTAAGATAATACGAGGAAGGAGAACTATGCAGGCTAATTAGCTGGTATGGGCAGGTGTAGCTTTAAAACCCAAGTTGAACTGAAATCTCAAGTCTGTATCCATCTTTACAGCCTTCAGGTTCCTGATTACGTTACACATACAGTTTAAAACAAACATTATAGTCTGTCCTCTTCTAAGGCTTCCAGTGAACTTCAATGCTAGTCAAATTTTAAAGGGGGGGCAGAGTATCAATTTTTTCTTTAAAATAAAGATTCTCCTTCCTCATCGAATTCAGAAACTTCTCTGGATGTTATCTATGAACTGATACAGTTATTTTAAATTAATAACAGCTGAAGAATTACTAAAGCACTAACTTCATGTGTTCTTGTATATTTCAGATTAAAGAAGCTAATTGATCAAGAAACTGAGTCCCAGGAGAGGAAGGTGCAAGAAAAGGAGAAGAGGATCAAGGCTCTGAAAGAAGAGCTGACCAAGCTGAAGTCTTTTGCTTTGATGGTGGTGGATGAACAACAAAGACTTACAGCTCAGCTTGCCCTTCAAAGACAGACAATCCAAGACCTGACCACAAGGGCAAAGGAAACACATGCTAAACTAGCCCTTGCTGAAGCCAGAGCTCAGGAAGAAGAGCAGAAAGCAACCAGGCTAGAAAAAGAACTGCAAACACAGACCACAGCATTTCACCAGAACCAAGACAAAATTATGGCGAAGCTCACCAACGAGGACAGTCAAAATCACCAACTCCGACAAAAGCTGGCAGCGCTCAGCCGACAAATTGATGAGTTAGAAGAGACCAACAGGTCTTTAAGAAAAGCCGAAGAGGAGCTGCAAGATATAAAAGAAAAGATCAACAAGGGAGAATATGGAAACACTGGCATCATGGCTGAAGTGGATGAACTCAGGAAGCGTGTGCTGGATATGGAGGGGAAAGATGAGGAGCTCATAAAAATGGAGGAGCAGTGCAGAGATCTCAATAAGAGGCTAGAGAAAGAGGCAGCACAGAGTAAAGACTTCAAACTAGAGGTTGAAAAACTTAGTAAAAGGATTACGGCTCTGGAAAAATTAGAAGATGCTTTAGACAAAAGCAAACAAGAATGCTACTCTCTGAAATGCAATTTAGAAAAAGAAAAGATGACCACAAAGCAGCTGGCTGAAGAACTGGAGAGTTTAAACGCCAGGATCAAAGAGCTAGAAGCCATTGAAAGTCGGCTGGAAAAGACAGAATTCACCCTAAAGGATGATTTAACTAAACTGAAAACATTAACTGTAATGCTTGTAGATGAACGCAAAACAATGAGCGAAAAATTAAAGCAAACTGAAGATAAGTTACAAACCACTGCCTCTCAGCTCCAGGCAGAGCAAAGTAAAGTGACAACAGTGACTGAGAAGTTAATTGAGGAAACTAAAAGGGCACTCAAGTCCAAAACTGATGCAGAAGAGAAGATGTGCAGTGTAACCAAGGAGAGAGATGATCTCAGAAATAAACTCAAAGCAGAAGAAGAAAAAGGACATGATCTATTGTCCAAAGTGAATATATTAAAAAATAGGCTTCAATCACTGGAAGCAATTGAGAAAGATTTTGTAAAAAACAAATTAAATCAAGACTCCAGTAAGTACACAACAGCATTACACCAAGAAAACAATAAGATTAAAGAGCTCTCTCAAGAAGTGGAAAGGCTGAAGCTGAAGCTAAAGGACATGAAAGCCATTGAAGATGACCTCATGAAAACAGAAGTTGAGTACGAGACCTTAGAACGGAAGTACGCTAACGAGAGGGACAAGGCTCAATTTCTGTCTGAAGAGCTGGAACATGTTAAAATGGAACTTGCCAAGTACAAGTTAGCAGAAAAGACAGAATCCAGCCATGAGCAATGGCTTTTCAAGAGGCTCCAAGAAGAAGAGGCAAAGTCAGGCCATCTGTCAAGAGAAGTGGATGCATTAAAAGAGAAAATTCATGAGTACATAGCAACAGAGGACCTAATATGTCACCTCCAGGGAGACTACTCAGTCCTGCAAAAGAAACTAAACCAACAAGAAAACAGGAACAGAGATTTAGGAAGAGAGATTGAAACCCTTACTAAAGAGTTAGAAAGGTATCGGCATTTTAATAAGAGCCTCCGACCTAATCTCAATGGAAGAAGAATCTCTGACCCTCAAGTATTTTCTAAAGAAGTTCAAACAGAAGTAGTAGACAATGAGCCACCAGACTACAAGAGCCTCATCCCTCTAGAACGAGCAGTCATCAATGGTCAGTTATATGAGGAGAGTGAGGACCAAGATGAGGACTCTAATGAGGAATCTGTGCTGTCCTTCAAATGCAATCCATCAACTCCCCTTCCTATGAACAGGAAACTATGGATTCCTTGGATGAAATCCAAGGAGGGCCACCCCCAGAATGGAAAAATACAAACTAAGTCCAATGGTAACTTTGTGCAACCTGGAGATCTAGTCCTAAGTCACACTCCTGGGCAGCCTCTTCACATAAAGGTAACTCCAGACCATGCCCAAAATACAGCCACTCTTGAAATCACAAGTCCAACCACAGAGAGTCCTCACTCGTACACCAGCACAGCAGTGATACCAAACTGTGGCACCCCAAAGCAAAGGATTACCATTCTCCAAAATGCCTCCATAACACCAGTGAAGTCCAAAACCGCTACGGAAAGTCTTGTGAACTTGGAGCAAAGTATGCCCCCAGTTACCATGGCAACCTTTGCCAGAGCACAGACCCCAGAGTCCTGTGGTTCTGTAACTCCGGAACGGACAATGTCACCTATTCAGGTTTTGGCTATGGCTGGTTCAGCTAGTTCTCCTGAGCAGGGTCGCTCCCCAGAGCCAATAGAAATCGGTGCCAAGCACGCAATTTTCAGAGTCTCACCAGACCGGCAGTCATCATGGCAGTTTCAACGTTCAAACAGTAACAGTTCAAGTGTGATAACTACTGAGGATAATAAAATCCACATTCACTTAGGAAGTCCTTACATGCAAGCTGTCGCCAGCCCCGTGAGACCTGCCAGCCCCTCAGCACCCCTGCAGGATAACAGAACTCAAGGCTTAACTAATGGGGCACTAAACAAAACAACCAATAAAGTCACCAGCAGTATTACTATTACACCAACAGCCACACCTCTTCCTCGACAATCACAAATTACAGTAAGTAATATATATAACTGACCACCCTCACCCTCATCTAGTTCATACTGATACTCTTGCAAGGAACTCAGTCCTTTTTTAATCATCCCTCCAAATTCCCTAAAAGAATGACTAAACGTGTACTTTGGGAAGATTTGTGCATGGACTATACAAGAGTAGCTGGAACTAACTACGTGTTGCCTGCATAGTCATCGAGTGTGCACTTACTGTATATCTTTTCATTTACATACCTGTATGGAAAATATTTAGTCTGCACTTGTATAAATACATTTTATGTATTTCATTTTCCATAACTCACTTTAATTTGACTGCAACTTGTCTTGGTGAATTACTTAACATGATAAAACAGTAAATAGTTTGTTACTTTTGTCATTGCTTGCTGAATTTCCATTTGATCATTTTGTTATATATCTGCATGTACGACATCATTTTATTTTCTGCTTATAATGCCCATTAATTCTCCTTAAAAAAACAAGCAGAACATATTTGTCAATATATAGTTCTTGTCACATATTAGAGAAGGCGAGAGTGGTTTAAATAAATAAAAATTTCATCTCCACGACTTAAAATGAACCAAAATAATTATGGCAAGCTTAATGCCATTCTTGAAATGTATCTTAATATTCCTGGTGCTCAACGGTGGGCTATTAGGAAGTCAGTAAATGTTTACAGATAACAGGATAAAGTAATATCAAATAATTTGTTATTAGTGAGTACATATATAAGCTAATGTTAAAAGCTTGGGAATGTGACAGGAAGCCAGAAAGCACATTTGGAAATACAAGGTTACCTTGACTATCAAGGATTGACTACATTTCTCCAACAGACTGTAATTCCCATAAATCATATATTACATCTAAATCTGGAGTCAGCCACTATGACATAAACTTCTGAGCACTCTGCTTCAAAACAAAAGTGTCATTCTTGTTCTGTGTTATTTGGTTCCCAAAACAGTTTGGATTACTTAATGTGGGTGCTGCCCTACCCTGCTTGTGAGTAAGGCTACAATCAGAAACATACAATTTATATTTCTGAAAGTCCTCTCAAGAAGCAAATAAAAGCTGCAGATAGTTAGGAGCACAAGTTTTAAGACCTTTTAAAAAATAATCATGCTGCATGGTAGCAGAGGCCATGTGATACTGTGATTTCTTCTGTGGGTGTTATGCCATTCCTAGCGTACGTGAAGAAACTTAGCCAAGCCTCCTAGACTATGGCTGCTCTGAGGACCAGCCTTCAGCAGCCTGGGGACTGAGGGGGTCAGTTCAAGGATTAGTTGAGGATTAGTTCATGGAGTCAGTGAACTAATCACTCAAATTGGCTTTTCTATCTGAGGGAGTAAAACTTAATTCTCTGGGGGCAGCAAATGGGGCAAAACTTAACTCCCTGGGGCTGGCAAAAGAGGGAAACACACACATACATCTCAAACATGTTAGGATCCCACCTGAGTGCTGATGGATGGCAAGCCTTCAGCAGGTTAGAGGAAATGAAGAAGAGACGCAGAGCAGGTGACTACTGGACAGACAAACAGATACATGAGGATTTTTCTAAGGGCCAAAGTTTCGTTCTTCATTTTATTATTTTGTTGTTTGTTCTACTCTATTTTTTTTTCTGTTCTGTTCTTCTACTCAGATGTTTCCCTCTGTCTCTCTTGATGTCTTCCTTCTAACTAACTTTACTTTTTTCTTTATGGTTTATATATCCCAGCAAAATCTTTCAAGTAGTATAAAAATTAAATGTGGATACATTCTATTTTTTAAGTCAACGATTACAACAAATACAAGTTAAAAAAGCATGATTTCCATATCCCTTACATGATTAAATATTTTACATATTTCACATGAAAAACAAATTGTACCAAGAATACATACATTTATGTCCAAGCAACTTGTTATAGATTAACAAAGTATAAGCAAGCAAGGTATTTTTCTCAGTTAGTTCTTTTGCTGGCAGACTGCATTTAGCAAAGAAAGGATCACTATTATTTATCTCAAAAGATAATCTTATAAAGAAAAATCTTAAAAGAAATCTAAACTTTTATATATGAAAAACCACCAGTTAGTTCTACTTTAAATACTCAAAGTATATACATACCAACTTATCAGTTTTTATATCAGGAAGCTGAAGGCAGAAATGGGTACAAGGAATTATTCATCACCTTTGATTACCAATCCACTCTAGCAAGAAAGACATGTTAGACAACAATGGCCAGGCTATCATTATTCTTATTTTTTGACCTCTGAGTCCCTCACTCAACTATGTGCCTTTCTAAACTTTAAACTGTTCCCCAAGATTTTCTAACTCAAAGCCATGAACAATAACATCTTAACCTAACCTTACTAACAATTCTACATGTGTAAATTCTTTTTAAGGGTGGTGGTAGAATCATTACAAAGCTTGGAAAAAGTCAATCACTATTATTTTAAGTACCTGTAACACTGCCCAGTGAGGGGCAATAAGCCCCCCCCCCTAAAGCTTTCATACAACCCACAGATTATGAGGGATGTGGTGACCACAAAGGCAACAATCAGAGCTATGCTCAGTAACAGCATGAGGTCCTCAGGACATATAGTCCTTGGGGCTTTGCCTCTCCAAGGCTCACTCGAGTGTGTCTTTGCCAAACATCAAGTCATGTTCCAGGAGTTCTAATGCTGCCTGTTGGTCCTCTTACATGGCCCCCAATAGACACTGCGACACCTAACTCCTAGTAGCCCTTGAGAATGCTCCATATCTCTGAGCGGAGAATATAGCCTTGAAAGGAACATTTTAAACTACAAACCGAGTTCCCAAGTGACATTCTAAAAGGATGACTTCAAAGCAGCTAATCGGCACTCCCCTTTCCATTTACTCTCCACACTCTTCACTGTTAATTTAGTGTGCTCAATTTTATTGCCAGTTCCTGATTTTAAATGAAGTTCATCTAGACATTCAGGCACACTGAGAAGATCTTTCAAAAGTAAAAGGTAGCTTCCTTTCCCCTGTAAAATCAATTTTATTATGCAAAGCAAGGATCTGTTGACAGAAACACTTCCATGGTGATGGACTGCAACACCACGGCTGTGGGCTTGCATCATCATAAGTAAATGTGGATGAAAGCTGAGGCTGATGATGAATGAGAAAGCTTCTGTTTAAACACATTTGTCTTGGGAATCGGCAGAGACCCAACTGTATTACAAAATACATGATGGTCTAACTGTTTTCAAAGCTATTTTTAAGTCAAGCTGGGCTAGAACTCTAAAAGAAACTACACAGATCACTGCAGTCCTCAAAGAAGACAATGTAAAGAGAGAGCTACAAGAGCTCCTTGTATAGCCACTAAACCAGAGAGGCACATGTGATCTCTGAACGGTATCAATCAACTAAACACAGATTATAAACAGAAACTAGGAAGAATTCAAGAACAGTCTTTCTGGTTTTGTTACATAAAGGCATAGACAGAACACTTATTTTCAAAGCACTGGGGAAGGAGACAGAGAGGACCAAAAGGGGGTTCTTCTCATCATCCATGTGAACGACCTAAGCAATCCGGGGAGGGAGAACCACTCTTGACATACTGTAACTATCAAGAGTTTGGAAGTTCTAGATGGCTATCAGCCCAACTAGATACAAGGATTCCTTCTTTTTTTTTTTTAATTTTTTATGTGATCCATAGCAATTCTTTGCGATAACAAAAGCCCTATGTGCTCTACGATTACAATGCACAATCATCATTTTATCATCTGTTGCTGATCTCAACTATAAACAGGCCTCCTGGGTGGTTAATCGTTGACTACAAATTTGCAGAAACTCTAAGGATTCTCTTTTTTAGAAGAGTGAAAATAACTAACACATAAACATCAAAATTAACTTTGGTAGCTTCTCATTAGTAAACCAAATGCAGTTTATTAGAAATGTCACTACTTGCTATCTAAAGTTAAAGGATTCTTTTTCTATAACATTATAGATAGATTAGATTAGATTAGATAGATAGATAGATAGATAGATAGATAGATAGATAGATAGATAGATAAAATGAATCCTTGGCTTTAATTTTAAGTTTCATTTTTTTAAATATTTATTTATTTATTTTTTATGTATACAATATTCTGTCTGTGTGTATGCCTGCAGGCCAGAAGAGGGTACCAGACCCCATTACAGATGGTTGTGAGCCACCATGTGGTTTCTGAGAATTGAACTCAGGACCTTTGGAAGAGCAGGCAATGCTCTTAACCTCTGAGCCATCTCTCCAGCCCTAATTTTAAGTTTCTTAAACACTGTATGTATCTGTGATAGACATACATTTGTGTGCAAAAGTAGAGAGGAAAACAGAGTTTATGAGTGAGATTACATAATTTTCTTTCATTCCTTTACTTAGACATGCCCCCACACCCAGGAGAGTAAAGACAGTGATGCTGGAAAAGCTTCATATGAAATATGTGGAGACAGAGGGACGCACTGTCCCATGAGGGGTGACTAAAGATTGTTCTTTTTGATTTTGATGATCATTTTCTTAATGTTGTGTGTACCCGTGTCTCTGTGTGGATATGGGCATGCAGTGCTCATAACTGCGTCGTCTCCTCAGCCCCAAGGTTTACATATATCTGAGAAGCTCCTACTTTCTTTCATTGGTCTGAGTCCCTGCTTCAAAACCAAATTTCATCTTACTCAAAGTCCCATTATTTCATTATCTTCTTGAACTGTAGAATTCTGCCACATATTTCAGTAGTTCAGCAAGTTCTTTTTTTCCATTTAAAAGCCATAGGAGTCTTAGCTAGTAGTTTTTGTTGTAGGAGCGGGGGCAAGTAATGGCAAGCTGAGTCGAATGGTGCGCCCACCCAAGCACTCAGGAGACTGAGGCAGGGGTTCCAGGACAGCTAGGGCTGCATAGCAAGATGTTGTCTCAATCAATCAAACAAACAAAAAATCCAAGGAAACAAAAACAAGCAAAGGCAGAACCTTTCCCAAATGATGCCACTGTTCTTTATGGGTAAAAATAACATTACCAAGCTGGACAGTAGTGGTGCATACCTTTAATCTTAGCACTCAGGAGGCAGAGGCAGGCGGATCTCTGTGAGTTCGAGGCCAGCCTGGTCTACAAGAACTAGCAGAAACCCTGCCTCAAAATACAAACAACAACAACAACAAAAACCTCAAAATAACATTACCATCTTTGCTTGAAGGACATCACATTATAAGAAATGCATCTTTACATATATAATAGGATTCCTATACAGGGCGTAAAACCATCAGAAATGTTTAGAAGTGTTTCAGATTTTTTATTTGATTTTTTTCCCTAAGAATATTCAAAACACACATACATGTAAGATATCTTGGAGATGGAACCAAAGTCAAAACATGAGATTCTTTTATGTTTCATACACATAGATATTTAACCTAAAGATAATTTTATACAGTATTTTAAGATAATTTTATACACAAAATTAAGTTGTATAGTATGAAGTTTTTCCCTTGGAGTGTCACATAAGTGCTCAAGGGATTTGTGTTTTGGAGCACTTCATATTTCAAGTTTTCAAATTAGGGATGCTTAGCCTATGTCTGTGCAAAATGATATCAGGATCTACTTGGAAGGTCCCCATAATTCTTTTTTACAGCGCCATGGCTGTAGACATGAGGTACATGGTCATGACATCCAAAGAAGAAATGGCAAGAGAAAATATAATTGGTCAAAACCACATTTTTTTTCTTTTGGTGGTATTGGCTATTAAACCCAGGGCCTCCTAAATTCAAGACAAGCATTCTGCCACCGTACTACTTTCCAACCACAGCAAACAGTCTTATTATCCATGTGTAAATAAGACATCCATATGTGATTCCCCTTATGCCAACACTAAGTTCCCCCAGTGCTATCAAACCAGGATCTCTTGAAGGAAGTACATTTAAGCTACTTCTAACAAATCCTCTGCTTGGTTTGCAGTCTGAAGTTGGAATTTCACAGCTATAGAAATTTTTGTATTGCTACTGGCAAGTATTCCCTCCACTCTTATTTTACACCTGTTCCTCCAGGAAACGAGACTATTTTGCCCTCTAGAGGCTAAAATAGAAAGCAGGCTTTATTCTCCAGGTTTTCTTTTTATTCGAAAGGAAAGCTCAATAAAAGCAACTATTTTATTAGGTAGAAATATTCCCAGTTTCATAACTAGCAAAGTATCGATTCCTGAATCTTTAAGTGAACTTGGGCAGAAGGGTCTGACACCAACAAGCTCTGTCTCTTTCTCAAATCCCAGATCCCCAATGTATCTCTATAGCACTTCTTGGGCCCAGAATATACACTTAAGAGTGCACTCTGAAGAACCAAAACAAAGCACTACATTTACCTTAGGACCCAGTGAAGCAAACGCAAGAAAGACTAGTGCCTTGCTAATAAAGTTCACAAAACTGAAATCCTGTTAAATTGATTTTTATTTAAACACCAAGCCCTTTCCTTTCTCACTGAGGGACCCTGAGAACTAAAGTACTTCTGTATGATCCAGTACATCAGAAGCAAGCATCCCGAAAGGCACCTAAACAATCCTTAGAATCCACTGAGATAAGGGGCTAACACCTCTGAGTACTTCAATAATCTGATAATGAATTAACACTGTTCATGTGGCAGCATTAACAAGTCTGTCCGCATTTCCTCAGAACAACGGGCTTTACACTTAAGAAACTGTCGTGAGATGCACTCTTGACTAACCTGGCATTTGTCAGCCACCTCAGGGAAATCTCAACTACAGCCTCATTTTAACACTTCTGTTAAAACTATTAGTCAAACTGGAAGGTGAAGGAAGGAAGATTTCTTAGCCAAGTGATTCTGTATGATTATCCTTTGAGGAATCATCCGAGATAAGCTAGGCATAGTGATGCAGGCTGTTTGTTTAATTAAGAAAGGGTTTCCTGTCTAATCTAAAACTGACACTCTGTATTAATAGCCAAAGATGACCTTGAACTGATCTTCTTGCTTTCATTCTTAAGTACTGTGGTTACAGGCATATGGTATCAAACCCAGCTTGTTTTATTTTTCATATAGGTCACTCATGTTTAAGCTTGGACTTTAAAGACTCACAAATTCTTCTGTGTTCTCTGGATAGCTGCAGGTGGGTTTACTAAAGAAAAGTTACTCAAGTGACTCAGTAGCATTCAATGTCTTAGCAGTGGTACCTTTCCCTCAAAGCACCACATGAACACAAGTGATCGATCCACTGATCACGACAAATGAACATACTGTGCGCCTCCCAGTCAACACTGGGTATTATAAGGATCAGACTCTCCTTTGACAACTTAGTGAGGAAATGTACAAGCACTGAGTGTCACAAACATTTACAATAGAAAACGATACACTGCTACCAATAAACTGGAGATGAAGGACTGCACGGGACTAAGGTCAAATTCTGTCTCATGCCTTTTTCAATTAGTTGTAAGGGTCTTGGACAAGTCATTTAACTTCTGTGAAAAAAAGAGATTGACTCTAAAATCACGAGTGGCTCTACCTGACAACTTTACTTTCCTTCAGAAAACAGACTTTCATTGGCACATATCAAAACTAGTAGATGACTTCTTACCATTTGTGTTCCTTCTCTAAGAGTCTATTCATCATATAACCCCACCAAATGGAGGATTATACAGCCTCAGTATTAATGACAGGATAAGTCTGATAATTCTCTGTTGAGGGCAATGGCAGGGGGTATTCTTTACCATCATAGGATCTTGAGGACCCTCTGGCTTTTATTCATTAGATGCCACATAGCATCTCTTCAGAAGAAACAAGAAGTATTTCCAGATGTTCTACCCCCTTGCTGAAAACCATTACATCAGAGAGATGAAAGAACTCTATAAGCCAGTTCTGCAGTAGCAACAGCTCCAAAGAAGGAACTGTATAAGCATTAGGACTGCAGGTTGTAGAAGGCTAGGACTTCAGGACTAGATCTGAGGAACAAGTGAGGTAAGAACAGGGACTAGACAGTGAGATGGCCTAGGATACGAAGACAGAAAAATGGTTCTAGGAGATGCCCACATGGCAGAGATATGGAGCAGGCAGGAGAGGAGAAAGTGTGCAAGCCAAGATGGCTGGGGCTGGGATAAGGTTAAGTAAGGGAACAGGCCAGTCAGATTATAAAGGACTTTGAACACAGAGACAGGAAGTGGTCTTAGAGGTCTTCTGGTTATTACAGCCATGTAATGGAGAGGGGGATGAGAGTGGGTGAGAGAAAATGAGTCCTTTATAAAAAATTTCATTTTATAATAACTCTTAAAAGGAGGGATATTCTGTCAATTTTAGAGATAAATTGAAACAGACTTTCGAGGTTTTCTATTAGTATGTGAGAAAGCTGACCTGTTGAAGACAGGCCTCTCTCATCGTCCTATTCTCTTTTCACGGCAACACGAGAAACTACTTCAGTGCAGGGTGAAGCAATATAAACACCAGTCTACTACCTACGGTGATAAGACAAGTTGCCTAACATTACCTACCTCTCTGTTCGGCCGCAGATATATGCCATTCAACCAACAATGCTCAGAGCACCCTTGAACACAGGAAGGGCTCACCCGCCACTGTTCTATATGGATTAAACAGTCACATTTCTGAGCAAGTGAAACAGAACCTACCCAGAGAGATCTAGCCCAAAGCTCACTTCTCATAAACATCCACGATCACTACAGCCAATAGTGACTTAGTTTTCCCTCCAACATTTTCTGAATTCTATAGCTACTGTTAGGTCAATAGATCCTAAATGTGAAAAGGCCAAGACCCACACAATGACAGGTGTGGGAAGGACTACACTTTCTATGAAGCAAGCAAAGACCCAAATAACCTTTCATGTTCTCATCATCAAGAGATAGTTCTCAGAGCACACCAGAGTTGCAGACAGAGTCCACTCTCCCCTAACACATGATTCTGCAAGCAAAACACACAAGCACCAAGCATGAAGAATGGGCTTTGGATGGGCCATCAATGTGTGTGGAAAATTAATATAGTCATCAACTCACTGTGTCATAGAATTATATAGCTAATATAATTATTACATAACTAAACTATATAATCTTCAATGGGGACAAGCAAAAAAGCATCAGAAGTGAGCGACTATGACCCGAGAGAAGCATTACACCCAAGAACACTGAAACTTAGAAGATAACGACTGTCTCAGTAGTCCAGATAATTACTTCCTTTGGGAATGTCCATCAGGGTTCACAGTCTAGTTCATAGACGAGACAAGAATCATTAACATAATCTACACTAAACAAGGACCCTGACTTTTCAAAAGCCTAGAAATTTTTCCTAGTTTGTATGCCATAAATTAGGAAATTACTTTTTAAGCAATATAATCTTATTAAGGAAAAACTGATGCACCCATAAGAAGAAAAAAAAAACTGTCCACTTTTCCAGTCAGGGGAAATGTTAGGATTCAATTTGATCAGTGTTAAATTCTGTTTCTAATTCAGGGTTATAATAAATATAAGCAAAGAAGGTATCCATATCAAAACTGCCACTTCAAATCAAAGTCTTCAACTTGCCCTCCCATGTGTTCCCTCATAACAATTAAAAGCATATAAAGCCCTTTTCAATACAACCACCCTGCGGCGATGGCGCACACCTTTAGTCCCAGCACTCAGGAGGCAGAGGCAGGTGGATTTCTGTGAGTTCGAGACCAGCCTGGTCTACAAGAGCTAGTTCCAGGACAGGCTCCAAAGCTACAGAGAAACTCTATCTTGAAAAACAAAACAAACAAAAAAAAATTCAATATAACCACCCTCTAAACAACTCAAACTATTCCTCAAGAATCCCTTCCTATTGGTGGGCTTGTTTCCTCTCTTTTTAAAAAGGGGGAAGCGGTGAAAAGAACAAGTTGCTTCTTTTTCTGTTTTGACTTTTGATGACGTTTTGCCCAAATATATTGTAGCAATTGCTTGTATCATCTAAAACCAAACACACTAGTGGGCTTTAATCCGAAGAGAAGTTAACTAAAAACTGTTAACAGAGCCACAACAGGCTTCTCCTTTAGGGAGTAAGGGAGAAAGTCATACGCAATCACGCTGAGGACATTTCTCGGAGTAACATTCATAAGCAGCCCATATTTCATATATATTCTTCTCTGATTATAATAAGATCCATTACAGAGAATTTGAAAAATTTTGACTACTTCTGTGATTTCTGATTTTAGCTTCAAAGAAAGCAATGAAAACAGTAGGAAAAACAATGAATGATTACTAGTGGGATTTGTTTTTGTATCTTTCTTTTTTCTTTTATTCTTTCTTTCTTTTTTTTTTTTTTTTTNTTTTTTTTTTTTTTTTTTTTTTTTTTTGGTGAAACCTATCAACTATGGCCACATTCCAAATCTTCTCAGACTGCCAATGAGGAAGGAAATCTGCACAGAGGGGGATATCCTGTCGTTACTGCACACTTTAGTGCCAAGAAGTGGCAAATCTCTCCAGAGTGCAAGTTTATGTAATCTGTCTGCTTGTCCAGACACAATGGCTAAGGTGGCCAGAAAGGTCACCGGCAAAGAGGGCAGGATTTCCTTTCCTGCAGGCCAATCATGTAATTGGAAGAAATGCTTTTTTTTTTCAGAGGAGGTCTTCTCAGTACTAAGTTTTGTAGCCTTGTAGAAAGATTCAGACATAAGAAAAGCCTCTTAAAAATTCATTTCTAATTCTATGAAAGGAATGCAGAAGTAGTATTCTGCCTAGACAACGAATGATGGTTTTTTTTTTCTCTACCAGGGTTCTCTATTAACATCTCCAAAATTTCAATGCTACTAAACAGTTATACACACACAGACACACCACTTACACTGCCCCCCCTTAAGGCTTTTTGTCCTGCTTCTTCCTCATCATCCAGGCTGACAACCTGGAAACCTCTCTTCCCCAGGGCTCCCTATCCAGTTTGCTATTCTCCCTAGTTCCTTCTCTGCCTACCATATTTCCTATCTGTGCTACCAGCTCCTTAATCCAGACCTCAGCACAGGTGGTACTTTAGCATATTTGGACTATATATAACCCTCATCTTTCTAAATTAATTTTCACCCCAGATTTCAGGTCACTGCAATTGCCTGGCCTTGCATCAAATAACAACACTTACATCAACACCCAGAAAATGGCTGCTCCAACCTCCTACCAGGGCTGGCCTCCTTGTGCACTTCCTCTTCCTCTGATACTCACCACCCTCTTCCCTCTCAGGATAATGGTGCTATCTCTCTTCCTTCAGACAGTCTGGCCTTCTTAGCCTGCACCTGTTTCCAGGACTGGACCGCCCTTCTTCCTTTGCTCCTCATATTCTCTTTCTAGTCTCTGACATACCGCCCGCTATTTTCCAGTCTGCCTGTGGATTTCCAGCACAGCATTTATTTTTGCCCTGTCATAGGGTACCTCTCCTATAATGTAACCTCAAATGCAAGAAACAGCTTTCACTTTCTCAAACACATCCATGTTTCCACAACACACAGTTATTGCCCAGTTTGTGCAGAATCACCTAGAATTCCTCAGGTCTAGAATTCCTCTAGTCTCAGCAAACCCAACAACAAAAAAAAGAAGTTGGTGATGGAATACCTTAATCCCAGAATTTGGGCGACAGAGGTAGGGGATCTCTGTGAATTTGAAAACATCCCCATCTACATATTAATTTTCAGGCCAATTCGAGCTACAACAGTGAAATTCTGTCTCAAACAAAAATAAAAATAAAATAAAATTTAAGAGACATAAAGAAAGAATAAAGCAGAGACCAAGGAAGGAAGTAAATGACTACCAGCATAAGCAATGAAGACAGCAGTTCAGGTTAGTGTATCTTTTTACATCATTTCTAGATGCAGTGTTATGTTTACACAAAATGCGAGCATTTGGGTTAGGAGTGGTTTGTAAACTATATTTCAACGTTTATTCTTGGAATAACCCTTGTACCTACATGTAATTACAACAAAAAGAAATCGTGAGGGACTAGGCACAACCAAAACGTGCATTACAGTAGAGAACAAAGGTACACTGGAATCCTCACTCAGAAAGTGGACAGTCTCCAATACAGCAGAGTGCTGGGGCAGGCAGTAAGTTAGAACCAAGTGTCCTTTCACGGGAGGCCAGTGGGAATGAGAAAATGAAGCTATAATGTCTCCCTGTGAAGGGCCTCTTGCCATATAAAACTAAAACTGTAAGGAGTAATGTTTCATTAAATAATGGAAAAGTTCTGAGAAAATCAAGAGATAAGAAACCAAAGCAACATATGAAAATTTGGGCTATTTGCCAGATTTATTATCTGTTTTTTCCACTGTCCCCCCCACCCACAAATTAGTGGTGATTTGCCAAATAATAAAAAAGACAAAAGAAATGAAAGTAGTCCTATTTCAAGGGGCTGTTTCCTGGCTCAGCGTTTCCTCTTTCATCACTACCTCTATCAGGATCTCTTCTGCACTGCACACCCATTTAGGTATTAAACACAATTAAATGAAAAGAAGCTTAAAACAACAAAAAACTGTCACCTTGAAAAACACAACCTTGACCAAGCAAACCACAGCTGGGGCAAAGGAGTCAGGAAGCTCTGAATTCACCTTCCACTTCTCAAGGACAAGTCAGAGCTGAAGTCTTTAGAAGTCTCCTCAGTATCTAGAGCAAAGGGCATGATTAAGGGCCTTTTGCAGTTCTGGAACCAAGCCTGCTACTGAAAAAACACTGCCTTCTCAAACAATATGATGCTAATACATCACCAAAATGTCCAAAGCATGTAAACACTAATTTCCTTGTGAGAAAAAGAAACATTCCGACTGCAGCTGTCTATGCAGAATGTGCTAGCTCCCTCATCGTCCAATGCTCTGCTGTGTCTTCTGAGGCTTGTTTTCTGTGCTGACAGAAAACAACACATGATTCATAAGTAAAGTGGCTAGAGGCTTAGACTGATCAAAACGGAAAACGTCACAAGCACCTGCACTTCTTTTGGTCATGGAGATTCTCATTGCCATCTAAGTGACCTGTGGCAAACAGAGTCCTAGAGAATGCTGAGTTTCTTTTCAGAAAACAATGGACAAAACAAGGTAAAACTCTGAGAACTTAATGAATTTACCTCACAAATACACTTTTTCCCCCTATTGTTTTCTAGATAGGGCTTTTGTTCAGTGAACCCATCATTCTTCACACTTGTTTTCTGTTCCGAATAGCAGCACCCTTCGGGTTGAACTAAAGATAAAATAAATTTAAAAAAATGAAAACAAAACCATTTTTCTCCTATGAATGAACTTTCCAACTTGCTTAATACCCTCCCAGACATGTGCTTTCAGATGGAACCCAGGAGCTTTTGAGTAGAACAGTCACTGTGTGGTCTTAAAAGAGCCACAAAGCAAGAGTCTCTCTTGCAATATGCACTCCAAATTTGGAAAGAAACTTTCTTGGAGCTTTTTAACATAACATTCTATAAAAATGATCCAAGAGATGACACATTTTATAGCTCCGTACTTCATTTACAGAAACGAGTCCAAGTATGAATTTCATACTCGGAAAAAAAGAAAGGAAGGAGGGAGAGGGGGGGAAAGAGAGAGAAAGGAAAGAAAGAGAGAGAGAGAGAGAGAAAGAAAGAAAGAAAGAAAGAAAGAAAGAAAGAAAGAAAGAAAGAAAGAAAGAAAGGAAGGAAGAAAGAAAGAAAAACCAGCATCATTCCCTTATCCTCTGCCCAACACAATTGGGGGAATGGCAGCCAAGGCTGTCCTAAAAAATAATTAGTCTTTGCTGCCACCTAGAGGTAAAAAGTGTGTGGTGAAACTAAAGCCCAACTTGTGAACTTTGGAGCCTGTGAATTCTCAACACCTCAGGCAATTTTCTTCACGTTACCTTAGCAGAGTTGCTTATAAGCTCCACCACTACTGGCTATCAGGTGGGGACAGAGGCCTGTGGTGTTCATAAAACACACCTGCCCTGACCCAACTCCCAGACAAGCATCTTCAGCTCTGACATAGCATCTGGGTTTGCCGGGTACTTCAACCACAAACATCCTACCAAGTGAACCACTATCAAGCCGCGCTAGAACTTCATAGTGCCAAATTTTCCCTACCTTGCAGGTGAGAGTTCACAGTGAAAGAAAAGGTTTCCATCTAAAAGAGCCTCAGCCTCAGCAGAGGTTCTCTAAGTATGGTAAGCTGACCATGTACCTCAGAGCCAATCACCCTTGAGAATTTATTAAAAGCGTGGCTTCCCACACACCCACACAACAGTTTAAATAGGCCCACATCACGAACTTTCAACACTAAATTGGAAAAGTCCTGTAATTCTTGAAAAAGTTAAGGGCATCACAAAAACCTCTTCTGGAAAGGGTGAAACGGGTTTCAACTGTAGCTTTTGTTGTTTGTGGTTCAATGATGTAGATGATATTCACAGAAATGCCCTCATCACTGAGAATTTTCATTTTTCATCTCTTGACAGTTTACTATAGCATCTTTTAATCGTATGATCTTGTAGAAAATGTTGAGGCTAACAAAGAACACTTACAATACCACTAACCTCAGCAGACCACTAATATCATGGACTCCTATTCATCTACAGGCTGGGTACCCCTAATTTGGAATTGAACATGCTATAAACCTAACTTTCTAGTGTCACTACAGTGTCATAAGCATCTGACCTCACATGACATGTAGTGGTTAAAACACTGTTACAGTAAAAATATTGTATAAAGCTACAGCCATTCTATGTACAGAGTAATGTACAACTGAAACATAATGGTTTCTGTGTTTAGATGTGGATCTCATTGTGGCTATGTAAATAAGCCCCCAAAGTTCAGACATTCAAAATACTTCTGATCCCCAGGGACAGTCAATCTGTAGTTCTTTCTCTTATATCATATATAAGCATTTAATATGCATGTTTTAATTTTTAAATTCAGTTTCTTAACATTTCTGTGGAAGCATTTCCCTGTAACTTCAAAAGCATCACTATGCAATAACAGCACAGTGTTTTTATATAATCATACATTAATTCATACCATACCCTCATATTATTAAGAATTGTTTTCTAGTTGGGCGGTGGTGCTGCTTGCCTTAAACCCAGCTATTGGGTGTCAGAGGCAGGCTGATCTCAGGGAGTTCGAGGCCAGCCTGGTCTACAAGAGCTAGTTCCAGGCCAGCCAAAACTGTTACACAGAGAAACTCTATCTCAGAAAACCAAAAGAAAACAAAAGTTGTCTATATACACTTTTTTATTCTAATTAATGCTAAAACAACTACCTTTACCTTTATTTTATTTTTTCCTAGAAAAGGTCGCCGAAAAAATGACTAAGTCACATAGTACTTGATACACAGGCTGGCCTTGAACTCACAGAGATCCACCAGCCTCTGCCTCCTGAGTGCCAGCAAGTACTATTAAATATTCTCATTCTTTAAGGAAGCATTTTTCCCTTTAAAAAGTTAAAATCTAATAGTTCTTAGCAATCTATTTAACTCTGCTAACCTACTGTGTGATCACTCAGGTTATGTGACTCTTTTCACATTCGGCCTTCACCAATAGCAAACAGTAGACAACTCTACTCGGCAATGTGCCCCATCTCCCACCTCAAGCCACTCTTCCACACGTCCCTATGATGAATGAGGTGTTTTCTCTATGTGGCAGCAATCTACATTCCCACCCCGCCTCTCATATGCAACCTAATTTGAAGCACTCCATTTCTAAACTGGGTTGGATGTTTTCCTGAATCAAGAAAGAACATTAACAACAGCATCCCCTCATCTCATAGCCTACAGCAGTTCCTTGAGGGCCCAGTCTAATGCGGCTTTCCTCCTGAAGATCTCAGATGCAGTAATCATGAAATCTCCTCTGGAGATCTCATAGCTCTCTGACAATAGTTTTGGACACTTCTCTTGTTTATTTCCCCCAACACTGATCAGCAAGAACTGGTCTTCCTCTGTGTTCACCACTATCATTAAAGCACATATACAAAAGGAGTTTGCAGAAACATTTTCCTAAAATATTTTCCCATCAAACTAGATTCCCAGAACCTTGTGCTTTCAGAGTCAAACCTCCAAACTAACTACATGCCTTGAAAAATGACAATTTTCTTCCAATCATATAAATCATATAATAACTACCTTTTATCTTTGTTGTTGCTGCTGTTGTTTGATTCAAGATCAAAGGAGTATGCAAGCAGAGAATTCCAACAAGGATCCCCAAACCCAAATCTACAGGCATCAGTAGACTTTCCTGCAAAATAGCCCTGGGACCTATGGCTAAGCCTAGTCACCAAAATGGCTGTGAGAAATTACACATCATAAGAACTGTCACTGCTAACACATTCCTCCACATAGAAGGGAAAAGGTAAGTCATACCTATGTACTGTCTAGGAAGATTCATCTCCAGAAGCATCTGGGAAGCTACAACCACTGAAGGTCAGAGAGGGATGGCCATCTCTCCAGAAAATGGTGAAGAAGCCAACTGACCTACGGCTCACAGGTTGATGGACCTGCTAAAGGGCATGGTCATAGAAGTAGTGCATGACCAATTTCTAAATGGATTTTTACTTTAAAAAAAAAATCTCATTCAAGACCGTGTCACTGAATCAAGAGAAAGGAGTAATTCTAGTTCAGTGTGGACACGGGCACCATGACATTTCTAAGATGAGGCATTTCTGACTAGATTTCATGCCTTCACAAAGCCTCAGGGCTTGGGGGTGCCACTGATTTCTATGACCCATCAGGAAACACTGGAGGCATGGGCCTGGAAGAAATCCTCCTGACTGAGGACTACACTTCAGCTAGCTTTCTACAGTGAGCCCCAGAGCAGAAGCCAAGGAACTGCCATTCCCATACTCATATGGTCAATCTATTTCAATGCATACACCCAGGGGCCATTTAATGAAGAGAGGGATGGGGGAGAGAGGAAGAAATAGGAGGAAAAGCAGGGAGCTGGGCAGCACTGAGCTATGCAAGCTCAAGAGAAATGGTGTAGAGTATCAAGCAAGTGGTAGAGGAAGACTGTGGGGAGGATAATGAGTTACAAGACAGAAAGAGAAGTCCAAGTTAAAGGCAAGGCGTAAGTGAATAGAAAAGAGCCTATGAATGAAGATCAGGAAATTCTGACGACAGAAGCAAGACACACAGAGTGTACACAGCAGCATGCTGAGAAAAGGCAGGTGTTTAATACATCTCAAGTAAATTCAAGATGAGGAATGAGCTAGAGAAAGGCCATTCACCCAAGACACAAGTGAGAAACGAGGCTTAAGAGGCAGCAGTGAAGTATGATAGGGATGGGAAAATAGTTATGCCTGGGTACCATCTCATACTCCTACCGCTCTGGAGCAGAATCAGGAGGCAGAAGAGAAAGGATCATGAGTGTAAGGAGAGCCTGAGCTGTTATACTGTCTCAAAAAAAAAATGCTGAGGCTACAGCTCTGGTAGAGAGAACACTTGTCTAGCATGTACAAGGCCAGCAACACACACACACATACACACACACACACACACACACACACACACACACACACACACACAGGAAAAATAGGAAGCAACCAATTACGAGCACTGGTTGCTCTTCCAGGATTCCCAGCATCCACAGAGCAGCTCACAACTATCTACACTTCCAGTTACAGGGAATTCTGACACAACTTTCTGGCCTCCATGGACACTGCACAAACGGTGAGCAAACATACACGAAGGCAAAACACCCACACATATAAAAATAAAATAAAATTGAAAATTTCAACAGGAAAAATAATATATACTATCAACACTCTCAGAAAAACAAAGTGTCCAGGAAAGTTATATCTCAAAAAGAAACAAAATGTTGTTTGTATATTGAAGGTTTTAATCTTGTTTTCTCCCTCTGCTGGGACTTTCTCAAGTATGCTTTATGTCTAGATGACATAAATTCATGAGTGAGGAAAAAAAATAATGCAAGATACTGTTCAAAGTAGCAAAAAGAAAAAAATCTAAAATAATTATGGACATTTATATGATCATCAGCAGTAATCCACCTTGAAATGGTAATCAAGTACTCTCATTAAGACAAAAGTATCACAAAATGTTCCATTTTAACCAAAGAATTACCAATCACAACACAGGCTTTCTCCAAACACTATCTAAGGCATAATATGCAATACAACTAAGAACTGAATATGACTTGAATTTCTACAGCATAGTGTTTGACATATAAAGCAAGTGAAATAAAGAATCCTGTCACCCCAGCATAACCCTGCAAAAGAAATGTGCCCATTATGAAGGGGGGGGGGATGAAAAGTACCTAAGAGAAGCTATCCTACATGGAAGTGGGGGGGCTCCCTAGGAAGAATGGGTTTAACAGGAGTGAAAGGGACTGAGAGGTAACAAGGGTGAAAACAGACAAAACGCACCATGTACATATGTACAGATTGTCAGAATTTGTAAAATTCCAGAAAGAGAATGTCCTATAATTTTAGAGTGTGATTAAATTTTTAAAAACAGATAAAAATCCAAGTGAATAAAAATAACGAAACTCTTTTAAAAAAATGCCAGCTTTATGCCAAGAGTCCTACTTGTCCTTTGTTTACTCTTCTTTGGTGATCTCTGGGTTACTAGTCTCACTTTTTGAAATCATGAATATTTTTAATCAGAATGTAACTGGTCTAGTATCTAACAGAACTGTGGACTGAATCCTAGGGTAACTAATAAAACCCAGTTTTGTCTGGGATATAATTTAAATTCCTTCCAGAGAATATATAATACCCTAGGATGGAAGCAACATATTCAAGCTGTGTAGGCTAAAATTCTATTATCTCACCGCATTTGACAGGCAGGCTAAGAATAACTGTGATAATTATAAATGCTGAAAGAAATCAAAACAAGACTATTTTATGACAAGAAAATTACATAATACTCAAATTTCATTGCTTATGAAGTTTTATTAGAACACAGTTACACTCATTTGTTTTCATATTGTCTACTTTTACACTAAAACATTAAGGCTGAGTAGTTTAAAAATGATGATTGGATCTGTAAAAACTTAGCATTTGTAGTAGATTCCTACTAAGTAAACAAATACATACAAAAAAGAAGTTAGCTAACCACAGGGCTAGTCCGAACTACGTTAGCAAGAAACCCAGGAATAGAACACTTAACCACTCTACCCTAATCTAATTTCTCAAAGTAACACTTGCAATTCAAGAATTCAATCTAGCATTCTATGAAAGCTGGTGAAAAGGAGAAAATTACATTTCAAGATGTTCATGAAATGTTTAGAAAACTGCATACCATCTAAGTATTCAATGGCAGATCATCAGATCGAGAACAGGTCAAAGGCAGGGCAGAGTGGCACATGCTATGGACAAGCTAGAGCAACAAAGGCTAGTTCAAAGCAGTGGGATTTCCAGTTCAAGGCCAACCTGGGCTAGATAGTGAGAACCTTTCTCAAAACCAAGCCAAAACCAATACAAAACCTCTAAGGATTTGTAGTACTGAATAATGTTATGTATCATTGTTAAACACAAAAGAGGAAATGAAAGGCCTTCTACATTTATGAAAGGTATTTTTTATGAAACTCATGGATTCCTAGCAAAATTGTATCAGGAAATGTATGTATGTATTATTTGGAGAAAGATTTGCACATCTGTACTTTCAAACTTTCATAAGCTGTTGTCAAGAATCATTCAGTTTAGTGTTTGTGAGAATTGTGCGAATTCTATAAAGTCTCCTAGGCTGTTTGACTGTCCATCTAGGAGTTTTCAAGGACAGAACATGACTGAAAATGTAGCCTCTTTTTCTTTACTTCCTCTTGTGTTTAAAAATGCATCCTGAATTGTGCCCTCAAACATTCATTCTATTGTGTTATTTGTAGAGCTGACATCAATAAATAATGCTGAAAACATCGTGCTCTGAAGTTGGTTCTCTAGGAGTGATGCCAACATCTACACGAAACATCCCTAACCTGATTGCATAGCTCAGACAATGTTTCACAATATGTACAATACCTACACATTGAATTATACTGTAAAAGTCTAATTTTTTACAAGAAAAAAAAGGTAAATAAGAAGACAAACAACCTTAGCTATTCAGAGATCCTGTGTTCCCCTACCAAATCATTCCAGAAGAAATTTTGCATCAATAAAGCAACATAGTTTGAAGAATACTTACAATGCTTTTGTCAGCAATCACTAACCAAGAATCACTCCGTTCACTCTAGGTAAGAGACTGTCCTCTGCATTAATTATAGTCTCATTTACAAAGCAGGAGTCTATTTATTGTCCCCTTTCCGCAATTTATTACACTAAATCCAGGTGAGCAGGGAAGTCAGTACTTCTAACCCTAGCACTCAAGAGGCCATGGCAGGGAAATTTCAGGCCAGCAAAATCCTGGCTTAAAAAATAGTAAAACAAATTTAATGAAGGATAGTTAAGACACTATTGTAAGGCACAGGATTTTGGCAAGTCTTCCATGTAATCGAGCATCTTCAGCAGTGTAAGGTCTTTAAGCAAGATATGGCTATAAAGGATGGGGGAAAGCCAAGTTAGGCTCACATGGAGCTACCTTCCAGTGCCAGAAGACAGTGATTTAACAAGACAAACAGCAGACAGTGCTAAAGGACCTGCCAATCAGAAGAGCACCCACAGCGCTGATCTAGGCTAACCAGGAGCTGCTTCTCAGGGAGGTGACGTCTGAACTGACTTCCTACGTTAAGAGCTAGTCACTAAAATTGGAGGGCAGCGTGGTACAGCCACCTCAAGGGCCTGAGACAAAAGGAATGGGGTCTGTTGGGCAATAAAGGATGGCCAATGTTGCTGAGCCACTGTCAACAGTGAAAACTAGCCATGGCAATGAGATTTACTGTGGCTGAGAACGCTTTTGGGGCTTTAACCAGTTTTCTGATCTGACTTCTCTGGTAGCTGAGGGACAAATAACAGTGCTGGAGTCTCTCTATTTTGAACTTACCACAGTGGGTTAATACAAATTAGAGCAACAGAATATATGTCAATATGGAAAATGCAAAGAAAGATTTGGGGTGACTTCTGGAGGAGACACAACAGGACCTGGAGATGTAGGACCATTAAGGAAACAAACACATCACAAAAGCTTTTGTGAAACTGATGGGTTGTGGGAACCGAAATATGGAAGTGTGGAGACAAGGCAGATTTACATCACTTCCACTTGGCATTCATATAAAATAACAAATTCTTCAGAAGCCATCGAGCTGTTTGAGATTTGAGTATAAATCGCCTATGGGGATTACATCTCAATTACTGACAAAAAGATGTTTCTCAAGGTATACAGGCAAAACAGTCTGAATGAAATCAGACAGAGAGTCAACAGACACAGTTCGATAACAATATGCATAATGCATACAAATTATGTACCTTTAAAAATCAGTAACGGATTGTTTAGAGATTCTTACCTTTGATCATAAGAATAATTACCACAAAAAAAAATATAAGTGCATAGACTGATGTCAGATCATCTGAATATGTACAAGAGCTACCTCACTCAACAAGAGTCCCACGCTAATCACTTCGCATCTCAGGTGCTTCTGTTTCGTCAAGCATAAAATAAGGAAGACAGTAACTACTTCTTGGCAGACTTGAGGAGATCAAACAATCAGCTAGCATTCATAAAGCGACCACAACAATACATGACATAACAAGTACACTGAGACAGGAGAATTAAGAGTTTAAGGCTAGGGGCTGGGCGGTGGTGGCGCACGCCTTTAATCCCAGCACTTGGGAGGCAGACGCAGGCGGATCTCTGGGAGTTCGAGGCCAGCCTGGTCTACAAGAGCTAGTTCCGGGGACAGGCACCAAAGCTACAGAGAAACCCTGTCTCGAAAAAAACCAAAAAAAAAAAAAAAAAAAAAGC
>NW_026067944.1:22245135-22297888 GCF_014885135.2 Alexandromys fortis | reverse complement strand
AAAAAAAAAAAAAAAAAAAAAAAAAAAAACTTCAGTTCCTTGGTGGATAAATGGAGTGTTCTGGATAAGCCATCTAACCTTAGTGGACTTGAGTTCATAACACAAAGAGAATAAACTAGACAAGCCCTGAGAACTCCCCAGTTCTGAGCCTACATCTTCAGTGCTGTACAGAGAAATCTGAACATTATTATTACAGTTGAAGAACATGATAGAATGTTTGTCTGGGGGAAGCTGTGCTGATGTTCAGAACAGATAACAGATTTGAGCCGAGCTTCTCGTGTGGCAGGAGTAAGACAGTGATCCCCTTAGTCTCTGGAACTTGCAGGGCCTCTTGTCCAGTTACCACAGGTTGAAATGGCCTTTCCTCGGTCTTCATTTTACTGATGTACACATGTCAAGATTTCCTATGGATGCCATGATGTGAAAGAATAAAGGGTTGGTACTGTTTGAGGATGGTGTGCTGTGCTTGACACTAGCTATAGACATCTGATAGGAGGAAACCGTGATTGAGAAAAGTGCTCTATAAGACCTGGCTGTAGACAAGCCTTCAGAGCATTTTCTGAATTGGTGATTGATGGGAGAGGGCCCAACTCATTGTGGGTGATGCCATCCTTGTCCTGGGTTCTGTACGAAAGCTGGTTGAGCAAGCCATGAGTACTAAGTCAGTAAGCAGCACCTCTCCATGGCTTCTGCATCAGCTTCTGCTTCCAGGTTCCTGCCCTCTTTGAATTCCACTCCTGTCTTCCTTTAATGGTGGATAATCCCGTGGAAGCATAAACCAAATAAACCCTCTCCTCAAGTTGCTTTGTCATGGTAGTTCATCCCAGCAATTAGGGGGACCCTGCAGGTGTTCAGGCAAGGAAACAGCCCCACCCCCCACCCAGGAAGAGGTGAGAATGAAAACTCACTTCAGATTGACCTTTTTAATCTGGATCAGCCTTCAGGGAGTCTAATGGTAGGCAGTTCATTGTGGGCATATTTAAGCAGTACAATTTGGGGAAAATGTCCAGGCAGCAATCATTCCAGCTCCAAGTCCACAACAAAGTTTAAAGTGTGAGCACTTAGAAACTCCTTTACAATGTACTTGTGACCATGAGTGTGGGTGGATTCTATAGCTAAAAGGTCTAGGATCCAATGTGGTCTTTGACCAATATAGCATAGAAGTCAGCAGTACATAAAATATGTGTGACATCTTCCCTAAGGACAGGTTCTATTAATTCTGGGAGCTAAAGATACTGTCTAAGGAGAGAGAGTCTGGGATAATCTTCCTGGGAAGTTCGAGTGAGGTGCTCCTCTATAGCCAAAGGCGAATGAGATCTGCCTCTACAGATAGCAGAAAGGGCACCAACCAGGTCGTTAACAGTACCTACTCTCAGCTTTCTCAGTGGAATGGGGGTATTTATTTTCTCTCTCCTAGTGAGGAGGCATCTCTGCATGGTTAACATTCCTTATTTCCCCGGATATCTGTGGGTCCCAAGTACCTTTGTAGTAATATTTCATCTGTATTTTAATAAATAAAGCTTGCCTGAAGATCAGAGAGTAAAACAGCCCCACAGGTAGCCTTACAGACCAGGCAGTAGTGAGACACACCTTTAATCCCAGTAACCACACTAGTTTGCCATAGAAACTGGGTAGTGGTGTATGCCTTTAATCTCAGCCCTAGACGGGAATATAAAATGGGAGGAGACAGCTCTCAGACACAGACACAGTCTCATTCTGAGATTCCTGGAGGCAGGATTGCCATTTTGGACTTAGGTAAAGGCAAGAACCAGTGGCTGGCTGTTTTGCTTTTTTGGTTGAACTCTAATATCTGTCTCTGGGTTTTTATTAATCATGCTACAGACCTTTGTGCTCCCAACAAGCAATATTAACCTGAGCTAGGACACAGATCATAAATACAATGACAGGGGCTTATTTTGAGCATGGGCTCCTAGACTGTGTAAACACAATTAATAAACTTCAGCAAAGTCCTGGACCTTGGTAGTGTAGTTCTGAAGTGTTTGCACCATGGAGACAATAAAAGTAGTGAGAAACTAACAGCATGTCCTATGTACTCTCTGAGCACTGTGCATTTTAATCAGTCTGAAGAGCAAAACACATTGCTGGATTTGATGTTTTAGTTTGTCGTTCTCTACCCTTATGCTCTAAAAGGATGCTATAAATACCCTCTGAGACCTAGCCTCAGATTTGGGTTTTGCAAATCGGATACTCTGGTAAGAGGCGAGAGAAAGATAACCACTGACTATGCCTTTCCTTGGCCTTTGGCTAATTTCAAGTGTAACATCTATTCTATCAGTTTAATACCAACAGGACTAAATTGAGGCTTTTACTCTCAGCTCAGCACTAACATGAAGCAGAGGAAGAAGCCTCTTGAGTGTTGTGTCCCACAGGTCTGCTTGCTGACCCTCGTCCCTTTCATGACAACTGTGACTCCAGTTCAGTGCCTCTGTCCTCATGATTCTGAGCACTGGTAAACATTTACTGCCTCAGTCCTTTCACACTTAGGGGTGGAATGACCCCTCTATTACTAGCCCTAGAATGTCGCCATCACTCTTTTCTCTAGCACTATCTTCTGTCCATTAAACACTCTATAAATCTCTGCGTGTATGTGGGAGGGGGTGTTGTGTTGTAGGTGATGTGTCTGTGTGTGTGTTTTTGTATGTGTGTGTGTGCGGTACATTCACATGAATGTGCAGGTGTGCTCCCATGTGTGTGCACCTGTGGATGGCAGAGTGGAACATCTGATATCTTCCTCTTTCCTTTCCATCCAGTTGCTGAAGACAGAGCCTCTCTCTGAACCAGAAACTCTCCGTACCACGTGGCATGCCTTCCATCAGCTAGTGCTGCCCGTGTTCCTTTCCCTTGAACCAGGATGGAACATTATCACTTCAACCAATAGAACACATTGGAAGTGATCTGTGAGGTCTGAGGCTAGAACTCTGAAATTCTAAGCATTTCCATCTTGTTCCCTTGGAATATGTGTTAGGTAAGGTTTCATTGCTGTGAAGAGACACCATGATCCCTGCATCTCTTATAAAAGAAAGTATTTAATTGGGGCTGGCTTACCGTTCAGAGCTTTAGCCTACCATCATCATCTTGGCAGGGAGTATGCTGGCATGCAAGCACCCGGTGCTGGAGAAGAAACTTAGATTTCTATATCTGGATCCTGAGGCAGCAGGAAGAGAGAGTGAGCTGCTGGGCCTGGCTTGAAATCTCAAAGTCTGCCCACCCTGTGCCACACTTCTTCCAACAAGGCCATACCTACTCCGACAAAGTTACATCTCCAAAAATGCCACCCCTATGAGTCTATGGGGGGAACATTTGCATTCAAACCAGCACAGGATATCCACATGGATCCAAGGTGTCATGCTGTGTCAAGACCACAGAAGCCCGCAGAGAGAACCACATGGAAAGAACATGCAGGTAGTTTGTTCCACTGTTTATCTTAGGTTCTTACTAACAGTATCTACAAGACATAAAAAGATATAGATAATTCTAGGTAATTCTGTGTTCTAGGTGTTTATTGACCTCAGTCTGCAATTCTAGTCATGGAGCAGAGTCAAGAAACCTATGTCCTCTGAAATCTTGACTCTCAAAAAGTGGTTAAGAGATACTGTGTGGAGGCAAAAAACAAAACGACCTTGCCCATAGCCTCTTTGTTTAACTGCTATGCTCCTTTCTGGCCACCAGAGGGAGATGCTTGGCCAAGCACACTCCTCGGCCACTGCCTCCTTGTCTTCTCCTCAGAGCCTTCACAGGTTTCTCAGGCTCCTTGGAGCTATTCTGTGGTACTATGACAGGTGCCAACGGCTGCCGCCATATTCGGTCCTAGTCATTCCTCAGGTTTTCATTTAAATGCTGATGACATACTCCTGGATCTGATTCTGCAGGACTGGCCCCTGCACACACTCCAGCAGCTCATAGATGGAGTAGATATTGTGGTGGACCAATTCCAAGGGCTGTATCTGGGACCAGGTGGCAGTTGAATCGTGTGGCACACACGAAAGGAAATGCCCATGTGGATTAATTTTTTTAAGTGAGGGGCAATAGCTGCAAAGTTCAAATCTTAATCACGGATCAGGGTGTTATGTCTACTCCAAGGACAAGAAACAAAATAGGACTCAGAGTTTATTCTTTTGATTAGGAGGAAGTAGCTTTCCCTCAATGGGCCTCAACAAAGCCCTAATACTGTCTCTATTTCTTATGATAAATGGGAGGTGGGGGTTCACGCTGATCACGAGGAAGGGGTTCATACTGAATGGCTTCCAAGATGACTGGTGTATGTCTAATTGCCCAATAGAAGAATATTGGAAAATAAAGACGGGAGATGCGTAGAAAAGGATTTAAAAAAAAAAAGTAAGTGAGATCTACAAAATTCTTCATGTAAAAGTATCCAGGAGTGGCTGCCAACCATACCACCTGTTCTTCACTGCTTAGGCTGGACTGGGCTGGCGAGAATTGCCAGGGAGTTATTGTCCTATCCTGTACACTGAGTGCTGTAAGAAGCTGGAGAGAAACTGACTACGTATGGACTGTAGCCTGGGGCTGGATATACTTTGAGCAGACAGATAGACAGGACAACAGCAGAGCCTTGGCTGCACAAACCAGATTGTAAAGCTGGGTTTCTCCAGGAGCATCCCTGATTGGCTGAGTTAATACCCAAAGATCCTTTAAGCAGTTTCTGCTCCTTAGCGGATGCCCAGGAAGGATATTCATTGTCTCTACCACACCCCACTAATTAGCCATAGAAAATTTGAAGTTTAGAAAGTTTGTTATTGGGTCAAGGTGTAGTAAACAGAAGACCTGAGATTTGTTCTCCGACCCACTGACCCCAGAGCCCTCCTAATTCTGGGTTAATCTCTTATTTGTCAGAGAAGATGAACCATCAGTGTTTTAGGGGAAGGGGGCAATATGATTGCTAGCTCAAAAGTCAATACTGGTATGAATTCCATCAGCTTTATTTATTTCTTTTACCTCTTGTGAAAACTCAAGCCAGCCACTCACTTGTCAGATGACAACCAATGTAGCAATGCCCAATACAAAATCAATTTTTAGGTCTTGCTTTTAACAAAGCACATGAAATATACAACCCTATGGGATTCGTAAACTTTAATTGGGAGCACTTTTGATTCAAATAAAAAATCTATTCTTACATTAAGTAAGATATCAAAGGAAAACAGAATTTCTGGAAAAGTTCTAGTTGCCTCAAGGGAAATTTTTGATAAGATACACTTTTCTTTGAGTATCAGAAGAGCTTCTGAATGACACATTAAAACGGGATGATGTGCTGATCTTAATTTAAATTTTACTGCAAGTGTCCTAGGAATTAACAATGCTTTTTATAATAATAATAACTAATAATAACAATGTATTAATAGTCTCTTGAAATAATAAAAATCTTGCTTGAGAATAAAATGTGTTTTGTATTTTGACATATGAATTGATTCTAAAAATTAAAGAGACTATCATGAATCTTTTTCAACTCTGCTAAACGAAAAAGGGTGCTTGATAAGGTAACTTAATTCTTCATGATAATGGAGTAAGCATGAGTATTTGCATTTTAAGAGTCACAGGCCATTTAAGGGAAAACTTGCAAATGTGGCAAATATGACTGGTTTGATTCTATTTGCTTTGTGTGTTTAAATTCATTGTAATTCCCCATTGATTGTAATGATACATACCTTTACTGGATCTTCAATAAAAGGATCAAATTTTAAAGCATTTTTGTGATTTATATTTATTTATAAATGGTACTAATAATTTTAAGTTAGTCTTTCCTCTACCTTTTTGTTAGAAGAGGCCAGTAGATCTCTCCCAGACTCATGACTCTACCTGTCATCTTCCCACCAAAGATACATCTGAAGTAGATGCATCCCCTGATGATATGCTCTAGATCACTGGTTCTCAACCTGTGGATCATGACCCCTTTGCAAGTCAAATGACCATTTCATAAGGGTCACTAATGGCCAACCTGCATATCAGATGTTTACATTATGATCCATAACACTATTACAGCTATGAAGAAGCAATGGAAATAATTTTATGGTTGGGAGTCACCATAATATAAAGAACTATATTAAAGGGTCACATAGTTAGGAGGTTGAGAACCTCTGGTCTAGACTGTTACCCAAAATGCATGTTGTACCTTAACTCCTAATTCTGCAGAGTATGATTGTTTTTGGAAATAGAGTCTTTAAAATTGACCATTAGATTAAAATAAAATCACAAGGGTATACTATGACTCAGGATGATTAGTGTCCTTAATAAGACTATTTGAAGGTACTAGGAAATGATGACTATCTGCAAGCCAAAAAGAAAATCCTTGAGAGAAACCCATCCAAATAATGCTCCTCTTCCAAGAATGAGAAAACATTTTCCTTGTTATTTAAGCCCTCTGTGACTGTTAATCTCAGTTTCTGTGGTTGTTTGAAAGAAAATGACCCTTAAAAGGAGTATCACTATTAGGAAGTATGACCTTGTTGGAATATGTACGGTCTTGTTGGAGGAAATGTGTCACTGTGGAGGTGGGCTTTGAGGTCTCTTTTGCTCAAGCGTCCCTCAGTGTGACATTCAGTCTACTTCCTGTTGCCTGCGTATGAACGTGTAGCAGCTCCTTCTCCAGTACCATGTTTGCCTGCATGCTGTCATGCTCCACACCATGATGATAATGGGCTAAACCTCTGAAACTGTAAGCTGACACCCCAACTAAGTGTTTTACTTTATAAAAGTTGCATGGTCATGGTGTTTCTTTACAGCAAAAGAAACCCTAACTAGGATAGTTGCCAACATGATGAGCCCCAGAATCATCTGGCAGATGGGCCTCAGGACATGCTTGTGGGCACTTATCTTGATTAAGTTAAATGAAGTTTTTTTTTTTTTGTGTGTGTGTGTGTGTGTGTGTGTGTGTGTGTTTTGTGACAGGGTCTCTCTACATAGCTCTGACTATTCTGAAACTCAGTAAGTAGGCTGGCCTCAAGCTCACAAAGACCCACCTAGCTCTGCCTCCCAAGTGCTGAGATTAAAGATGTACACCACCACCACTGCAGGCCAAGTTGATGTCTGAGATACATGCTGCCTCCAGAGGCTGTGTTGATGCCCATGATCCATGCTTGCAACTGGCTGCAATGGGCAAGGAATCATTTTTGGCAGTGATATTAAAGACTGCAGACTCATAAGTGAGAATGGAAAACCTTGACGTCTTCTGTGGTAAACTCTCATGCCAGCCACCAAAAACATTGAAGAGAGTCCTTAAAACCTGTGATTAAGATGCTGAAGTGCATCTCCTCACAGTTAATGGCTTCCGGAAGGGAGGTTGCGAGGAACTCAGTTGTCTTTAAGGAGCAGGCCATTGGGAGTGTGACAATGCTCAAATGAGAATAAGAGCAACACAAACTGGACTTGTTTGCTTTGTTTGTGGGGTGGTGGTACAAGGGTAGGAGGGTGGGCCTGGGAGAAATGGAAAGTGAGTGTGATAGGGTGCATGATACAAAGTTCCCAAACCTCTGGGGATTAGGTAAAATGAGATGGGGAGGTTTTCCCATAGTAGGTGACACCATGTCTCGGATGGGATCCTGGACTGCATGAAATGAAGAAAAGAACTGAGCCAAGGCATTTATCCTTCCTATCACTCCTTGCTTCGTAACTGTATGCAACATCACTAGCAGCCTCAAGCTACTGCTTGATTTTTCCCACAATGATTAAAGCTGTACTGCAACCATGAGCCAGAATTAGTGTATCCTTCCTTGAATAGGTTTTGCCAGCATATTTTTCTCACAGTAATAGACATGTAACTAAGAAAAATGGTTGCAGGAAACTGGGTCATTGCTATGATAAACCTGGTCATTTATTTTGGTTCTTAAGGTTTTGGAAACAGTTTGCAGGAAGAATGTGAAAGGGCTTGAAACTTTGGGCTAGAAAAGCCTTTGATGAAAATAGAGCTTAATGGATCATTCTGGAAAGAGCTTGATAGAGAAGAATGCTCAGAAATATATACAGTGGAAATACAGACTAGTGAAAAACTCAGGACAGGCAAACATTCAGCTTGGTCCTGAGCAAGTGTCTATAATTGTGAAGAAATCAACACTACTAAAGAGAAACCTTCTGTACTACGCTGGGGCAATAGGAAGAGTGTCCTAAAGGCACCCATAGGAGACTCCATTTTGTGAAGACCCAAATTGAGTTCAAGGGTTTCCCTGGATCCTCTAAGACATGAAAGTGCTTCCCTGGGGTCAGCACACAGAAGTTGATACAGCCGTGGCCCACGGGGGGCAGACTACATGTGATACTAATTTTGTAAGTATGCAAGATATAAGGTTTAAGGGGTTGTGGAGCCCTGTACCAAAGTAATGTGTAGCAGGGTCAAATTCTCAGCCAAGAGGCCCCAAGAGGCCACTGGGTGGAGCTGTGAAGGCAAAGTCTCAGTTGCAATGAAGACTTCAGGATATCAGAGATGTACGCTAATGAAAGGTGCAGACATGGAGAGGACTGCCCAAGAGAGAGGCTGTGGGCACTCTGGGAGGCAGAGTTGGTAGTGTTGAGCCACCTGAATCTTTTTGGAGAACAGCCATTTCATTGTGAGGCCCAGACACTGGATACGGAGCTACAGCAATTTGTCCTGATGGATTTTGATCTTGTTATATCCCAAATTTTCCACTTTGGAAAGGGAATATTTATTCTCTGCCATTCTGTGTTGGAAATATGTAACTAAGCTTTTTTGTTTGTTTGTTGTTTCACAGTTAGGTTGCCTTGAGTCTTAAATGAAATAGACTTTTATTTATTTTCTTTTTTGACTTTGGACTTTTAAACTGTACCATTGTTAACAGCTATGGAGACTCCAAAGCTGGATTTTATTCTGCATTACAAAATACAAATGGGAGTTTGGAGCCAAAAGATGGAAGATTAATGTTTAAAGTGGTGTGCTTATGTGTTAAGTTCTAAAAAGACTGACCTACCTTCAGTCCACCAGAAGAGTTAGAGAAAAAGGTTTTCAAGGGAAAATTGAGGAGTGGAATTGTAAGAGTTTCAGTTGTCAACTTGATGAGATCTGGAATAACCTGGAAGATGGGCTTCTTGTCATGCATGTGTGACATTATGCTGATTAAGTTAATTGAGATGGTAATTCAATTCCACTGTGGGGGACATCCTAGGGTTCTTGGTCAGCTTGTTTCCTAAGGCAGGAAAAATCTCCAGTGCAACAGGTAGCAGTGGAGAGATCAAACATTACAGGCAGCATGAGCAGTTGAGAAAGGTGTTGATTCTGAGGGAGGAGGCAGAGTGTGGAAGACACACAGAGGGAAAGACCTTCTGCAAAGCACAGGGGGAATTGATGAAGCTGAGAAATCCTGGGGGTTTTAAAGTCTTTGAAGAATGTTTCTCCCATAATTTAGAGTTGGTCATTTTGAAGAAAGATGGGAGTTTTGATTGGCCCACAACTGTGATGTAACATGTGTTCTTATCTGTCCTTAAACCCTTTGGGCCAGTCCATCAGCAGGGGGCCTGCTGGCAGGAGGGAAAAACAAAATGAAACAAAGCAAAGCAAAGCTTCAAGGCTTTTGTTTTAACCACCAGGCTTTTGTCAGGAGGATAAGGAGAAACTGGCCATCCTGGAAATTCTCCATTATGACTTGGCCATGGCACCTCTCTTTGTCTGTCTGCCTACCAGAGAGGCTGCCTAACTCCTCATCTCTCAGCACCGTTCCCTAGAATGGGATCCTGAGCTGTAGAAGAAAGTGAGCGGAACCTGTGTGAGATCTTTTTGAAGTGGATGAATCTACTTCTAATCCGGTGGAAAGACACACACCTTTAATACGGATCTTGAGACAGGAAGACACACCTTTAATCTGGGTCATAGCTCCTGATGGAACTCTATATACGTATATAGAAGAAGGAAGTTTTTTTTTTTTTCTCTGCCTGCTTGCCCTTGCCTGGCTAGCACAGTCGCTGCTCCATTGACATTGGACTTCTTTAGGGCTTCAGCATATACTGAAAACAGCTGAAACATCCAGCCTCATGGACTGAACAACTATTGGATTTTTGGACTTTCCCTTCACTTTCCCTTTGTTGGATTAGCAGGACTGCAGGCTGTAACTCATTCCAACAAACCCCACATAAGTTCTGTTCCTCTAGAGAACACTGACTAATACAGTCTCTATTCCTGGTACCTAGAAGAGTTCAATGGCTCTGAAATGAACCCCTGACAATTTCTCTTCCTCTTTATACCTAGGCTCCTTCAGGACTGTTCAGCATGACATGTCATTTCCTTTTTGCATGACTGTGTTCTCCTTTTTAAAATTGGTCTTATTACTTGTTTCTTTCCTTCTTCAGTGTTGTTTTCAAAAACTGTCAACATGATTTTTCTGAAATACTTATTTTTATACCGCTTTTTTACTTAATAGTATACAATAGCTTATTTCACATCAGAAGAAATAGAAATATTTGTGCCCTATTTTCAAGACTTATACCACTTAACTTTTCTTCGGTTATTTTAAATATATATATAATATAAATATTTTTAATTTTAGATTTATGAATATGAGTGATTTGCCTGCATGTATGTATATGCACTGTATGCCTGTCTGGTGCCTATGGATACCAGAGGAGGGTATCAGATCCCATAGAACTGGAGTTACTGATGATTGTGAGCTGGCCATGTGGGTGCTGGGAATTGAATCCAGTTTTATGCAAGAGTAACCATTGCTCTTAACCACTGAACCATCTCTCCAGCCCCTTTTCTTTGTTATCACACCCATTTATTTCACTCATCTTTTGATACTTTGGTCTTGTCAGACATTTCCTTCATCTCAGAGAAAAAGTTTCCTTCTTTTTCTAAGTTTAGGGCCCACAGACAAACCAACAGATACACATAGCCACATACCCCTCCCTGACACACACAACTTTTTTCCTATCAAAAGAGGTGAGGGTATTCCTTTTGCCATACCTTTGAGCCTCCTCAATCCAAATTCTACATTAAAAAAAATCACACCCCCCAAAAGGATCTGAAATTGGGTTTGATTCCACAGTGATCTTTATAATCTTGACATGTATACGCAGTAGTTCTCAACCTGGGACTCTTTCACAGGGATCTCCTAAGACCAGCCAGCATATCAGATATTTACATTATGGTTTATAACTGTAGCAAAATTACAGTTATGAAGTAGCAATGAAAATTTTACTGTCGGGGTCACCACAATGTGAGGAACTATTTTAAAGGGTCTCAACATTAGGAAGGTTGAGAACCACTGCCCTAGAACTAGAAGGGAAACTATTTGTTCTGGCCTCAGATCCATTTGGCAACTACCTCCCTCCCTACGCATCTTTGGGTGATTCATTCTTCCCTCAACTCGGCATGAAGCGGTTGGAAAAGACTAACCTTCTACCTTTAGATCCCATAATAAGTTAGGGGAGAAAACTTCCTTTTGAGGGAGTGGAGGCAGCAATGATATGGGATAGTTTAGCCAAGTGAGACTGCTTGGTTTGGGTTATGCACACCTTCCCTTCTAATAATGCACATGGAAACCTAGCTCCTTTATGTGCGTGTGCTCTACACGCTGTACCTATAAATCTTGGACCTTCACCCGCATCTAGCTACACATATACCCTTCTATGTGATAATTTTTTGTTCTACTAATAACGATCAAGCTTAGTTCCTATTCAAATATAAGTTCAGTGTATCCAAGTCCAAAGATTGGAAGATCAGATCTAGCCTAAACTCGTTTTTTATGCATACACACCAAGACAGAACTGTGCCCTCAAGTAAAGCTTTATAGAGAATTCCCTATTTCCTATCACATATTTTTGTATACTTGAAATCCGATGCATTGTGTGTGCTGGATAGTTTTACATCAATTTGACACAAGCTAAAGTTGTTTGAGAGGAAGGAACCTCAATAAAGAAATGCTTCCATGGCCTGGTGTTGGTGCATACCTTTAATCCCAGTAGCACTCAGGAGGCAGAGGTAGGTGAATCTCTAAGATTAAGACCAGCCTGTTCTATAGAGTGTGTTCCAGGGCTGCCAGGACTACACAGAGAAACCTTGTCTCAAAAAATAAAACAAAACAAACAAACAAAAAGAAATCTTCATAAGACCAGGCTGTAGGCCAGTCTGGAGAGCACTTTCTTAATTAGTGACTGATAGGGAAAGACTCAGCCACTGTGGGTGGTACTATCCCTGGGCTAGTTGTTCTGGGTTCTATACAGGCTAAACAAGTCATAAGGAGCAAGCCAGTAAGCAGCACCCCTCCATGGACCCTGAATCAGCTCCTGCCTCTACGTTCCAAGTTCCTGTGCTGATTTACTTTGATGATGAATAGTGATCTGGAAGTATAAGCCAAATAAACCCTTACCTCACCAACTTGCTTTGGTCATGGTGTTTTGTCACAGCTATAGAAACCCTAACTAAGGCATTATGGGAAGGTGCATTTACATCAGAAAAACAATTATGTGACTAATCTATCCATCAGAATAGAGAGCTGCTGGTGCTGCACCCTTTAATAAATAATCCCCTCCATTTGAACTCCATCAAAGGCTGCCTCAAACAATAACCAAGGTCTTGAGTACTTTCTCAAGCATGTGACCCACTGTCAATATTGATGGTGTATTTCTTTCTGATCTGTATTATTGGTTTGTTTTGGGATAAAGTTTTTTTTTTTCCAGTATGAGCCCTTATCTCAGTCCTTTGAACAGGCTAGCAACTGAGATCCTGGCTCTGACCACAGGCCATAAAATGATAGCGTCTTTGGTTGTGGAATGAAATAGAACAAACTGAGCTTTGTGAGGATAAAAGTGATCTTGATCTTCTGGTAAGACAGTTCAAACAAGTTAGCCACTCGGACTGCTGGTACTTGTTCCTTGAATGATCTGAACAATCCCTTTATCATAGTCTAGATATAATGTTATGATCATCCAGAACTTCTTAAGTCATCACAAAAGTATGCTTTTCTTGCTATTGCTGCGTATAAGGCCTTTAGGTTATTGAAATGCATGTGTTTCTGCCTAGAGAATCCACTCACCACTATTTTCCCTCAAGGTACCGGCAATATGGCAAATTGAATGTCTCATGAGGGAACAGATCAAAGTTCTTTTCCTCTGTGATGGTGGGTGGGTGCAACAACGCAGCGTTAATGTCTGTTCTTTCACCCTTCTGAACAGAGCTCCTGAACTGATAATGTCTCTCACGCTGTCTCTCAACTTGTTATGATGCGACTAAACTCATGGCAATGGGTATGGAGGAAGGATCTAAATTGCTAGGTTGGTTTTTTTTATTTCATTTATTTATTTTTTAAAGAATAAACTAACATCCCTTTCTTCCTGATTTTTCTGCCCTCCCACAAGTTGGCATGTGATGGCTAAGGTCAACTATCTTTCACCAAAGCAGAGAAGACCAACACACTTGGGTGGAAAAACAAGAATGCAGAAAGAGTGTGGAGTAAAGACTACAGAGGAGCCCTGGACTGCTTATATACAGAACCTTTAGTTAAGTGTCCTGTTTAAACTATGGTTATTCTTAGGTCCTAGTTCAGTGGTTCATTACTACCGGGGTGATTCAAAAACATTTTAGGTTCCTATAGTGTTAGTCGAGCAATATAAACAAGACAAGAAACATACTTTTAAAGATATTTAATGATCTGTTTTTCAAATCAGTACAAAAATTTAAATACAAAATTGATTTGCCATTAAGTCTCAAATCTATTCATGGAAACTCAAACAAGTTACCAGTCTTTTCATCATTCTTTGTTTCTGTAAAATATCTGAGGAGAATTATCCTCTACAGACATTCTTTTCCCCTGTGGGATGTCATACTACTTTAAAACTCTGTGTTTAAATAAGAACAATGCCAGTTTGGTCCATTTCACATGGAAAAGCTCTAGCTAATTTTGAATTAAATAGGGATCATTAGTGTCCCTAGACTGTAGAACATATAGTTGTTTCACCTGCTTTCACACTAATGTGTTAACATGGTGTACAGCACTCCAAAGGGAAACACGGGTACATAGATAATTACTTAAAACTCTTCTTTAAATTAAATGGAGTATTATTTAGCTCTGATATTAGCACCATGGTAGAATATACAGTATCTGGCATAGATTTTGCTCCTCCTCCATTTAAAAGTTTAGAAGCATATGCCTGATATATGATAACACACACGCACACACACGCACACACACACATGCACACACACATATAGGCAATTGAGTAACAACCAATAAATAAGTTGGAAAATAACTCAAAAAGTGAAATTTGGTTTAACTTAAGAGATAGTTTCTACCTTTCTTTGTGGAGACTAAAATACCATGCATGTACAGCTAAGAGCAACTTTATGATGCGTCTGGCCCATCTGTCCTTCAAATCATTTCAATGTAGCATTTAACAGAGATCCCAGGGACCCCTGTGACTTCCAGTCACTCACTACAAGCCAGTGTCCTCAGGAGCAACCCAAAAGGACAGCTATCCACAGAAATACTGCTTACTTTGCAAGTGAAGGCTAGGTAGGACTCCTTTCGGATGAGAAAGTGCTTTGTACAATGAACAGTGAATGAGAAACCTTGTGCTAATGAACTCATTTGTCTTAAAATTTGAGAAAAATGGAGCCTGTGTGTCATAAAAGGAAAAAACGAATAGTAAGCCAGGATAAGAAAATTTGTGGTGGTAAAATAATTCAGATTTGGAATAGCCCATGTTTTATACTGTATTTATTTGTGTCTTTTCCAATCTATGTCTATCTCTTCAATTCCTGTGACTCTTAAATTTTGAGGAGAGGAGATTAGGTCATCGTTGCAGCCTCACGTTATTTCCCCAAACAACTAACAGCAAATGAACAGGAAACTTTCAATTGCTTGTGCTTTGAGCAGTGTCCAAAGAATCTAGTATGTGCCTTAGTGAGACTCTGAAACATTTCTTTCTCCTTTCAAACCCGGTTCAGCTGTGGTGCTGAGTGTGTGGTGACGTCATAGGCATGGGCTCCCCGAGCTTTGTGACATTTTAGCCACCTCTTCCAAAGGCTGATGTTAAAGAAACAGTCATTTCCCTACAATTTTAGTTACTATAGCTGGAAACAACACATCTGCTATTAAATATCAAATCTTTTAATTACTCTTTTAAAATTAATTATTTTTGCAAATAATTCTGAACGTTTTTTCCCAAATTAAAAAAAAATGGCTTGGATTTTGGCAATTGACTTTGGAACCTCATAACATAAATCATATTTTTAAAATTCATAGTTACTGGGAAAAAACACAGTTACTAAAACATGTACAGACAAACTGAAACCTTACTACCATTGGTTGTATGGGCAAAATAGGGGGATTTTTTTTAATGCATGTAAACATAACTGATAATTGCTTTTAATAATACAAGTTCACAAAGTGGCAAAGTTATTTGAGGAAGACTTTTTAAAAAAATCTGTTTATATTGTTTAGGCCATAGTATAAATTACAGGAAGGAAGAAAAAAAAAGAAAAGAAAAAGAAAATTAGGTTCCAGAAAAATGCCAAACTGAAGCTCTTTAGGTGAGCTAATGCATTAATGTCTCTGAGCTAAATTCCGAACCCTGTGCACTCTGCCCTATATCACACACTAGACTCTCACCCAGTGCTCAACAAAGAGAGTGCTGAGCAAATATGCAATGGGCCCTCGGCACACCTGCTCCTCTGGGGAGACCACAAACACACAGTTCTGACTAGGTAGTCCCGCAGCTAAACGCACAGCCTCTGACATGGAGAAATCGCCTTTGGACTAGAGATTACCATGGTCTTGTCACTACAGAACAACTCTCCAACATTCCACAGCAAAACATCTGCACAAATAGAGAGGAAATTATGCAAATAAATACAGTATGTAACTGTCACCAGGAACCTCTCAAGGCATATTCAAAAATACTTTTTTCAAGGGAGCACAAGGAAGGAGTGACTTTCATTAGCTATGATCATCCAGACTGACATATTTTGACTGATTTGAATAAACAGGCTATGAAATCATCATATAACGTGCAACAGCTAATGTGAGTCCAGTGGGCACAACACACATGTCTGTACTTGATCCATAAATCTGTCCCATCATTCTGTTACAATCTGCTGTGCACAGTATTAAACATGCATCTTAGTTTTTATTTGTACATGATGGTCTAAACTTTCACTTAAAAACAACTTTCCAACTATTTAAGTGTTTTGAAGCATTGTTTATAATTGGATTTTTTGGTGTTTCATTTTCTTTTCTTCTATTAAATCTCTCTTTTTCTTTCTTTTTTTCTTTTTCTTTTTCTTTTTTTTTACATGGGATACAATAAATATCCTGAAAAGGAGGAGTGGACATATTGCCCGGCGTACAGTCCGGCCGCCTGTTCTGAGGGCATTTGGAGAAACACCCGGTCTCCAGGCCGGAGGAGCAGTACTGCACTCCCAGAAGCCTGGTCCAGAAAGCCCTTCTTGTACTCGTCGTATGTGTACATCACGGGTTCGTTGTTCTTGAAGAGCGCAACCCACACGTTGCCTCCCTTGCAGTGAACATGGTAAGCAAAGTAGTAGACACCCGGGACTTCACAGGTGAAGATACCCGTCTGTGGGTTGTAGTTCTGTCTGCCGTTGTAGAGCAGCTTGTCAAACTTTACTGGGGCCCCCACCGGTGGGAAAGGTGCAGTCAGCTCTGCAGTAAACGCAGGCATCTCATAGGTTGGCCCACCGTTCTTGCCCTTCTTGCCCGCATAGGCATGCGGAGGTTTCACTCCATCAATTCCTAGTCCCATGTCTGGCAGGTATTCTCCCTGGGGCGGTGGTGTAGGGGGCATCACAGCTGGGGGTCCTGGGGGCCCTGGAGGGCCTGGGGGCCCAGGAAGACCAGGCTGGCCCTGAGGCCCAAGGGCACCAGGTTTCCCTGGGGGACCGTGAAGGCCTGCCACTCCTGGCTTCCCTACACCGGGAAATCCCGGGGGGCCTGGGAGGCCTGGTTCTCCTTTGGGGCCCGGAATCCCAGGTGGTCCAATAGGGCCACTAGGTCCTACAATCCCTGGAATGCCTGGGGGTCCCTGTAGACCCTGATCCCCGGGTATGCCTGGTTCTCCCTTGGGTCCAAGCAGCCCCGGAACTCCAGGAAGCCCTGGCAACCCTTTGTGACCAGCTTCCCCCTTGGGTCCAATAGGACCAGGCAAACCCCTCATGCCAGGGGGACCTACTTCACCAAGAAAACCTGGCTTCCCAGGGAAGCCTTGGAGGCCTGGCTCACCCTTAGGACCTGGTGGACCCTGTGGTCCTGCCACCCCACCTTCTCCTTTGGGCCCAGGGAAACCAATAGCACCTGGTGGGCCCATGGGCCCTGGCATTCCAGGTAGGCCTGGTTCTCCAGGAGGACCTCCCACTCCAGGAGCACCTGCTGGTCCTTTTTCCCCTCTTGGTCCAAGAGCCCCAGGAACACCCCCGATGCCCCGGTCCCCTTTGGGTCCTGGGAAGCCTGGCTTTCCAACCCCTGGGAGGCCTGGGGGTCCAGGCAACCCTGGCAGTCCTTGCTCCCCTTTACCACCTGGAAATCCTGGCTGGCCAGGGATCCCATCCTGGCCCGGTTTTCCAACTCCAGGCATCCCAGGAGGTCCTTGAACTCCTGGCACACCAATAAGACCTTGTGGTCCAGGTTCCCCTGGAGGGCCTGGTTTCCCCAGGGGACCCTGGGGTCCAGGAAAGCCTGTCACTCCTGGTTTTCCTACTCCTGGCAGCCCAACTGGGCCAGGAGGGCCATGCATACCTGGAGGACCCTTCAGACCCGGCAAGCCTGGCATCCCGAAGCCCTTCTCTCCTTTGGGACCCTGAAGACCCGGAGGTCCGGGTGGTCCTTTGGGCCCTCTTTCACCTTTTGCTCCTGGTTGTCCTGGTAACCCTGGCCCACCCGGTTTCCCGATTCCAGGAAGTCCATGAGGTCCTGGAGGTCCTTGTGGTCCTGGGATTCCCATAGGCCCGACTTCCCCTTTGGGTCCAATTTCACCTTTGGCTCCAGGCATTCCCATGGCTCCTGGCTTCCCAGGCATCCCAGGCATACCCGGCTTTCCAATTCCTGGATATCCCTGTGGCCCGGGTTTTCCTTTGATTCCAGGCATTCCATGACCTGGCAAACCTGGTGGCCCAGGTGGTCCTCTTGGTCCAGGTTCTCCACGGGGACCTTGTTCTCCTCGCAAACTGGCTAAAGGTATTTCTCCTGGAAAAACAGAGGAGCAGGGGAGAGTGGTTATCCCTTATTTGAAGGAAGTAATAGTAGTCACTTAATTTGGACACATTTGCCTGTTATGTATCAAAAGGGAAGGCTAGAGATAATATGCTCATCTTCCCAAGCCTTCTCCTGTATGATACCAGGATTTTAAGGAAAATCAAACTGCCAGGTTCTGCGATGTGTCTGAGTTGTTGGGAAAACTCTTATGTTCAGATGCTTGTATCAGCACTGGTTAAATTTTAAAAGCTGAAAAATAATCAAACAAAAATTTTCCCTGTGCAAAAATTGAAGATACCATACTGTGTTTATACAGAATTTTGGAAGGTTGGAGTTATGTAATGAAAGGAACAACAACAACAACACATTGCCATTGAGCCCATATGGCAGAGATATGGTATTTTCAGCTCATTTGTTTAAGGTACACATTTGTGTGTATTTTAGAGAATGCTGAAGTCATAATCTGTTTTTATTTTTTTAAACTGTTCTACTTGAAGCTATATTGTGTTTTTCCGTGACTGTCTTATCAATTTGAAAGATTTCATTATAAATTGACAAATTAGATGCTGTGTTTATGGGTTTCAAAGTGATGGTACAATTTATTAATAAAATGTGGAATAATTAAACTAAGCTAATCAAAATTTTCATAACCTTACATACTTATTTTTGTGGGTACAGCATTTGAAGTTATGCTTAGTTTTAAAATGTATTACTAACTATATTTACCACATTTGGTAGTAGAACTAAAAATAAATAAAAACAAAATCAAAATCATATTCTTCCTGCGTGCCTGAGGCTTTGAATCTCCTGACTATTGTCTTCTCCATCCATTCCTCTTCTCAACTCCTTATACCTCCTAGCATCTGCTATAAGAACGACCAACATTCTTGCCGCTGCTTCTGTGCATTGACATAATACTACATGTTACTCAGACCCATGGTGCATGTCTATCTGTGCCCGGCTGGCTTGTATTATTTTTAATTTAATAATGCAGGGCTAAATGATGTTTCCTTAGATGCTGAAATATGGGTGATGAAAATCACTCTGCCATGGACCCAGGTAAAAGGAAAGCTTTTTATTTCATGTGTGGTTTGGCAACATCTCTCCACATCTATCTTCAAGACCCAATGGATTTGCTTAGTGTCTTTGACATGGTATAAGGTTTCTCAAGCCTCAAATATACGATTTTAAAGAAATTACTTCTCTTAGAAGTTTAGGTTTAATGAGCATTCAGTTCAGACTAGGAGAGAAGCTTGATTTAGAAAGAGGACATCTTGTTTCTCTTTCTGGCCTGGGCATGAGGTTTTGACTAGGTTACTTAAGCTGTCAGCATCACTGACTTCCCACGGCCGCATACTAGAGAATACATGGGGCAGCCCTCATACCTTGCTACTGAAATACAAAGCACATGTGAGAGTATGCTGTGCTTTGCAGACAAACAGCTCTGGATATTCCATGCTCCTGGGAGAAGTGGGGGAATGGAGACATGAAATATGTGCTTCCAAAGTCTTCTTTCAGCCTGTAAGTCTGATCACTGTGCTATCTGCAGAACTACTGCCAGGAAACAAAAGAGAATCTTAGAAGCCATATTCTTCCCAGGTAGGAGTAATCATCTGAATAGATACAAGAGGCACCAGAGGCCAGGCAGGCCATGCAAGAAGGGAGGGGGAAAAGGACCTGGAACAGGCCTCTCTCAACCTTCCTAATACTGCAACCTTTTAATACAGTTTCCCATCTGCAATATGCTATTTCATAACTGTGATTTTGCTACTGTTACGAATTGTAATGCAAATATCTGCATGTTCCGATGATCTTAGATAACCCATGTGAAAGGGTTGCTATACACCCAAGGGGGTTATTGATCCCCCATGTTAAGAACCTCTGACCTAGATGGCTCCCTAAAGGTATACAAGCTCCTGGAGAGTAAAAAATATGAGGAATACTTACATTAACACACGCTAGAAAACAAACTGTAGTCAAGGGAAAATCTGAGAACCTCCTAATACATATTAACACTACATGTGTGGAGCCCACGGTGGCCTTGTGTTTGTGATCCTTCTGCCACAGCCTCCGGACTACAGGCATAGGCCAACACCCTGAAGTATCACATCTTATTGCTCTGGGATCCCTGATGTTTATTTAGCACAGTGCCTGGAGCACATTCCCCTCTGCCTGAGCATCTGGAATGACTGACAGCTGCAGTCACACAAAACCCCCTCCATGCTTTAGTGCTGACTCAGCACCACTTGCCTTACGCCTCTGATTCTCTCAACAATCTTATTTTAAAGACCAGGGGAGTGAAAGAATAATTTCCTCTGATTTCTGGGTTCTAGGCAGCTAGGCTTCTTCGTGTCCTCCACATCCTTCATGGTGATTGCTACTCTATGGTTTCCATTTCCCCCACACATGCTATGAGCATCTCACAGCAAGTAGTACTTTGTAGGTGTAATAGACCTAATACATAGTCCTAGGAAGTGACGGGAAATTTTTCTGTGCATTTTAGCTTCCTAATGGCTTAGTGATGGATTTGTGTACTTTGGAGCAGTACTGAAAGCTCTTATGTGTAGCACTTAGTTTGTGAAATGCTTTCATTTGAGTTTTATTTTATATAAGTTCTCCAAAATATTGTTTTCTTGACTTGGAAGAGTGACTTGTTACTCTTCTTTAACCCCGTAGTTTTATCTTTCTGCTCCTTGAACTCCCTGCGTCTGTTCAGAGTCTAAGCCCCAGCCAAATGCTCACTAGAGAGCTGGTGACTGTTTAAATAAATTAATAATATATTTAAGGATAGACTCTGGTTAAATATGCTTTGTTCAGTCTGATGTTAGCTAAAATATTAAAACCAAGTATAAATTGTAACTTTAACTTTTTATTAATGATGAAGATCAAACCCCTGTAATAATTTTTATGTTTAAATTAAAATATAATTACATCATTTTCCCTTTCCTTTCTTTCCTCTAGCCCCTTCCATGTGCTCCCCATCCCTCTCAAACTCAAGGCTTCTTTTCCTTTACTTATGGCCGTGTGTGTGTGTGTGTGTGTGTGTGTGTGTGTGTGTAATAAATAAATAAGTAAAACCTGCTGAGTCTATTTAGTGTTTCTTATATGTATATGATTTCATGTTTGACCACTTGGAATTGCATGACCTGACCTAAAGGCCCTTTCCCTGTATCTCTTTCTTTAAATTTGAACTTTGCAAGAACTGCATGTGATTCACAGCAATAACAAATTTAAAAATAAAAGTCTCTGAATTGTATTTTTCCCTCACAGCTTTTATAGTTTAGGAGTCTGTAGCACTGCTATTTTGAAGCTGTGTAATATGATGTTACCTTTGCCTTTCTTGGGTACCACCTCCTTGCCCATTCTTGGCACAGGTTGGATTTCCTTCATATATTGGGGTAGGTGTGGGTATTCTTTGCCATACTGCATGTGAGGCATCTCCTTGCCCATGGAAAGGCCATCTTTGCCCAAAGGCATGTGAGGTACTTGCTGGCCCAGGGGCTGGTATTGTGGAATTTGCGGTGGTATCTGAGGAGGAATTTGAGGTGGCAGCGGCTTGATTCCATAGTAGGCACCAGCCTGAGCGAGCCTGACGGAGCTCAGTGAGATGGTGAGCAGCACTCCCAGCAGCTGTTGAGGCCTGGGTGGCACAGCCATCGCCTGCGGAAAAAGAACACACCGACACAGTGAGGACCTGCAGGCCAAGAGACTGCTGTCGGCTTAGAGACAGGAGAGTACAGGAAGTGGGCAAATCCACAGTCCTCATTGCCAGAGCTTTATAAGAGGAAGGACGATGAAATGAAGATGCTAGCTTTTAATTAGAACGGGAACAAATGCCAGAGGAGTCAGGTCAGTCAAATGAAGGCAATTAGTGGAATGTAGTCTAGAGATTGCTAGTGTCTCCAAACACCAATTCTGCAATTTCCCCATAATGTCAGAAAACCCAGCTTTTAGCGTGGAATAGAAACTCAGAATAAAGGCACCCAGATAGTTGTGATGATTTTGCCAATTTTTGCCAATTGAATATAATTTTAATAGATGCTACTGCTGCTTTCTAGAAGGCTCCTTGGAAGCAGTGAGAACGCTCCCCCCTCTCTTCCTCCTTGCTGGCTGGATTGCTAATCTATTTATTGCCTGGAAATGAACCAGAGCCCTTGGGACTATGTCATAAAAATCTATGTATTGGGGATTGTAGAGCAACAAACTTGAGCCTTGGCTGACCATGGGGGAGCTACATCCATCCTTAAATTTATAAGAGAGAAAAATTGGGTTTTATCTCTAACACTTTGACTCAGATATTTCTAGCCTTGCTCAATAGGACAGTAATGGGTTTCTAACGGCAAACAGTTAAAAATGTCTGGTCTATGACAGGAGCAGAGATTGCTCATCTGCTAGATGCTTTCCTGGATGCTTTGAGGTGTCATAAATACGTATAAATATGAAGGTACAATAAGTATAAAAACAACACCAAAAACTACAGAGAAAGGACATTCCATTTGATAGTGCCAGGCGGTCGTTTTAAAAATCACTGCCATAATTATGTACTTCTTGCTTCGATTTAAATACTATGAAGTGATTTGTTCAGAATTTGGTTAGCTGGAGCCAGCGTCCATTAAAGTTTATCTTTGAAGTTTTATGAAAGAAAGGAAGTTTACAAGGCAAATCAGTTGTATAAATAAGACAGAGGGCGATGTCTGACTATTCACAAGAACAAACTGTTTCTATTTACTGGTGCTCTTTGCAAGTCAACAGTTAATAGAATAAATATAAATGGGAGTTTATCTGCTTATAAAGACCAGATTGAGGAGACTTCTACGTGGTAACACCCTAGGGTGGAGACCAAACAGCCCAGGGACATGCGATGTGCACTAATGGACATGAGGGGGCAGGCACAGCACACTTGGAAGTCTGCTTAGTGTCCTCTCTCCCACCACTGAGGAACCTGTACTGGTCCTGAGTTGGCGTTGTACTCTATGCCTTATTAAAAGACTAATTGCAAAACAGAGAATTTCATAACGCTGGAGAATGAGAAGGAGCAAGAGCGTCACAATCATTGTTAATGTAACTATGTCCTGGAACACCTCAAAAAGACGTGTGTACAACTAAGTTAACTTCTGTTTCCATGGGAGTTTTTCTTTGCAATTAACTATCTAACTAACTTAATTCTAGATTACGATGTTCGGCTTCGGCATTGAATTTGTGCCATCCATTTCAAGGGTGATGCCAGGTATCTGACAGAATACAGAAGGATTAGTTAATAAAGCAAAAGAAGACAAAAACGAAACAAAACAAAAATCAAAAGCCAGAACTAAGAAAATATTTAATGTGAATCCCTATCAGAAAATTCATTGCTTTCTCGTTTTTCTAAATATATAAATTTCTTTCCTTCAGGGAATAAATGAAGTACATGAGTCATTAAAATGATTTACATAGCATTCTCCATGATATAATCAGCACAGTTGCAAGGAAGAACTGTTTATTTTAATGTCTGACTAAGACATGGACTGCTGAGAGGAGTTAGATATTATTGTTATCTTCTGCCCCCTGAATGATTAAGTGGTTATTAGAAGTCATTTGGAAAGAACCATAAAATGAGTATCGGCGTATTTTTATTAATATTAAATTAATTTAGGTTTAAAAGAACATCTGCTGTAAAAAAAAAAAAAAAAAAGGACACCATAGTAAATCCCTATCAGGAACAGTGCTAGGCCCATCTGAGAAATACAAGGTTGGATATAATATAATATAATATAATATAATATAATATAATATAATATAATATAATCACTGAGTCCTGGCCTCAGGGAGCTACGCTGGGAGTGAGGAGAGAGGTGCATACCTTTAAGGAGTAACAATGCACATTGGAAAAAGAATACATTTTCCATCAACTTTAAATCCCCTATTTTTGAAGCAGTAACTTTTCTCATTACTCTTCCATGTTTTTTTCCCAGAGTTAGTTTACAAATATGCAATGTAACATAAACTTTTCTAAAACTCAAATCCAGCATACTATACACCTCACTGTTTTCACCCTCTGAGACAGGCACTTCAACGTTATTTTTTGTCTAGCTATGAGTAGCTAAGCAAAGCCTTTCCAGATCTTAACTTGTTAAAAAATAGTTCTCAGTTTTATTTGAAATTCTGCCTGATTTTAATATTCAGTGTCTTTAGGTACTCATTAGAAAGCTGAACGTGTTAATTCACACCAGAAATATATGGCAACCCCTGAGAACATAGATGCTAGGCCTTCACTAGGATGTAGTTCTAGCCTTCAGGGTGAATGAACTCCATTATTAAACCGTAGTAATGGACTTGCATGCTTGCCATCACCTTTCCAGCAATTAGGCTGATGTGCTAGTTTACACTTTAATAATCTTTAAACTGGGACGCACTTGGGAAATGCTGGAAAACTAGAAGGCTAAATAATGCTTAAAAGACCAGGTAAATCCCCAGGACTCAGCAGGACCGAGTTTCCTTCCACCAGGTCCTCTCAGAGGCTTGGCCTTTCTCTCAAACCATCTCATCCAGTCAGCCTTCTCTCATTTCTCTGATTTTTTATTTAAGTAAACTTTGCTCAGTTTTAACTTGAATATTTATGGAAGGGCCCTGGCTAGAATTTATCGCCAGACTTATCCTTACTAATTTCCTTCTTGTCCCTGAAGATGGTTTTGGTGGTCAACGTGGTGTGGTGGCTCTTTCATATAACTCAAAGAACACCAGATTTGCTGCCATATACAAATGCCTACAGGGAAGAAGAAGCTGAGAACCCCTGCTGGGAAGTGATGGTGGTGGGTTTCCTTGCCTCTCTTCCTTTTCTGAGAAAGGAAAGCACAATGCTGTGAGTTTTCTTTGCTAATTTTTTTTGCTATTTTTTCTTTTATGATTGATGTGTATGTGTGTGTGTGTGCGTGTGTGCGTAATTGTGCATACATGAAAATAAGAATATCTAATGGGGTAGACATTGCATCTTTGCCGGCTAGGTGAACTAAGTGAAGGCTCTCATTCCCTTTGAGACATATACTCTGGGACTCAAGAAAACCTATGTTTGACTTTCAGCTCTGCAATTCTCCATACTTAATACTTGAGCAATCCCTTATCTTCACTGAGTCTCAGTTTCCTCACGTGTGACACAAAAATTGCAATCTCTGCCTCTTTCTCAGAGTTGCTGCGAATAATAATACCAGTTCTTTGTAAGCTGAAATCACTGTTTAAATTAAGTTATTACTAATGCAGCACAACCAAAAAGACCAATCAAAACCAACTGGAATGCCAAAGACTTTCAAAGGAGGATACTAACCAAAATAAAGGAGAGGTTAACTGCAATAATGATAAACCTAACATGAATAAAGCAATGATAGCCATTAAAATATGCTCAAGTATGACAAAAAAGAATAGTTGAACCAAGGCTGTAATTCATTCTGGTGTCAGATTTGCCAATCCTCATCACTTTGAATAGCCTCCTGGATATTCCTTGTAGTTTCCTCATGGGACCTACTGTAATGTACACATAATATTACCATGCGGCAGCTGTTCTCGAAGTAGATCCTCCAGTAGCGAGTCGATGAGCAGCTGTACTAGCACCAGCACCGACAGGGTTTCAGATAACAGGGAGCGTGCTTATGAACATAGTGCCTATGGACACCATTATTTTAGATGATCTAAGAATACCTTTTGTACATTTATCCTCATGAGATTTGGCGTTGCTGTATCAAACAGTATTTACGTATCTAACCTTCAGTCTTAGCTTTGTATCTAACTTAGTCTTGTTTATGTGTGTTTATGGTGTGATGGGGACAAGCCCCTCTTATCTGCCCTTCTTCTAGGGCTTCTTGTTCTGATATGGGCTTTCTCAAGAGCCTTAGATTTATCCCTTGAAGAAAGGGGAACGAGGCAGAATATCCTCCCAGTATTTCCCAGAGTTGCTTCTCTGTGTATCTTAAAAGAAAATTATCTCTTTGCTGACTGTATTGTGTCCAAACTAGACCAGCAGGAGCAAAAGTAGGTGACTGCCAAACTTTGCCAGGACAATGTAGGACAAGTTCTTCAAATCCTCTGCTTCTCAAAAATGTCTGTCAGATTACTAGGCCTAAAGGCCAAAGTTGGATACCCCAGTGTTATAGAAGAACCTAGGGTGATTTTCCAGGTAGCCAGCTGCTTCTGTCATCTCTTAAATTGGGAAATCACTTGCTCTGCACTTCCTGTTTATTCAGGTGTTATTATATCTTTCTCAGGTCTTTGATGGGGTTGAAGACTAGACAGTTACAATTCTCCCTAGTCATGGTAGAAAGTAAATTAAGTACGAAACTCTGGACTCCTCAGGAGAGAACAACTGATGGAGTATTTTCTCTATATTGCCAAATACAAATGGGCTGGATATTGTGACTGATATTGTAACTGTAATTCTTTACTTGATAACTGGTTTTGTTGTATATAATTTTACTATGTTAACATTAAAACCTTCCTTCTTAATTAGACAAAAAGGGGAAAGCATAAAATAATCCTTTTGTACACCATGAAGACATGTTGCTCTCATTGTTAATAAAATTTTATAATAATATAATAATCCTGCCTAGGATTTTTAGGGCAGAGAGAATGCTGGGGTGAAGAAGGGCAGAGTGAGAGGAGGGTGTGTGAGACACAGAATGAGCAGGATGGGAAGTACATACATGAGGTAAACAAGTCTCGGGGTAGACATAGATGAATAGAAATGGATTAATTAAGTTATAAGAGCTAGCTAAAAACAAGGTAAGCTATCTGTGAAGCATTTATAATAAATATTGACATTCTTTATGTGGTTATTTGGGGAGCTGCTGGCAAGACAGAAAATTCTGCCTACATTTCTTGGTTGCATTTTCCTGGGCAATTAATCCATTAGATACAATTAGTTATTGAACTATAGATTTAATTTTTGGAGGGGAAGGACAGAAGATACAATGGCCTAGTAAAATGATGGAGTCTTCTTTTATTTAACTCGATTTCTAGTATTGGCAGGTGATAAGTTAAAATAAGTTTGAATATTGGGTACAAGTGCTGTAAAGAAAGACAAGCAGGAGTCTCTGTCTACTCAGTTTTGTTTCGCAAATATGCAGTAGGCTGTCATGTGTTCATCAAAGCCGCCATGACTCAGTACATCAGACTGGGTGTTGTACAAAACAGAGCTCAGAGGTCTGGAGGCTGCAAAGTCCAAGATCAAGATGCCAGATGACAGGTGTCTGGGGAGGACTGCTTCCTAGTTCACAGCTGTCCATCTTCTGACTTTCTCACCATGTCGGGGGAGAACGGAGATTTGTTTTGGCTCTTTCCCAAGGGCACCAATCACATTCCGAAGGTTTTTGCTCTTGTGACCCTATCATTTCTCATAATATCTTCCAACATCATACTGGTGGTTAGGATAACAACGTGGGAATTTGGTCACAAGCACAAACTGTATAGCACTCAAGGATGTAAAGCACTCAAGGATGACTTGAAGCGGGAAAGCTGGGAAGGATGGTAGTTGAAGACATCAATGGGAAGTAAGTTATGAGTTAAGATTTGAATATTGAGATTTTTAAAAAAGATTTATTTATTTTTATATTAATGTGTGACTATTTTGCCTGCATGCGTGCATGTATACTACATGCATGCCTGGTGTCCGCAGAGGCTAGGTTTTCAAAACTCCTGGAACTAGAGTTATAGACAGTTGTGAGCAGCTATGTGGATGCTGGGAACCAAACCTGGGTCCTCTGTAAGAACAAATGCTCTTAACCCCTGTGTAGACCAGGCTGGGCTTGAACTCACAGCTATCTGCCTGTCTCTGCCTCCTGAGTGATGGGATTAAAGGTGTGCACCACTGCCACCCAGCTCAATATTCTTTTTATGTGTTGATTTTCAAAAATTAAGGTTTTAAACTTTATTTTACATTGACTTTGTCACCACATTAAATACAGTTTCAACTTTTGTTTAACCTGTACGTGAGACTTGTATTTTGAACACTTTGAGGATTATGCACGGAGCAGGCACAACACATATGGATGATGTGATGCTTATAGAGGAAACAGAGCGGGAGAGGGAGAGGCAGGGGTGGAGCTGGCGATCTTCCTTCACTGGGAGCATGTTCTTTAAGAACCCACTTTACTGGGAACTGAGCTGCTGAGTGGGCTCACACCTGGGTTCTAAGGGAAGAGAGGAGAAACTGTAGACAATAAAGGGAAACAAACTTGTCCTTCCAGAGAATCCAGAGCCAGTTAACTATGTAGCATTCATTGTTGCTGTGGCAAGTCAGTGAAACAGATATTTCCTGGTGCAGCAGCAGTGAAGGCAAACTAATCACCTCAGGTGTTTCTTCCAGAATATATATGTAAGTAACCTCTTTTCTCTTCTATACTTTGAAATCTGAAAGTGGAATCCTTTTGTGAGGATGTGTTATACAAGGATGTGTTATACATTCAGTACTGTGCCCAGGTTGTCTCTGGACAAAAGTATTGCTCATAAATGAGAAAACTGAAACTTGAGAATGGCTGGGGAGTAGAGAGGGTGACCATCAAAGTTATAATCACTTTGAGTACTAATTATTAATCATTTCATAGCTAATTAATTAGGTATACATTATTTTATTTATTTTTTAAGATAGAGTATTATGTAGTCTAGACTGGCTTCTAACTTGCTGAGGATGACTTTGAACCCCTAATCTTACTACCTTAACCTCCTACCTCCCAAATGGTGGTTTTATAGGCATTCGTCACCATGCTAGGACCTGTAAAACTATTAAGGCTAATTCTTTTAATTGCTATTTCCCAATCCTGTACTTATATAATTGATTGTTTTTCTGAAATTCAAATATATATATATATATATATATATATATATGAATTGAACTATAACAGATATACACATATCATGTTATAGTTCAAGGTAGAAATTTAAAACTCCTGTTGGTTCTTTCTAGGAGCACCACATCTCCATTTCATTTTTGAGGTACAGATTCATCTAAGTACACACTCACTTTTTCATTCAATTCTGCCCTCCAAAGAACTAAGCCTTCTTGTTGGTTGAAACTATGAAAATAAAATCTTGAACTGAATTTGGTGCTCTCTGTTCTTAGGACTAGTTATTCATGATGTCACGAAGCCACTTGTGAGTGAATATGCTGAACCTGGTAACAGAATCCAAATAAATAAGCCCATCAGATACTGGCCAATCAAGCCAATGGATAAATCGGGCTAGATCACTCAACAAACGTTTAATGATTTCAGTTCATCTGCCCATCTTCATATGTCAGGACTGATGAAAACTAAGCTTGAGGTGTATGTTTCACTTACAACCCCAATTCCATTATAATTAAGAGCATCCAGCCACCTCACCTGCTGGCTACCAGCAGAGTGTGACCTCGTGGACATGCTGGACTAGAGAAGTTCATTAGGCTTTGCCACACACATAACCCCATGAAATGAGTGTACAAGCACCACATTCCAACAGCTCTCTGGAGGAGATTGCACAATTTCTGAGTGACCAATTACAGTACTTCACAGAGTCCCTAATATCTAATTGGAATCTCTTCTGCTGGACCTTACGCTCATTTCCTCTTTTTCCATTCTCAAAGGAGGTGGGAAACATCTGGAGAATATTTTTTCTTCAAATAATAGCTTACATATTTGAAGCCTGTAATTAACCCCCTTTGTTTCCCTAAGTGGAATATTGTCAGCTGCGAAACAACTTATAAAACACTGGAGAGAACCCTTGAAAGAGAACATTCTAAAGTGGGATTCTTCCCTTCCTGTGAATGAAAGCATCATTGTTTTCAGCCAAAGCTGTAGCTCTGACTAAGCCACCCATCCTGCCTGAGCATCATTTCCTTTACTTGCAGAATGAGGATGTTGGTTAGCAGAATTCCAGGATTTTTGTAAGTCTGATGTTTTCTAGTAACAGAGAATGTGAAGAAAATCTACATGTTCATAGGCAAATGGACTTCTGAGTTGAGATGATTAAGGTTTTTGATGTTGGAAAGCTAGATGTATCTTATACTTCCAGTGACTTTTCAATCTCCTGTCTTAGAGTTAGGGATAGAATGTATAAAACCTCTTTATAAAATTTTTCAGAAAGATAGCAGCATGATGAGAAAGCAAAGGAAGGTCCCCAAATAGGAAATATAATTCAGGAATAAAATTAATATGCCTTAAGGAGGATTCAAAGATTGAACACAAATGTGGAGGTTGTTGAGAATTCTTTACAAAGTGGCTGTAAAGGTCTGATATGATATTTAATCCCAGCATTCAGGAGGCAGAGGCTGAGGCAGGCTGATCTCTGTGAGTGTAAGATCACCTTGGTCTAAATAGCAAGTTCTAGACAAGCCAGGGCTACATAGTGAGACCCTGTCCCTTCAAAAATATGTGTGTGAGTGATATCTTCCTACAATGTGTGACATTAAAATTCTTGCAGAGTCATTCAATAAATATTAACTATGCCCTCTGAAGCAAAAGTGACAAATGAATGGCCTGGGGACACAGTTCATTCTTTAAAATTTGGTCTTTCAGTAGACCCAGGTTTGGATTCCTGCACTCACATGAATACAAGGCTTCCCATGAAAAGTTATTGCCAGTCTATCAGTGCAGGGTAGTTGTGGTTGAAGTGCTCATTTGTAGATAGCATGAATTTACTTAATAAAGTAAAATGATAAAAATTAGACATTTTAGGCCATAAAACCCACCAAGTTAAAAATCATATTCTGCAGAAAGACAAAATCAGACTTGGTTTCTGAATGGCTTTCACCCGAGTCAGAGCTTTAAGAGCCAGCGAGTCCTAAGGTGGCATTGAAGTGTGGGAGATAGGGGTAGGGAAGACCAAATGTTGGATCTCAGCTTCTCTTTTCTCCTCTTTTGTAATCCAGCTGGCCTTCTGAGTGTTCCATCGGGGCATGGGGGTTTCCTGCAAAGGTTGAGGGGTTAGAGGAAACTCATGTGACTTCATGGTGTTTCTTACTACTAGAAAATTGGACAAGACTTTTGAAAACTGAGATGTCTCAACTATTAAGTACAGTGGGCTCAGTTTCCAGTTGACAGGAGGTAAACCCTTCACAGGCTTGTGTATGTGCGTGTGATTTCTGAAGACAGTGACCACATGAAATGCCATTCCTTGTGCTCCGTTCTGTTAGCCCATTGCATGATCTGCTCCACTCTGTCAACCCATTGCATGATCTGTTGGTGTATATTGAGAAGATCAAGCTCTGTTGGCGTTCTCTTTTAATGAACAAACATTATGTCAATAGATTATTCCCTATGGCATTTTAATGAGAAACTGTGAAACAAACAAATCCCCCAAATCAAGGAACAAATTTGAACCTAATTCATTTTTCTGTATGCTAACATGTTTATTAACTGAATCTCTGTGTGTGGTATAAGTGTCCTGTGCATTCAGAGAAGAACTTAGAGACCATATTCAGTGTTGGTTTTTTCTCCAGCTCTTGGGACAGTTGCTTTGAGGAGTTCAGTGTTTGGTATTTCATTTATTTGAATCACATAATGATGAACGACTTGGCAATAAAATGAAATCCCTAGAATTCTTATCCTACATGGACAAAATATTAAATCAACTCAACAGCTCTTAGAAAATAAAAGTAATCACCTTCTTCCAAAATGGACTCCTCCTACCCCTTACCCACCGCTACACACAGAACTCATTTCTGGTCAGTATACTAGTCTTTCTAAAGTTACAATAGTTAGTACTACAGCTTTCTGAATTATCAAAGAATTAAAGAAAATCAAGTTTCTTGGTCAGTGGAAATGTTTGTTTTTTTCTCTGTTGCATGGTTCAAAAGCAGCAGAAATCATTCCACATTACTGCTCCCAACAAAGAGTTTAAATTTTAAATAATTTAGTCCTCAATCTGGGACTAAGCCTAAAACATCAAATTATGATAAATTGTCAGCCACAGAAAGGGCAGTCTCTAAAATCTTCCACTTTGTAACCACAGCTCCATCTAGATAATTAGCCTGCGTGGTAACATCCTGCCCTTTGAACGCAGGCAAAGTACATAGTGCAACCAAACCACAGCTATCTTGGTATTGCAAGCTCCATTTATTTAAAGGGTGGGATTTATTTTGAGGGAGAGAGAGATGGATGTGCTGTCTGGGAGAAAAATCATAAGGTTTTTCAGTTAATCCAGGGAGCATTCTTTAGAGAAAATGGAAGTGGAGAAAGGATGGAGAATTATGTAAATATGCCAGATTGGGAGGATTCATGAGTTATGCAGGCTGGGAGCATACAAGGATGTCTTTATGGCATAAGTAAGTTTACAGAAGTGTACCCAGTGCCATTGCAAAAATGCTTTGTCACGTGTGATTTCTTAGGACGTGATTGTCAATAGGATGCTGAAATAGATGAAAGACTCAATGGGTAGGTTTCTCTGAGCTCTGTGATGATGTCCTTATATGCATTTGAAGACTGTCTTTTACTAAATTATACAACAAAGGAAATGAATTAGAACAGATGGAAGCCCCGTGCCTGGAGGGAGTAGTGGAGGTGCTGGTCTGTGGTGAATGTGGTAGGCACAATTTGCCCATTCTGAACTGCCCACTACCTCCCCATTCATGGGAATGTTCCCTTTATTTGGGCAGCTCTTCCAGTTTGTGGAGAGAAGCTAGAAGTCTGTTCATGCTGTGAAACTTCAAAATTAAAAATTGGCTCATTTGAGCATTATCTGGTAGGAGCAAGGTCTCCCCCCCCCAACCAAATGAAAATATCTAAAAATGGAAACTCCCCCTGATCCACCAGATCCTTCTTTTGACCTGCAGAGACATCTCTCTACCAGGTGTCTCTAACATCTCTCATTATAAAATGTTTCTGGTATTTCATATACCATGCCTTTGTTTTCTAAAACTTTAAACTTCTGGCTTTGTTTCTTGCCACTGCCAGTGGGTTAATTTAATTACCAATTTCATGCTATCTTAACAAATGTTAACGTACAGTATTAATAAACAAACATATATGAAAATTAAATAATAATATGCACCCAAAAAGTTTATGATCAACAGCTAAAAACAAGATATTCATCTTGTTTTTATATTTAGATAAGCAGGATGAAGTTGGCTTGGACTGGTCAGGCTCAAAGTCCTTGAAGGAAGGCATCAGAACTAAGAACAGAAGGGTAAGTGGGGATTGTCAGTTGGAAGAGAGAAGTGGAACTCATCTCTTCATCCAAACCAAGAAAAAACATTCATGCAATGTTCTGAACTGTTAAAGAGCTGAAGTATGGATTGGTGGGTAAGAGCAGTAACTTTAAGCTAAACTACTTAAATGAAGTCCTTATTTATCCTTTTTTTATGGTGCTGGTTGTGTGACCTTGAATTCTTGATGGTTTGGGGATGATGACAGAAGGGCCTAGCTCCTATCTTAAGAGGTTTTTGGTAGATTCAGGGAATTAACCCCAGGAACGTGCTTAGATCAAGTTCTCAGCACTAAACTGTCCTAGTTGTTAGTCAAATAAAGAAGAAAAGGCATAGGAGGAAAGAAGAAGATTGAGAAAGAGGAAGAAAAGGAAGAGGAGGGCGGGAGAATCCTGAACATATATTCTACCATGTTTTGCTGCAGTCTTATTTGAAGAATATGAATGATAATATTATTTTATTCACTTTGCTCCTGACCTGTTATAAAGATCAGGCAGACGTTTCTATGGTGATAACCCTGAAAGTGGCTTCAGGATCTGGAGATGTATTTTTGTTGCTGAGGGAAGTAAACCTCACAAATATGAGCTTCTAGCCCTCAACAGCCATCAGTTCATTGCTCTTCCTAACTTGATCTTTCTGTGCTTTGGGACTTCAGTAATATAAATATTGCTATACCAATTTCATATTTCGAGTTGTGCCTGAAAACTATACTCCCCACCTTTAGATGTCTGCTTATTTCAAAAAACATTGAGTTTTGAATCTGATAAATTCAATCTGACAGGTATCACCTTTTATGTACACTCTTTTATAGTGCAACAAATGAACAACTTCAAATCCAAAGTACTAGATAAGTATGGAGCCATACTCAGTCATGGACCTTTGTCTAGGTGCAAAACATGGATTTCCTCCAAATTGATATAACCTATGATTTATTTTGAAAAATAATTTTTTGAGACAGGGTTTCTCTGTGTAGCCCTGACTGTCCTGGAACTAGCACTGTAGACCAGGCTGGCCTTGAACTCACAGAGATCCTCCAGCCTCTGCCTCTTGAGTGCTGGGATTAAAGGCATGTGCCACCACTGCCTGGCTGAAAAATAAATTTTTATTCAAGAGCTCTAGAAGCTAGTGATTAAGAAGAGGTACACTTGACATTAAGCCATTCAGTTGGCCAAAGGTATAAGGCAGAACCTTCTCTTTGTGCAGTCTCTTTATATGTAGTTCATAGTTGTGCATAAACTACACTTGATACATTCTTTCAAATGAATATATGAACAGTCTCATTTTCATCTTGTCCCTTGCCTAATCTAAAGGCAAAGTTAGGTCTTGGGTACGTGTTGGCTGAGAGACCAGCATAGCCACTAATCTTGTATTGATAATGCTCTTCTTTGTGCATACTATTTTTATCCTCATGCCTCTAATTTTGTTTTCTGATAATAATAATGGAAAACGCTACACAATAGCCATTTTCTTTAGATGTTAATGGAGAGTGCTACTTTTGGTTTTGAAAACTTTATAATGAACAGATAAGCACAGATAGAATATATGAGATTTGTAACAATTCATTAATTTATGAGATCTTTATAAGATTCTCTTTATGATAAAGGTCACAGATTTGCCTTGAGCTAAATTATAGTATCAAGGAGGCAGATTTCTAAGTCCCCAATCTGATTTTAAGTTAAGACTCTCCTACATCAAGTAACAATCTTTGAAGTTCTTCACAAAAGTAATTCCTGACAAGGCATCTCTGTGTATAAAACCCTGAGTGATGGACTAAGTGATCCCTAATGTACTTGCAGATCCAAAGACTCATGGCCCTTTTCTTATTCATTGCTCCCTGTTAGCTATGCTCAGTAGCGAAAAGGGTCAGGCAGTAGGTAGAGAGTTGAGAATGAACATGCAATCCCATGGACTGAGGAGGAGGTGAACAGACACTGTTGTTTCCTGGTCCTCTATAGTGTTCAACAACATTTTGCAAAGCTCTATGTTTTTCACTGTGGTTGTTTGTGGTCCGCCTCTTTGCCATGAATTTCTGTCTCTTTGTGTGGAAACCAGCCAAGGATACATTACTGGCCACCTACCCACCTTCTCAGGACGACTCCTCAAACTTATTTTCTTTGCTTTCTCCTCCTGCTGGTTTATAGCTTTCCCTTATGTAGCAATAAAACTCTTGGAGAGCCCTCTTAGGGATGAATTAATGCCACTTAAGTATGTTTCCGTTAGCTGCCCTTTGATGGTGCTGTTTAAAAATAAAAGGAGAGTTGGGGCAGCTTGGTTCTTATTGAAATTTTCCTTCCGTCTGCTTTAAAATTGCCGTCCCTCAGAAACAGTTACACTCTAAGAGAGCTTCGTTAACACTGAAAAAAATGTCTGGGAAATATTGTCAGAAGGCAAACCCACCATCTTTTCGTCATTTTTTTCTCCATTGGAAAAGTATTTACATTACAAGGAGACCCAGCCTGTGTGAGCTTTGCTTGCATCCCTTTAAATACCAGAAAGTGTGCCTGGATTCCGCAGGAGATGAATGCCATCTTGTTCCCCATCAAGCAAACAGATTAAGGCTCTGTTGTCATGATCCCATTCCAGTCCTGCGTAGTCTGACTATGTACTGTATTTTAATAATTCATTTGAATCTTACATTTAATCTATCCCCTTATTGAGACAGAATGTTCTTTAGGGTTTAGTACCTCTCTCTCATCCTCCAAGTTCTGAGAATTGGAAGATGAATGCCTTACTACATACCGTTTTAGTTTCTTTCAATAATTGCTTTGGGCAGAGGTAGGCGGATCTCTGTGAGTTCGAGACCAGCCTGGTCTACAGAGCTAGTCCCAGGACAGGCTCCAAAACCACAGAGAAACCCTGTCTCAAAAAAAAAAAAAAAAAAAAAAAAAAAACAATAATTGCTTTGTGCCACTATGAGAGGAACTGAAGAGGAGTCAAGTAACTGGGATACTGCTTCTGCCTCAGTAGATATCCAAACAAAGACAGACATGCTTGAAAATCATGCAAAGAAGCCAGTGCCACCTCTGTTCCTTTTCAGGCAGCGTGTTCCCTCTTTCTCTTTTGTTTCCTCTTTAATTTGTCTTTCCAGTCATCATCTCTGATTGCCTTGCTCTTGACCAGATAGAGATCTCATGCCCATTTGGTATTCATAATCTCACATGAACACTTGGAATCTGTGCCAGAATACTTTACTAAGGGCATCATGGGACACCTGAGTTAAAACTATTTTCTCTCCTTGTGGCAGACTTCCTGTAAGCAAGGAGACATGTCAAGGGGGGGGGGAAGGTTAAGGTGGTGCTAAAAAGCAGACACCGCTGCCTCAAGCCAAAATCCTTCTCCATTGGTCTGCTATGTACTTGAAATTTCAACTAAATTTCCAGAACCTAGGAAAGTTAACGCAGCTTTACAATTGTGCTAATTAGCTGGCCCATGATTGAGAAAAGGTCAGGGGCACAGGAATATTGAGACACTCGAATGGGCTGTCTTGACTGGGACTGGGTAGAGAGTAATGCGAAGGTTCAAGGTAACAAGCACCTTGGGGAGAACAGAGACGTGAGAGGGAGGCAGGAAGCTGAGCCATGGAGTGAATGGCTGGTCATGATGGGAAGAGTAATATGTAGCTATTGCATTACCACTAACAGGTAAGTGTGGTCGTATTCTAGAGGGATTCCTATATTCCTGTAGACTGCATCATAGGAGTAGATCAACCTCCAGCAATGCTCTGTGGAGACTGGTTGTCCTCTAGATTTGTGTATAAGGAGAAGATTTGGCTGCCTGGCTGCCTTCTTTCCCATTCTCCTATGGCAGGGGCCACTGTTCCCCAAACATGCATATATATATATATGCATATGGAGTAAATACTGACACCATGGTCACATCACGTAGCTAGAATTGCAAAGCTGTCTCCTAGGCAGGAACAAATCTGATTCTCTCCTCAGCTACACTGGATGAGTGGCCAGGAGAAGGCCAAAACCTAGGTTCTTCCACATCATGCTGCTGTTTGATTTTAGTCTCTGATCACATGCGGGTGTGTGTGGGTGTGTGTGGCGGGGAGAGAGCTGACACTTCTTCCTTAGCACTTTAAATGCCTCACAGTCCAACGGACAAGCACCCTCTCCTGGAGCCTGACTTCCAGGCCTGGCAGATCTTTGTGCGTATTCTTGGTCTGGAATGTGCCAAGGACAGCCAGGACCCTCACATTCGCTACTGCCTCCCTCTCGATAAATGTCTCCTAGTAGACACCTCTTGGCCCTTTGACATTGTTTGCGTAACAATCTCCAGCACCGTCCAACATTCTATTTAAGAGAGTCAAGTTCTCAACAAAGGATGAGAGAAAAGGGCCCGGCAGTAATTAATCAACTGATTTGTCCATTCAATACAGTTCAGTACCCAGCAAGTGCCAAGCAGGTGCTGGAGACACAGTGAGTAGAGAATGAAGTCCTGTCCAGAAACCACTCACAGAGCAAGGCTGCCTGGCTGAGGACCCGACCACTCAGATTCCTCCCCTAGGTCAGTTCTAGCTCCATGAGTTAGTAACAGGGAAACATTCAGCTCTTGGTCCTGTGTATCAGGCTGGCCAACTCAGTAAGACAGTAACTGCCAGCAGTTTTACAATCTCATGTTGGCTTCCCTCCACCGCCCAGCATGTGACTGGGCTTCTTCTACCGTCCAGTCCTTGATGTGTATCCACAGAAAACAAACTTATTTCAAGACCTATCGGACAGGACTTACAAGGAATGTAAATAGAAGACACGGCGCAGCAAGCATAAGGAACATTTGAAAAATCTGCATGAATATTTGGCCTTATACAGAAGTACACGGAAACAATAAAATAATAAGTTAGTCATAAGAACTATAAGAAGTGGAGGAGTTACTGAACTTATATATTTCTGGCGTATGTTGATATTCTGGATTTTAAAAGAATCATAATATATTATAACAAATTCTCCTATTACTTGTTCTATCTTCTAATGTCAAATGGTTCGTAAATGTGATGGTTCTTCTTGGTTTGTTGACTACATCTGAAATTAAGTAAAACCCCAGTCTCTGGGTGCACCTATGAAGGATTTTTTCTTAATTCAATTATTTGAAATGGGAAGCCTCATTTTTAATCCCGATCTCTTGAGGTAGAAAGATCCACCTTAATCTGGGCTATACATTCTGCTGGCGGCCTACATAAAAGACATGGACGGAAGCTTGCTCTTTGGCCTGCTGTCTCTCACTTCTGGAAAGTCCATTCCTTTGCTGGCACTGGAGTCTACTTCTTTAGGATACCAGTATATCCTGAAGACCAGCTGAGACATCAAGTCTTGAAAACTGAACAACTACTGGATTCTTGGACCTTCTGTTGGTAGACAGCCATTGTTGGACTATCTGGACCACAGTCTGTAAGTCAATCTAATAAATCCTCTATGTTTATATAGATTCATTCAATTAGTTCTGTTCCTCTAGAGAACCCCGACTAATACAATAGCTATGATGAAAATTTCTTTTTAAAAATTTGAAAAGTATGCACCTATCTGTAGCTTATCATCAAGTCTGTCATTTTCCCCCCTCTACCTACAGTTATCAATGCAGACATTTGACACAGAGACAAATAGGTACAACTGTGGCTTGTCTTTTAGTCCTGATTGAGTATAGAAGTAGCTATTTTCAGCACATGTTAAAGGGGCTTTTAGATTAAGCAGGTAAAATATATACTATATTAAAAATACTAAATGAAAATCAAAGAACTCATATTACAACAGTTTCTGTTGACATTTATTTACTTTTAAATATGTATGCCTCTGTGTATGCCACACGTGTGCAGCTGCTACCTAATCCCCAGGGGCTGGAGTTACAGTGGTTGTGAGCAGCTCAGTGTGGGTGTTAGCAACTGGGCATGGGTCCTCAGGAAAAGTAGCAAGAGTTTTTAATGGCTGAGTCAATGCTCTAGTTTCTTCCTTTGCCAAAATACCCCAAATAAGAATCTGTATGAATAGAAATTATGATAGAATTTAAATTTATCTTGTGTCTTATTCATGAAACATAACCAGTGCTTTCCAAGATTGCTCACTGAGTCCCCTCATATGTGCTAAAGAAATCTTAGTTCAACACCCACTGTGGAGTTGGGGTACCCAAATGATGTCATCAGGGGTGTGAAGGGGCCACTTGCCTTTTTCCTCCTTATTTATATAACAATTGAATTTTGTTTTATTTTTTGTGTGTTATTTAACTTTTAAAAATAGTAGATCATTTTAAAACTCACAGCAAAATTGAGGGGAAAGAGTAGTAGAGTTCCTGAACATCCTTCCTTTCTCTAAACCTGTCCATCATCAACATCCTGTACCAGAGTGGTACACTTGTTACACATGGTGAACCTACACAGGCACAACACCCTAAATCCCTGATAACAATAGGAACCTCTCTTGGTGTTGTACCTTCAGCAGTTTGGGCACGGGATAGTGATGCACACCTGTTACTCCAGTATCACCCAGCATAGTTCCACTGCTTTAAGAATTCTTAATACCCTGCCTGTTCATTCATCTCCACTCAGCCCCTGTAACCACCAAATCATGTTTTAGGAGTTTACACAAGCTCATAGTAGGGAGGATTTTCATACTAGCTTCATTACTGGCAGCATGCCTTATGTAAGCTTCCTCCATGTCTTTTCATGTCTCGATAGCCTTGTTTGCTTTTGGCGCTGAACCATATTCCATTGGCTGGACATTTTTCAAGTTATTTACAGTCACAGTATTTTAAACCCTTATTTTGATTTCTTAAATCTCTCCTTTGCCTTAAGAAAACCTGGAAGGTACTCATGACTGATAATGATATTATTGGGTAAAACACCCGTTTTTTAGTAGTATTCCACATATGCAAGAAGAACCGTGTGATGGGAGGCTGAAGAGTGAAGATCAACTGGAAGAACTCAGAGGGAAGTGGCTTGTTAATGTTCTTGGATGATACCATGTGGTTCCCTCGAACCAACAGAAAGAGTGAGCTAAGATTCTCTGAACATCTGTAAAGTACTATATTTTTGATTCCTGGGCATCTTCACAGTTAATCTGCTAGATTTTCATGAGTGGAATGGAAGAGGCCAACTTATTCTCAGCTATGTAGAATGAAATGAGCACAGATCACAAATCTAGCTTGATACTCTAGAAAGGTTCCTGCTGAAACACACCTGCTGGTGGAAAGCACACCAGACTTGAAGAGTACCAATCTGAAATGTGCTTTCAAGTTGGCTCTGCTCAACATCTTCTTGGTCAGCATTTGCTAAAGTTGTCTTTCATGTCACCTGAGCAAGGATGGGTCACCAAATCACTGAAAAAAATCTTACAATGACTTCAAATCATCACATGTAACCTAGTGCTGAAACAATACTTCTGGTTAAACATGGTGTATTTTACATAATTATTTAAAAATTGGAATGTTATGATGTATCAGTGGTTTAGGGCAGTGACTGCTTTTTCTGAGTTCAGTTCCCAGCACTCACATGGCAGGTTTCAACTGTTTGTGATGGGACCAGATGTCTCCTTCTGGTGTGCATGCAGACCAAGCACCATATACATAAAATTCATAAGCAAATCTTTAGAGCACAAGTGTTCTTTATGACTGATTTTGTGGAAGTGTGATTATTCAAGTATTTTTATCATTTACACCAATCAGATAACATAAAAATGTTCTGCCAAAAACTTTCTGATAGCTTCTTTACTTTTTTTTTTTGAGTGTTGTTTGTTTTGTTTTATAAAACCAACAAAATTCCTTCCCATAGCTTACTTATCTGAATCTTGCTTTGTGTATGTCTCATGTTGCTGCTCCCTTTCCTTGGTCCAAGACCCACTTACTTTGTTCACTGAATTCATCATTTGGTTGTGTTGTTCTTTTTTTTCTATATTAGAGTATTTTATTTATTTATTTATTTATTAAATATTTCTGTCTCTTCCCCACCTCCGCCTCCCCTTTCCCTCCCCCTCCCCCAATCAAGTCCCCCTCCCTCGTCAGCCCAAAGAGCAATCAGGGCTCTCCATCCCATGGGAAGTCCAAGGAAAACCCTCCTCCGTCCAGGTCTCGTAAGGTGAGCATCCAAACAGCCTAGGCTTCCATAAAGCCAATACATGCAATAGGATCAAAAACCCATTGCCATTGTTCTTGATGTCTCAGTAGTCCTCATTGTCCGCTATGTTCAGTGAGACCTGTTTTAACCCAGGCTTTTTCAAACCCAGGTCAGCTGGCCTTGTGTGTTGTTCTTTCTGTGAGGATGGGGTCTAGCGAGGGGATAATGCCTTTTCATGGTAGGATTCCAGCCACATGCCAACCCCAGTGAGAAGCCTTTCCTGATCATCCTGGCCAATGCACTGATCAAATCCAGTCAGGTCATTCACAACATTCTGCGGCAGTTGATGTCACCCTGTGTATTAATTTCTTCATTGTTCCTCTTCCCTCATTGTTTATGAGCCCATAGAGAAACGAGATTCATTTTGCCTTATTTACTGTTTATTTCCCAAGCACTGTGTTTGATCATAATGTGAGACATGACTGATTTAATGGATTGTATATAGATGGTACTCCTTGTTTCTTGGGTATGAGAATGTATATTTTGAGTGTTTACACACACATGTGGTTACTTTTAGGTGGAAACACATCTTTTTCTGGTCTCTTTGTTTTTTACCTTTGCTGTTAAGTGGGTAACACACATTAGGTTCCATGTCTATCTTTGGTTTCTCTATTCCTCAGAGCACACTTTGGGAGATAGCAGTTTGTTGAGTACATATTGGTAAGTGACCGAATGGGTTTTCAGTCAGGGGTAATGAATCCCTTTCTAAACAGGCTTCATGGGTCTGTAAGATGGCTCAGCAGGAACCTACCACGAAGCTTGAGGACCTGAGTAATCTCCAAGACTCACACAGTGAATGGGGAGAATTGGCTCCTGTAAGTTGTCGTCTGACTTTCACAGTTAGGAGATGGCAACATGCCCCTCCCCCAGGGAAATTAATAAATAAATACAATTTTAAAACATTAAGGGCTCTGCCATTTTGACATTGAACAGAAGTCTTATCCACTGTGCTGAATTATCATACCATGGTATGACGAATATTTCAAACTGAAGGAAACTAAGGAAATCTTAGAACCAGGAAGGCCACGTTTTGGCCGTCTGCTGCTTTTCTCCACTGAAATGGGCACAAATAAACTGTACCTGCCTATCCTCAATGGAAGTCATAAAGTCCCTTATTTTAGAAGTGTCATGACCTATACCCAAAGGCCAAGAAGGATCTAGACAATTCTGTCTTGCCAACTCCCTCTTTGTTTATTACCATTAGACCGTACCTTCTTCAATCATTCTTACATATTACTGCCCACAAATAGTTTGTAAACTGTCACATATAGTTTGTAAAAAAAAGAAGGGGAAAAGGGACAACATCTTTTTCCAGGTTTGAGATAATTAGTTTGAGATAATTTTTCTAGTGCTGTTCTCCCTTTCCCTCTTTCGATAAATATGATTTATGATTATCAGTAGCATTATGTGACTCCCATCTCCTGTATGTTGGAGAATCTGCTCAGTCTTTCACCACATTACTGATGCAGCACTATACTTTGCTATTGTGGTTCAGAAGCGCAGTAGTCAGATGACTCCCATGTTGACTGATGTTTTGATAATCAAATGAAGCGGCGATGATGGGCTGAAATCTGTTTGGGTCGGAACAAAAGGTTCCCACTAATGAAATATGACTTTATGAAAGGAACGCTCCCCGTCCTCTCCAGGCCTGAGCCAGGTCACCCTGGGCAGATGGGAGGTATTTGAGCTTTCTCTCTTTCCTTCCTAATCCAGAAACATGTTGGGCCTACCAGCTGTTACGAAGAACATTAATAAAAATTTTGTCATCTTAGAGTTATTGCTGTTCCTGTAGAAAAGATAGATGTATGTATTTTTAAATCTGGACATATGAAGGTTTAAAAAATATTGTTGTAGAGTTCTTCTGGCTACATTTCCTGTGTTCTTTTCCAAACTTTTGACTGGAGAAACTGAAAAATATTTCTGTGCCAAAGTGAAATAGTAAATGAAAACCTCATGTTCGAGGAGCTCTAGGATTAATAAATGGTGGCTAAGTGGGTAAGGTCCTCAGCATTCAGAGGTAGAGATTGCTGGAGGAAAAGGAGGTGTGTTGGGAGCAAATTCTTCCTGGGCTGTGGGATTAAACCATTCGGGGAAAAGGTGGACAGTGGCATCTATAATTCAACTATCAGGAGGCAGCATGTTTTAAAAGAATTCATGGTATTCTTTACAGTTTACATGTATACTTTAAAATTTTTTCAAGACAGGGTTTCTCTGCATAGCCTTGGCTTTCCGGGAACTGGCTCTGCATGTCCAGGTACATGTGCTCTTTACATGGTACTCACTTTGCTGCTGAGGGAGAATGCAGAGATATGCAAGGACTCCCAAGGAGTTAGCACACCACAGGGCTATGCAGCACCACGTCATCCCAGGGGCTTCTTTCCGGGAGGACATAGGCTAGCTTTCAGTGCAGTGAGCTTGTAAAGGAAGCTCAGTCAGCAGAGCAAACACTAACTATAAAAGTGACACTTTTCACTCTGAGGATTATTATTTTTCTTTTTTTTTTTTTAAAGGAAACACCAGGGGCAAATGAGATAAGGTTAAAGAATTCTGCAATGAGTCAGAGATGGAAACCTTGACATCCCTTCCCCCAGTGATTTAGGGATAATTTGCTTCCTAGTCCTAACTGCATGAATTGGTTGAGCTGATACAGTCTCAATTCTTCCTTCCTAAGTGTCATACAGTGACCCAGGGTCAAGCGTGACCTACATTATGAGAGGAATTGAACCCAAGACCTCCTGGACTTAGATTCTGACTGCTTCTTACTGCTTGTGTACTCCTAGAGTATGGGAATAATAATCCTTACAGGGATCATATTTGGTAACAAATGTTGGATAGTTTTCTACTGACTAGTAGAAACTCAATTAAGGACAATTATTACAACACATATTATTTTTGAATTCTTACCATTATGCTTCCAGTTCAAAAAAATATTATATACTTTTTAATCAACAAATTTTGGTATCTTATGCACATCTATAACAAAATCACCCATAAAAAGTTGTTATCTCCTGGGTTTGTTAAATTAACATCTGATATAAATACACACTAGCTTCAGAAAGAAATTTCCTATGGTTCTAGGATATGCCTTGGATTTGATGTTTCAGACACTTCCTTGAAATAAAAATGGTAATGTTTCAATCCTATTGTGTAGGTATCATTAGAGCAGAGGATTAGGATTTGAGATGGAAAACACAGAAAAGGAATAGGAGGGAACTACAAAATGTTAACACTCCTAGGTACTCGCTGGGTCAAGAGCGTAGCTATGACCGGAAGTTAAAGAAACTACTGAACGGAACCCTGGCTATCTCACTTCTGACTTAGGCTAACTATATTGAGAAAATGCCTTGTACCAATGAAGTCAACAGTAAGCCAGGTGCAGTATAGTAACTGCTTCAGGTTTTACCTGGAAGCAAAGGTTAAGAACACAAAGGAAGGAATTTGGGCTCCAAAAGAAGTTAAACAGGTATGTATGCTTTGAAACATCTTGGTGGTCCTGCTGTAATTTCATCTAGCTTCACTGTGGAGAGTTGAAACAGAAAATGGATGTTTGTGACTCCTCATTGCATTACTTGCTGCTAGATACCCTTTGCTAAGTGGATAGGGGTGCTGGTTGGGGATTAAGTTTTCTTTTTCTCTTTCTACTGGTGTGAATGTCAGCAATTGTTGCCAACTAGTGCTAAGATTTACATCTCTGTTTTCCATTATTCCCACAGATAAGCTGCTGGAAAGAGAGAGGAATTAATGCATCAATAGCTAAGACTGTGTCTCTGAGTCTGATTTTCAAGCTGTAGGTTCTTGCATTCCCCACTTGGTGTTAACACGTACATACTGCATTCTGTTGGTACTGGTTGTATGTGGTTAACTATTATTATTAGCTATTCTCTTATATTTTTGGTTTTGAACCTAGCCTTTAATGGCTGAGCCATTTCTCCAGCCCACCAATTTTCTTGATAATCATAAAGAGAGCTAGGCGTGTTGGTGCACGCCTTTAATCCCAGCACTCTAGGAGGCAGAGTCAGGTGGATCTCTTAGTTCAAGGCCAGGCTGGTCTACAGAGCTACACAGAGAAACCCTGTCTTGAACTATTCCCCCCCACAAATCATAAAGAGATAATAATGTTACTCTATCTCTTAGGAGACACAACCATTTCTACATTGAAAAATACCATATTTATGCTTAAATTGTGGGATAGTTTTGCATACTGCAAACATTTATGGAAGATGTACTGTTTGCCAGACATCCTTGAGAGCTTTTCCTGTTGATTGAGTCCTGTAATCACTTAAGCTGATGAACTAATTTAACCCTCAGAAAAGTGCCTCTGAGCTAGAAACTACCACTGTACATGATTCCTACGTCCCAATTTCCTGTGAAGACATGGGCATAGAGGGCTTAAATAACATATTAAACACCTTAAAGGGACAAATTTAGTGTGTTTAAATGCATGTACAACATACTCGAATCAGTAAATAGAAGGACTAGAATTTGAGCTCATGATATCTGTTTTCAGGTTCTAGGTACAATTACTAGAATTTATCATCTCAATAAACCTCTCTCTCTCTCTCTCTCTCTCTCTCTCTCTCTCTCTCTGTGTGTGTAGATAGTGTTTTTCATATTTGTATCACACATAATATTTGAATTTGGAGCTTTTCTACACAACATTCTGTTCTTTATATTCAAATTAAACTGCCAGATTAAAACTAGGTAATTGACAAATATGGCATAACTTCATTCATTTAAAAGTTTAGAAATATCTTTTATATGCAAAGAACCTTTCTGAAAAATTAAAATGCCAAATAAGGCCAGATATGTAGTGTTTTACAAACCATAGATTCAAAAATTCTCATTCACAAAGATCCCTTTAAGAAAGTCCAAGTAGGTGTTCAGAGAACTTGAGGCTGCTGTGCTTTCTTAGGCTACTGGCAGGTGATTGCCACTGGGACTAAGAAGGAGGAGGCTGCTAATCTCAAAGAAAGCAGAACATATTAGGCCAGCCAAAGACATGTCTTGTCTAGGTCAACCCCGCACTACCATGGCCAAATTCATGTCTACTTATGGAGCATAGCAGAGTGCAGAGGGTGAGCAAGTAGCTGAGTGAGTTCTTGGGTCATTTCAAGAAGCAGAAAAACAGATTGTTGGGTACAAAGACTCCAGAGTCACAATCTCTGGGTTCACCTACCAGTTTGGAATTGGGAATCCTTATTATTCAATGTCATTTCAGTCAAGGTTTGTTTGAAAAAGAAGGATATATTCATCTCATATTCCTTCTCTGTAAAAATAACATTTAGATCCTAGGATATAGGGAGAAATTGTTTGTGAAATGCTAACCATGGAATTTCCCAGAGAGTAAGAGCAATGCAACAGCAATCATTATTGCCATAATAATGTAGCAGGTAGACATTTAGACAGGCAGGGGAAACCTCACTTGGAACAAACACAAACCCAAAGCATTCACCCCTGCTTATCATTTCCCAGAGACTATGTCACTGTCTAACATTTGGTTTATATTCTACAGAAATTTATAGCAATGAAATCTAGATGTGTGTATTTACTCTCTTTAAACATTTCTACATTAGAGTGTGATTCACTGTGATTAGTGTCTCTTTGGGATTATCTCATGGGCTATGCTTCTTTATTAGCTTTAGCCCTCAGAACAGGCAACCAGGTGGCTGGTCTTGTAATTCAAATTGCAAACTGAATAATCCTAAGTGCAATTGAGGTAGAGATACCTTGCTTTACATAAAGCCCTGGCTCTTGGGCCTCTCGTCTTAGATATTTTGAGATACATTTCAAGGCTATGTACAAGGGTGAGTGGTGTGTAGTGAACAGGCTAATTCTCACTAAGCTCTTCCAGTTGGGAAATCATCCCCAGGTACCACACAGATAGTTTGAACACACAGATAATTTCTTCTATCTCCATTTGCCCCAGCTTTACTTGTGTAAGAAGCCAAGAGATTATGCTCTGCAGAGCTTGTATCTTTCTTGAATATGCTCTGGATACCTGGAACATTACTTGGAAATCTGTTGTGGTCTCTGGTAGAACTGAAGGCAGGAGAAAGAGAACCAGGGCCAGGTTGTTCTCCCTGAATCTCTATACTTTGATGCTTTGTTGTAGGGAATTCAAGAAATTTAAATTTAAATTTAGCCTTCCAGGTTTTTATGAAAGCATATTTATTTTCCAAGGTAGAGATATAGAACATGTTATTTAATGGTTTGTTGGCTCAGTAAGTTTTAAATATCAAGATGCATGGCATGTGGACTTTCCTTTGAACCCTTTCCCAGTGCATCACAAATATTACCTTAACAAGGACATAAGTAGTGTACACACACACACACACACACACACACCATGTTAAAATGTCCATGGTTTTCTTTCCAATACAGAAGTGCTGAAGAAACAGAGCATCTACTGAAATTCAAGAACAGAGAAGTAGCATAGTATGAGAATGACTACCTGTTACCATTTTTATTTTTTCCATTATCTTGAAAATTATATTTCTGGGAAAGGAAATATGATCATACGAATAAATCAAAACCAATAATGGGATAGTTTCATGAGAAGAAAAGCCTAGAAGAAAGCAGAGGGAAATCCCTAGAGGTCAATTGTTCCGAACATGGTATGTGTCTATTCTCTGTCAGCCAAAGTTGTGGTGTCTCAAAAATGATTGCTGGAATATCTGAAATTCTTAATAAAAATTCCAGGAAAACTGGGGGCTTCTGGAAGCATATGTGAAACCAAGGATATTTAATTTTCTGTAAAAGTCACATGGACCAAAACAAAGTGTTAAGACATCAGTTAAGTGTGACAAGTTGTTCTTTTTCATTTTTCTTTTGTTTGACTGCCTCAAAGCAGAGAACAATGGAGAGGGAGAACCTTCATTCTGCCCTCATGGTTCTTGGGGAGGAATGTTGTGTGGAGGCTGTTCTTGCTTCCTGAGGTGGCAAGGCTGAGCTCTTGTTTGGTGACTTTAGCAAGGAAGTGCCTTTCCCCTACATGGTTCCATGTAGAAGCCACAGTAGGCCACAACTTCCCTAAAGAGGATCAATGTTTGATCAAAGATATGGGAGTAGCTGTGTTCCCACTGTGTCGGTCTCAGAACCTTAGACTAATTTCTCCGATCTGAGTACACTTTGGTATTAGAGCAAGTTCTCCTTTGATAAGTGTACCTCAGTCTCTCTGTTTACAATCCTTGTGGCCTTTGGTAAACCTGAGATTCTCACGGAGCCTCAGTGTATCTAGGTGTACAGTGGGAGCTGCTACAGCCTCTGAGGCTTTATAAAACTGCAGACACAGTGCCAGCTTTGCTGCTGCTGCTTTTCCTCAGGGCGAGCTCTTTTCAAGTCAGTTGTAGCATTTACAAAATAGTCCTATATCAGAATCCTACTACTACTCTTTTCTTTGAACAAGAAAGCCTCTTCCTATTCCATCCATCCCCATCGCTAACATTCGCAACATGCAGGTCTAGCTCTGGAGTGCAAGGGGAGCCAACATGAACTGAGGATCTGTTGTGTGACTATTTTATACCTCTCCTCTAAGGAACTCCTGAGTGAAAAATGCATCTGGCTCCCATTTCCTGCAGAAGTTTGCTTATTTGAAATGTTTAAGAAATCAATTGATCCGACTTCAAACAAACCAGGATTTGCTGGCTGTGTAAAAGCCCAAGCCTCCTTTTGTGTCACTCCCAAGCCTGGACTTCACAAACATCCAGTTCCCTTCATACTTTAGCAGAGGACTTCTTCCTGGCCATTGCTCCTTCATGCTGAGCCAAGTGTCAGGCTGGGAAGGGAGGCAATAAATCTCTGTGACTCTTCATTTCTGGAATTTTTCCTGTTGCTTCTGATAAGGAAATGACAGAGAACTTCAGCTCTATGCATAGATCTCAGAGAAATGTAGAAACCAAATCATGTTTTGCTCACAAAAGAGAAAACAAAATGTGCTAAATTTGGCTTTGAGTTTATCCAGATGGTTTTCAGAGGGCTTGAGCGGTGGATGCAGAAATTATCTTTGTTCTAGACTAGATTGTACTTGGAAATCTTAAAAATGAAAACAAATTCCTATCTTTCAAATATTTTGATTAAATATTTCTTAATGGGAGGAAAGCAGCAAAATTAGTCCTAAGAGGAGGTCTTTGTGAAGAAAAGATTTCTCACCCGAGTAAGAGATTACTCACTATTTGTGCCTTTCATCTATCTCTCCCCTCATCTGTCTTGGTACTTCCCAGTTTCATACTAGGTTTTAATGACTGAAATGAATGTGATTGGAGACCAGCAATCCTTCCAAAATGGAAAGATTTTTCCATGACCTCTGCACACGATGTGGGAAAACTAATGAAGCCAACTCGGCTCTAGCCAACTCTATGCATGACCACTGCAAAAAGACACTCTCGAAATAAAGCGAGGAAGACAGTTGGGTTTTGAAAAGCTTCTAGTTGATATTTGAATATTTTTATCTGGTAACATCACCGACATCATTCACTTTCTGGTATTTTAGTGGAAGTGGTAAAAGTTGCTTGGAACAAAAAGTTTCATTCAGCTGCCCTCATTTGCTTGAGGCTCAGTACCATAAGTGTAGCAAAGAAAGAGGGCAGTATTTCTCCACAGGGGATTGGTGAGTATCTACATGACCTCAACTAACAAGTGGGGCCTCTCAAAGGAGCCAAGGTTTTGAGCCATACTACATGAGAAGCTCATTAAAAAGCCATTTATAATTAAACATCCTGTCTCTAGAGGCCGCAGCCAAGTTTGGGTCCTGATGATGACTTTGTTGGCACCCAGCAACACAGTCAGAGATCCTGACACACCGTTTTGAGCAAATTGGCCTATCATTCCTCCTACTTTTAAAAACAGTTGTCCTGAGCTTCATTGACTTAATTTTCTCTTTCAGAACTACATAGTTCAAAAAAAACTAGTGAAGCAGAGCCAGTATTTAGCTAATAAAAACATTTGGCCAGTCTGAAAATTACTTACCTTTGATCTCAGCATGCATCTTTTGCATATGTCTGAACGTGGATCTGTCTGATATCTTCAGAGTTCATATCAAGCAAAGTACTAAAGCCACAGACTTTCCATTTTAATTGTTACCCCCGCACCCCCTCACCCGCCTTGTTTCTTGTGCTCCCCCATCCTTGCTTCTCATGCTGTCAATGGGAAAGGGTAAATGAGGGAGCATTTGGGGGTTAGAATTTGTTCCTGAACTTCCTACTTGTATAATAGGCTTTGGAAATTTTAGGAAAGCATTTGGCAAATACAACTTATTTCCTTCGCATTTTCTGTGCATTTCTTTAACAACTATTTCCTCAGTGTTTCATATGAGTCAGGCACTGTGCTTCCCTACAGGGACAGATGAGATTTCTGTTTGCACAGAGTCTTGTTTGCGTGGAGGGGTCAGGCAATGTACCTAATAAGGCCATTTTAGACAGAGGCGAGTGATGAAAGGGAGAGGAAGGGGCATGTGGGATGAGCGTGAGACTGTGATAAATTCCAATAGGTAGTAAACAAGGGATCTTCCCGAGGAGGTGGTGGATGAAAGACAGTAGCCATAGACTATTGCCTGGACAGTGGACAGGCACAGTGCCCACCACTGGGGATTCTGAGTGGATTAATATGTGTAGAATATGTAGATCAATCCCTGCCTGGAATCTATAAAATGTGAACTGCCTTTCCTGCACTAAATATATTCATAGTATCTTCCAAATTCAAGTCTCCTGGCAGGTGCAGGGAATTATAGAGATTGACTTCCAGAAGCTCAAGTGACATACTCCCAAACAAGGCTTCCCCATGTGTGGTTTACAGACCATTGGTTTCTTACTCACTGGCCTTTCTCCTTGCCAATCTTGTTCCCATGGAACCTACTTGGGCAATCATAGAGGAAAGGTCAGAAACATACATTTTGCACAGACTCGCTGCAGCTGATTCTTGAAACCCGCATTGCTAATAGTTTATGTCTGAACTGTAATTGCTTCTGATTCAGCACTTTCCATGACATCAAGAATAATTGTCTCCAGCGCAAGGAACACATCAACACATCTGATGAGCTCAGTTTACTTTGTGAAGCCATGGTGTGCTTTGGAGCTACATTCCACAGTTACCACTCCAAAATGCTCAGGGTATAACTTCACTGGGTTTTGATCTGACCAGGGAAGCTGTGGTTTTGGATCACCCCGCTTTTGGCTATCTATAATTTGGAAGGTCTTTCTGATGCTCTTCAGTGCCCTTTTAAGACCTGCCAAAGAACAAAAAGGTTTTTTACCTTTTATGTATAAGTGCCAACCAAAGTTTGCCAAAGGCTCTTGTATCCTGGAAGACATTCTACTTGTAAGTACATCAGGCTAAGTAAAATTCCCCCTTATACCTATTTAAAACATGATTTCCTCAAGAGGGAAGATGAATACGGCTTAATTTGTTATCTCTCCTTTCCCATTTAATGTATCTATTCATTTTCTCACTTTACAATGACTCGTAGGCATTTTAAAAGTCTTATATCCAAGTATCTCAAAAGAAACTTGGATATAAGGAGAGATTCTTACTGATTCCTGGGGCTGAATGAAAACAGACTTTAAAATCCAGATTGGTTTCTATGCTTCAAAAGTGTGAGACTTCTGTTTTGCTATCAAATACTTTCCTAAAAGGGGCTTAGTCTGGGAACACATGTATCCATCCATTTTCTTTTGCCTGTCCCAGTCTTTCTTCTCTCTTTATTAGTTTTTATTGATAGCTATGTGAACAAATGGCAATGACAGCAATGGAAACAGGCCAGCACTGACCATGAGGATGAGAGCATGAAAGAACTCATGTGAGTTTAAGGCAATTTAGAATCATAGACACAGATCTTATAGCATAGGTTGATCGAGGAAGTGGCCAGAAAAAGGCAACTTTTAGGGCTGTCGGTCTGCCAGCCATTCATTTTTTTTCTTTAAAAGCAAAACCCTTTAGGCTGACAGTGTCACCTCTAAGGACAAAGATGGGTGATGAATGTAGATCACATAAGAACCTGGGGAACCCAAGGCAGTCTGTAAGGCTCACTGTCACTGAATTACATCCTGCAATAAGCTTAAGGGTTACACCAGAGAGGAAGGATGCCCTACACAAGTGCCCCCTCACCTAGAGAGAAAAGCTTCTGTCCTCCCCCTCCCCCGCATCCCACTCAACTTAGCCAAACTTGAAGCTTTCTTCATTCATTCAATGCTTTGCTGAGTGCCATATGAATACCAGGTACAAGTGGTGTACCTGGTCTACAAAGTGAATTCCAGGAAAGCCTGGATGGTTATACAGAAACCCTGTCTCTAAAATCAGAGAGAGAGAGAGAGAGAGAGAGAGAGAGAGAGAGAGAGAGAGAGAGAAGGG